>NC_083226.1:71769154-72100821 GCF_032191835.1 Heteronotia binoei
ATCACACCAGCATGAGCTGCATGCACAAGTACAAATTTATGCTGTGACATCATGGTACTAAGAGTATAATTGGAATAAAATTACAGCGCTTCACTCTGGCATTCAGCGGTGAAGCAGAACACTTTAGATGCCCACCCTGGGCTGATCCTTTGCTATGCATCGATGTGCCCACACATTCTGTTAACACATGAAGTATCATGACATGGATTTCTGAAGAGCTCAATGTGTCTTTCAGGTATTTTCAGAGCAGAATTTTCGAGAGGTACTCAGCCTGTGCTGTTAATAATATCCACCATGCTGCACACCAGCCCCAAGAATAAAGAAAAACAAAGCAGCAAGAGCCATCCTTTTAACTCTTTAGACATAGCTAATTAAGCATGCAGTCACCACACAATGGCAGAGGTCTGTTTCCCCCATTTTCTGTTGTTATTTTATTTTAAAAGTTAATAAATTCCAGTCACACCCAACAGCTAAACGACAGGCTATTAACAAATGAGCACATCTGCATAAGAATAGGGGCTTGAAAAAAGACAACCTTTTGACTTTTCCCACATACTCTTTTTTTGTTCTGAATGAAAAAATGCACCTGCCAATAGATGTAGGGGGAGAGATAAAGGAAAGTGCAAGGCAATTATATGTCATGTTGAAACATAATATTCTTGCCATCTAGCACTGGCTCGCTAGCTTACAAGCCCTTTGCCCATCATCAGATATGCTTTGTGAAGCAGCAAGGTAGAAGAGACCCTGATTCTGATCTGATTTATTATCAGGGAAGTGCAGGTATTGCTTGGCTGGTTGTAGGAGATCATCACATTTGTGTAGCAAACAGCCCAATCTCATGCTCCTGGTTTTGGACCTCATGTTATTCCCTAGTGAGTCTGTGCTGAATTAGACTGTTTTGGAGTCTAGCCAGTGAGTGTAGGAATGGGAAACTATCCCAGACTTCTAAGGCTGGCAAGCATAATGAGGTAGATTTTTCACTGCAACTGCCGTTTTATATACTTGTGCTTTACCCTCCCACTCCCATTTCATTCTAAACACATATGTTCATTATTTTTAAATACATATGTTTGCCTGTTTACTGTGGAAATAAACAAGCCAAATTAATTCCTGGCTTATGTTTAAATTTTTTTTTTTAAGGAAATCTCAATAGCCCAAAGATGAAGCATTAACCACGATGGGTTGTATCCTGTTTTTTTCTGCTAAGCCTGATTAAATTGTCACATTGCTCTTCATAACACCAGTATGGGTTTTTAAAGAGACTATTAACTATAAAATTTGGATTCATTAAATCTCTCGATTCTAATACTGACTTTGGAAAGCTGGGACGGCAGCCAATTGTGCTGTATTGAATCAATAGGACATTACCAACCAGGGAACTTTTCTTTCCCAAATGGTATAAAAGGTACTTTCTCATATCCCAAAACAGGCTGAATTTAGGTCTACATACATGATGGCCCTGATAACATAGGTAAATTTCTCCCCTTATTCATGTGACAGTCACTTTGGTCTTGCAGTAAACAGGTAATCTGATTGGCATATGCAGCAACAACAATTGTGCGCAATACCACAAACCTCCTCAGTGTGAGCTGAGTGCAAAACAGCAGGTTCACCAGGGAGGAGCTGCTACCAGTGCAAATAATGTGGAGAAAGTGCTGGGCAGTTGTGCCAACTCTCTTCCCTGCCCCTGGTAAAGGAGAAAACTACAAGTGATAGTTCTTGAGACACCTCAAAGGAAATGGCTTCTTGCATGTCTTTCCACATCCTCTCTTCCTCATCTATTATGCCTCACACCGGTCCCCACCATTTCATCCTCTTTCACTACTGCTTCTCACTATAAGTGAAAAGTGGATGCCATATTGACCAAAGTGTGTTACCCTTTTTTTCTTTTTTGCAAATTTAAAATAAAACAAGTAGTGATCTGTCCATGACAAAGGAACTATCACAAATTTCTCCACTCTCAGATCACATTCCTCCTGCCCAGATTTCATCAGATCCGGAGTGTGATCTGTGTAATGTGTAGGGCTAGTTATTACCTGGGACATGTCCATAGCTGTCATGGAGGCCATGAAATCCAGAGCTACTCCTGACAAGACAGCCTCAGCATGAATGTTGAAGTCCCCCAGAATAACCAGCTCAGGGGTCATCAACACCATCCCTAAAACTACTTGTGTCAGCTCAGGCAGGGAAAGTGTTAGGTGGATGGTACATTAACAGAATCCCATTCCCGTCTCTCAGTCCCTACATTAGGCACATAGCCTCAAAACTAGTAGTATCCTGGGTGGGGCACCATGCTAGGGGGATAGAATCCTTATGGACTACAGCAACCCCAACTCCTTGCCCACCAGACCTATGCTGATATACCACTAAATACCCTCAAGGGGATACAAATGGAACAGTTAACTACTCTCGCCTTCCCTAGCAAAGTCTTCGTGATATACATGCTAAGTCAGCCCTCTCCTCCAGGATTATAAAAAAGCTTTATGTGTTTGTAGTGCAGAGGGTTGCACATGCAAGTATGCTGAGCAGGTGCGGCTCCAAGATGGGGCAAATTATGTTCCTGAGCTGTCTGGAGCCAGAAAAATGGCATGATGGGGAAGACTGAAGCCCCCCACCCCACCCCATGCTTTTGTTCCAAGCCCCATCAGGCCCTTGTGGTACTTTACAGTTGAGTTCCCACAGACACAAGAAACAGACCTCCAACTGCTGTCTTGCCACAAATCCTCATCTTGCAGGGATCACCTGTTACATGTAACATCTAGTTTGGGCTTTAGATGTTACAGAAAGAGATGAGGCCAATTTCCAGTTTCTCTCCTTAGCTGGGTAGAAGAACAGTGCAAATATTTCTGGTTCACTGTTCCTTAGTTCTTAGTAAATGTCATCAGTGAGATCTATTTTCATACATTTAGCTATTATTTACAGGACACACACACAATACTCTGTAACTCATTTGGACTGGAAATGAATCTTTATTGATTTAAATATATAGGCTCATTTTATACTCTTTGAGAACTTCAAAAATAGCTTGATAATAAACTTGGAAGTCTGATAGTTGTGATGTGCTTTTTGTCTGTCTGTGATTAACAGAAATGAATGGACACCTCTTAGTGATGTTTGAAAAGCAGCAGCTCATCATGGGTAATCTTTTTCACTGCATATTGCTTTGGTGATCATTGATTCACTATTACAACTCCATAATAAATCCATGTCATTATTAATATCCATTCATTGTAGTATTTAAATACTCCTTTGTTCATACTGGCTTGAGAAGTAAGGCAGCTGAAGAAACCATTGTAGGCTAACAGCTAAGTAATGCACATTTGGAAAAAAAGAGTACAATCAAAATACCATTAGTTTTCTACTTGGCTTGAAATCTCTTATCCAGTTCTGACAAAATGAGTTCACAGTGAGAATCCCTTCAACTAGCAATATGCACAGGCTGGACTTATGTTTTCCATTTTATCATAAAGTGCCAGAGAAATGGACCCTGAGGTGCAAACTAGCTGATGAAAGGAATGCCACCTACTAGCTATTACTCACTGCAGTTGCTGTAAACTGGCAAGTCAAACAGGTCATAAGATTTATGACTGGGGTGAAGTGTTGGCAAAGAGAAAGTTTGGAGCTACCAAAAGGGCTGGCTGAGGGCTGGTGCTGGTGAAAACTGTTGGGAGGTGAAGTGAAAAGGTGGGTAACTTCTGAAGTTGGAGTCACTTGAGGCATCAGTAGTGTAATACTTTTTGATTAGGACTCCGTGTAACATCAAGAGAAAGAGGCTGAGGAAGAACTATTGAAACCATGAGGAGTCCTTTTAAAAGCAGTTCCTTATTCTCTTTGTACCATCACAAGTGGAACACTAAGGCCGTTTTCGCACTAGCGTTTACTCCGGCGTAGCACCCCATTTACCTCCGGATCTTTTCCTGGTTTTCCCACCTGTTGCTCCGGCGCTGCGGTTTGCTCCGGTGCTGCAGGGGTTTCATGCCGGAGTATCTAGATCCACCTCCTTCCGGAGTTTTTGAAAACCTCCGGATCCACACCGGATCCACTCCTCGGAGTTTGCTGTGGGAAATCCATCCACGCCGGATCGACTGCTTTGTGGGCGTCACCCTCTCCCTTTCTGTCCTCCCACCCCATCCACCCCCTTGGCCAATCATCAGCCTTTCGCGGCGCTTCCCCAAAGTGCTGGCACGGCCATTTTTTTTTTTTAAACTTCACAGTTTTGCGTAATAGCGATATTTCGAAATTAACAAATAGAAAAAAAAAAACCCTCCTGGAATAGCCTCAATTGCCACTTCAATTGGTTTCGTTAGATTTTTTTATTATTATTATTGACTTTAGTTGCGTCATTTCGCTGTTGCGTTATCTCGATAATGCGAAAACAAGGCCATTCCAGCAGCTGCAAGTGGAAGAGTGGGGAATCCAACCCGGTTCTCCCAGATAACAGTCTGCACACTTAACCACTGCACCAAACTGGCTCGCCTGGGCTGGAAGAATTTCTTGCGGGCCATGGCTTCTCCAGCAGTGAGTGGCAGGCCCCGGAGTCCAGGTGGAGCTGTCTTTCTCCAGTGGGTCAGTTCCCTGCCGCCTGTTTTGCGAGATTTCTCTTGCTTCGCCTCTTCCTTGCGGCCGGGAGAGGCGGGTGCCAGCTGCCCTTTCCCTTTTGCGCATAAAGCACCAGCTCTCTGGCACACACAAACGCGCGCACACGTGGTCCGCGTGCAAAGAGGGGAAATAAATACTAAAGCATCATCTCCAAAGGCTGCCAGGAAAAAAAGAGAAAAAAGCCCTCTTTTCCCCCCTGACTGGCTGCAGACCGCGCTTGTCAGGGGAAAGCAATGCTTCGGAAACCTCAGGCATATGGTAATAGGAATGGCTTTTTTGGTGTGTGTGTGGGGGTCTGGCGGGGGCGGCGAGGGGAGGGGAGGAGGAAGCGGAGCGTCAGCAGCGCGGTCAAGGCAAGGGCAGAAGTTCAGGCAATTGGTGGTTTTTGAAAGTGTGTTGTGTTTGTTCTGGATGCGGGTGCGGATTCCTCCAGCAAGACAGGGCGGCCGTAGCCAGTTTCGCTGCCGAAGAGGGTGAGGGGGGCTGGGGTGTGTGAGCAAGGGCAGAACAGCTCGGCCTCTGATGCCCGCAGGAGGCTGCGGGGGGGGTGAGGGGTGCAATCTGCAGAGACCGGGGGCGCTGCAAGAGAGGGGAGGGGAAGGCGCAGGAATCCCCTCTGCGAGACCTCCCCCCCGGGCTTTCAGTTGCACCGCTCGCCCCACAAACGCCTGGAATCTTGGGTTGCCAACCCCCAGGTGAGGCCTTGGAATTATACAACTGATCCCCACGGCTACAGAGATCAGTTCCCCTGAAGGAAATGGGATCTTCCGAGGGTAGGTGCTAGGACAGCATATAGATTCGTAGACAAGTTGGAAGGGACCTTTAGGGTCATATAATCCAACCCCCTAAAGGGCTGTGGAGGATTCTACAGCTGCAGCCAATCCATAAGCAGCAGCAGCACACGTGATGCGGTTTGTCCACGAAAAGAAGGGGAGGGAACAGCTCGATGTTACGTTAGTACGTCCTTACGCAACCAGACTTGCGCTTAAAAAAAAATGATTGACAGGGCATCGAACTCAAGTCGATGCCAGTGGGAAAACGATTTGAGCCGGGGCTTCAGGGAAGGCGACTCCGCAAAGAGTCACTAGTGCGAAAACGAGAAAAATGATCCGGACATAATTGCGCCGCGGAATAAGGGGAGCAAACGCTAAGTGCGAAAACGACCTAAGAATTTAAAGACTTCACCCACATCTTCATTAAGTCCTATTTGAAGAGTCTATCATTCTTTGTGACTACTGAGAGACTTTGTGGGGAAAATTTCAAGAATGTTCAGTGTTTCTTAGTTTTGTTTTTGTTTTACTTCACTAAAAACTCATGATTTGCATGAAAGTTTTATTGCTTCCGGTGGTTATCTTGTATTGCTTTTCCCCTGGAGAAAATGGCTGCTTTGCAGAGTGGACTCTGTGTCATTGTATCCTGCTGAGGTTGCTTCCCTCCTTCTTTGGTCCCCACAGTGGAAAAAGTTTGTACTTTTCCTAGGTAGAGGCTGCAGGGAGGGTGGAGGAGATGGAAAGCTGAAGTCAGAGCAATTCCCCTACAGAAAACAGTGCGTATTCTGTGGTATACCATAACACAACTAAGCCAGGCCGAAAGAGAGGGAGAGATCGAGAGATCACACTACAAGCTCATACTGGTGCTAAATGCCTCAAGGCTGACTATGAAAGGAAAAGGCAGCAAAAATGCACTGCTAATAGAAAGACTGCTGAGCTTCAGCTTCTGTGTCACGTGTCATGTCTGCCCCCCCTACACTCCCCCATCATTATTCTTCCTTATCTCCATTCTGGTCCTCTTCCATGGCTTTGAGCCACCAAAGACATGGGGACACACGCATATGTGTGTTGGGAGGAAGCCAGAATCTGTTTCAGCTGTGGGGTGGGTGGGAGGACAGCAAGGGTGGGGTGTGTGAATTTAAAGGGTTGGGAATGGATGAGAAGACAGCAAGGGGGAGGGGTTAGTGAAGGCCAAGGATTGATGAGTGGGAAGACAGCAAGAGTGGGGTGAATGAATGCCACAGGTGGGGGGATTAGTGGCATGCTAAGGGTGCGGGAGCAGTTGAGAGGAAGAGGTGTTTGGGGATGGGTGGTAGTTGGAGGTGGTGGGGGTGGGAAGTTGAGGGTGGGTGGGATGACACCAAGCATGGGAAGGAGTAAATGCCTTCACTTGGGTGGGTGGGTGGGTGGGAAGGCAGCAAGAGCTGGGGGCACTTGCCCAGAGCCTCTTTCTAGAGCCTGTTGTATTTTTCTTCACAACAGGCCTTATTCCTAGTATGATAATAATTAACTACCATACAGACTGTTGCAAGGAATGTAACAGTAATGAGTGCAAGCAGAATAAAAGTTCTGCTAACAGAAGGGAGAATATTTTGCTGATTCCTTCCTCCCACTGCAGATCTCCTCTGTGCCACTGGGCAGGTCTTTTGTCCCTTAGGAGTAGCATTGGGGAAGACTTTGGGGCTACAGCAGAAAGGTCCACTTTCTAAGGAAGGTCCACTCTGCTGATTGAATTTTCTTCAGTAATTGGAGATACTCTGTGGAATCCAAACCAATGTATATAAAGCACCATAAATATCTGAAAATACGAACACTATATAAACTCCAAGTATTGTATGATGATTATGTCTTAATCTTTGAAATTCATTAATGGGCTACTGTTAGCAATGCTCCCTCTAAGCTGTGGAGTCTTGTGGGCAAAAATTTTACTTTGTGAGCTAATGACATTTAAGTTGTGGGCAAGTGAAATTAGTTTGCTCTGGGGCCATCCTTCCTGATCTAAGACAAAAATGTGTGTACTGGAGGCTAAAAAACTGAACTAGCACACACTAACTCAGCTTAGAGGGAACACTGACTGTTAGGTGACCTTATCCACAGATAATGCAGTAACAAGAACAAAACTGCATGGCAGTTGTCGGCCATTTATTTATTTATTTAACACATCATTGCACATTGCAGCTGTGAGTTTTGTAAGTTGTGACTTTGTAGAAAATACCTATCTGTGTGACAGGAAACTAAAGGGGTCAGCATGAATTTCTTAGCGCTATTTAACAAAAGAGTTGATTTTCTCTGACCTTAATAGATTAAGCCCAAGTGTTTATTTTTGAATCAATTCTTATTGATCTAGAAGACATGGCATTTTAATTGTGCGTTCCCTCTTCTTCTTCCTCTTATTTCCCCCCTCAGGCCGTTGGAAGCCACTGTTTGGTATGCTAACTGTATCACAGCCTAAAGGGCTCCGTTTTCAAAGCAGGGTGCACAAATCCCATTAACAACAACAGGAGTCAGTTGTTAATGTGTAACTCCCCATGAACTTGCTTTGAAGCAAGGGAGGGAGAAAAACCTTCATGTCAATGCCAATTTTCAAGGCAGAATTTGTTTTACTATTATTGAGGCTGTAATTGCTAAGGAGTTTAAATTCTGTTATGCTTCTTTCCTTGGGGGGGGGAGCCCCCAATTGCTAACCAAATTATTTAAAACTGGCCACATTATCTAGTAATCTCAGAGCATCAACTATGCATGATTCAGAGACAAACTGGTAGAATCTAAGCAGTTGACTGGAAAACATCCCTGCTGTGTAATTCATCCCCTAACAGGTCACTTGTGATTTTAGCAGAGACTGATTTAACATGAATGAGACCTTTGTGGGCTGTTTTGTTCTGTCTTTCTGAGGAGCAAATGCCAACAGGGTAGAGATCTAGATACTTGTTCTTGCACTATAGTGTGTGAACACTTTAAAAATTAAAAGAAATATGCAAAGCAAAGGATGCCCAGGGTTCCTTGGGCCCCAGGGAAAACTGTAACAAGCCTCCATGACTTGTTGGGCTGGAAGTGTATGCCAGCTAAATAGTTAGCAAAGAACCTGCTTTAGATAGTACATTTCAACTAAATCCTATTATTTTGCTCTTTCTTTTTTAGCATGTTATTAAGGCATATTAAGAAAGAAAGAAAGAAAGAAAGAAAGAAAGAAAGAAAGAAAGAAAGAAAGAAAGAAAGAAAGAAAGAAAGAAAGAAAGAAAGAAAGAAAGAAAGAAAGAAAGAAAGAAAGAAAGAAAGAAAGAAAGAAAGAAAGAAAGAAAGATGTTATTTCCAAAATTTGGGTTTGAGTTTGGTATTGCTCAAGCTGCATCTGCCTCAATAGTATGTGTGGAAGTTTTTAGGAGTATTTTTTTAATCTTATATAAAAACTAGATTTTTTTAAATAGTGTTTAGCTTGCAGAATAAAAGCATTAATGTTAAACACCTTACAACCGCATTGTTTTCAATATGGATAACTGTGTGCTATACATCTCTCACACAGAACTCAATGGGAATAGAAGAGCATTTTGGATTGTGCCTTCAATGTTTGATTTCTGGGTGTTTCAGTTTTCGAGCAGCTCTTCCTCCCATTCAATACCATGCTTCAAAATGCAGTTGTCTCTTGTTAATTGGAGGAGGAATAAAACCCTGTGTTTCAAAAGTGTCAGCTTTTCAGTTCTCCTAAAAAAAACAAAAACTAGAAACAATTAAGCTAGTTAGAAAGTCAATGAAACAAATGTATATCTCATTTAAATGTGTAAGTAAGCTGTAAAATGCCTTTAGCATTGAAAGTGATAGAAGGCACTCTTGTAGTACTAGTAGCATTAGATTACTGTTCAAGTTAACCAAATGTTTTTGTTAAAGCTGTGGCTCCTTGATTTATTAGTGATAGACAAAAATTTTAAATAGAATAGAGGAAAAAAGAGGGGAGAAGTGGACAAAGGAAGTTCAGCCATAGGAACAGAACATGTTCCAGCTGACGTCTCAAATTATAGAATAGAATGCTCTTATAAAAGGGGCAGGGTGAAAACCAAGTGTTGGTAACACATCACATGATGACTATCAGTGATCAGGGTCTACATAGGCACATTTCCCAAAGTTAATTTTGTGTACTGTGAATGAGTGCTAGAACTCTGTGGATCCCGGATAAAGTCCCTTAGCAGATAAATAATGATATTTAGTTACAGAACAGAGTAATTCAAATTCTTGGTGTCTAGTTCATATTCATAGATGAGTATCTTGCCCATACCATACCATACCATACCATACCATACCATACCATACCATACCATACCATACCATACCATACCATACCATACCATTTTCATTTGCCTGCTTTGATTAAAGTTTCTTGTATGTGAACTTCAATCATTTAACATGCTAAACAGACACATGAAGTGCCTAATGCTATCTAGAGCAGGTATGTCCAACAGGTAAATTGCGATCTACCAGTAGATCGCGGAGGGGTCAGAGGTAGATCACCAGCCCCACTTGGTCTCATGGTTTGCTGGACAGGTGTTTGGGGTTTTTTGATGATTGTTTGGTGTGGTGGTATTTGCATCATTCACCAGCAAGTTTTGGCAAGCAGGAGACTCAATACAAATACTGTCATGGACATCACTTTCAAAATTGTAAATTCAGTTTGTGAAAGATCACTTCAAAGATGGCTTTTCAATCTTACTCTTGATGAAGGGGCAGCGGAAATCATTTTGCACACAGATGTAAGGTGGCTAAGTAGGCACAAATATCTGCAAAGATTTCGTGATTTGCTGAATGAAATAAGAAGGTTTTTGAAGGAGAGGGGAGATGACAAAGCAGAGCTGGAAGATGAGGAGATGTGATCTGGCATTTCTTGCTGATTTTACAAGTGAACTAAGTGATATGAACATTGAACTACAAGGTGAAAACAAATGCATTGGCGAGATGATGAGTACAGTTTCATCCTACAAGAGCAAATTTGAGCTAATGATGACTGACCTTGCAAACAATACCTTTGATCATTTTCCTAATATGCAGGACCATATGGGACAATATCCAAATTTTGTTTTTCAGAATGAGAAGTATGTGACAGATATCTGCTCTGTTATCCAGGAATTCGAAAAAAGATTCTGTGACTTCCAAAGAATTGAAAAAGTTGTGGAGTACTTGTCATACCCATTCAAATCAGATATGGACATTAAGGAAACTGCAGCTGCTATCAGTAAAAATTACTAATTGAACAAGGCATCTCTTGAAAACGAAATAGTAACCCTTAAAAATGACATTTTTCTCAAGACCCGTGCTGAGCAAGAATCATTTTGGAAGCTAGTGCCAAAGACAAATTTCCCAACTTGAGAAGATGCAGTGAAGCTGTACACTCCTGTTTTGGTTCAACTTATTTGTGTGAATCTGCGTTTTCCCATCTGAAAATGACAAAGAGTACACAGTGTTCCAACATGACAGATGAACATCTCCAGGATTCCCTGAGACTGGCCCTCATTCAATATTCACCCAACTTCAAAATTACTAATCAAAATTCCGCAGGGCCTGTAAGACAGTCCTCTTCCGGCAGGCCTATGACATTAACTGACAATGAAAAATATATTGGATGGAACAAAATGTATCTATAGGCCGCCGGTTTTATTCTATCTTGTTTTTATTAATTTATGGTTTAATTGTATTTTTAAATGTTTTAAACTGAAGTTGTTTGAATTATTATGTTGTAAGCCACCCTGAGACACTTAGGTGAGAAGGGCGGGGTATAAATCTTAATATAAATAAATAAATAATAAATAAATAATAAAAAGCTGGTGGAGGAAATGCAGGCTCAGACGTCTCACTAATTAGCAAGAGCAAAGTTTTAAAGATTGCGCAAGATCAGCCTGGATCGATATTTGACCTACATTTAACACAAATTACTCCATAAAAGTTAAAGAAAGTTATTAAGACAGTTAAAGAAAGTTATAACAATAAAAATGTAAGAAAAACTGTTTGCAGTTCTTTCTGGATCTTTGTCTCTCTGTTTTGTTTTTGCTTATTTTGCTTACCAGTAAATGACAGAAAGTGCATTGTAAGCCTTGTAAGCCGCCCTGAGCCTGCCTCGGCGGGGAGGGCGGGGTATAAATAAAATTTTATTATTATTATATTGTAAATGGGGGGAAGGGTGGTGGAACCCAACTTTGGTGGGTTAAAATCTAATTTGAAACTAATTTGAAACTTAATTTTCATGGTGGTAGATCACCAGCACTTTTGTCCAGAAAAAATAGATCACGACCTGTTTGAAGTTGGACATGCCTTATCTAGAGTATGAATAGAGATTTTGGAATGATGGCTTTGGTCACACAGCTGGCAGCTCTGTGTAATGATCTCAAAGTGTGGGGGGAATCACATGAGTATGAGACTCATAACATATCCAGGATTATATGGAGGTGCTGATAGTATCACCCAGTACATGCTAGGGGATAGGCATACAGCGGCCAGGGTTTGTGTTTGCTTAGCCTTCTTATTTGTTTGTTTAAAACAACTATATCCCTCTTTCAGAGTCAAGGCAGTTAACAAAGCAACCAGAGCTGCATGGACACAAAGACATCACAACAGCCAATCAAATGCTGTGCAGTGAGTAACACTTTATCTGGAGGCTGTCAACCTATGCTGCCAGCTTTCACTCTGCTGCTAAGCTGATTTACTCTGCTGGCCACCATTCTGCTGGTAGGCCAACCTGTGCCTCTGACCTCTGCGCTGCCACCAAGTTGACCTGTGCCTCCCACCTCTGTGCTGCCAGCCACTGCTAATCTGGAGGCTGAACCAACTAATGCTGCTGACTACAATCAGTGCTGAGGTTTGCTGAGTGCCAAGGCAAGGGCTGGAAGGAGGAGGAGGAGAAGTAGATTGAGTTTATATCCCACCCTTCACTACCCAAGTGAGTCTTAGAGTTGTTTTTAATCCTCTGTTCCTTCCCCTTCCCACAACAGACACCCTGTGAGGTATGTGGAGTTGATAGAGATCTGACAGAAACTGCTCTTGAGAGGAACAGCTGGGCGAGAACTTGTGACTGACTCAAGGCCACATCAGCAGTTGCATGTGGAGGAATGGGAAATCAAACCTGGTTCTCCCAGATAAGAGTCCACTCACTTAACCACTCACCAAACTGGCTCTCTGGAAGAGGTAGAGACAGCTCCATCTTCCCAGGAAAGAGTACTCCAGAGCACTGCCAGGGGCCAAGATGGGGACAGGGAATTATACAGCCATATGAATGGCTACTGGAAATGGAGGGAGAAGCCAAGGGAAGGGGGCCTGGGCTATTTACTCTCAAGCAGCTCTGAGCTATTTAATCTCAAGCAGACCAAGGAGGAAACTCTGGGTGAGGCTCACCTCTGTGAGGATACCAGAGAGCAGAACAACAGCCAGACAGCCCTCCCAGAGGAGTTGAAAGAGTGGGATGCATTAAAAACCCTTCTCATTCTAGGGGAGACAGGGCTCTCACCAGCCAAGCCTTAGAGGTAGAGGGCAGAGGAAAGCATAGCAGACTAGCTGGTAAATCTAGGAATTGTAGAGGAAGGTGATACTACCTGGTCCAGATGTGCAAACATCTGTGTAGCAAGAGAAAATGGAGAGAAGGGCATGCACGACCAGCGTGACATGCCCAATAGACCCAATTGCAGACAGTAAGGGAGGTACAAACTGTATAATGGTGCCCTACAGAATGCACACAGTAATGTGATTTAGACCCAGTTTATATAGGGTTTTGAGGAGTGGAGACCCTCCTGTAACTATGGAGACCTTTCAGGGATGACAGAAACCTCCTGGGGAACAGAAGGGCAAAAGCTTGCTTGATTTTGATTTTCAGTATGAATACAGACTGTGAAAGTGGGGCCTCACAATCCTTCTGACTTTTTGGGTTTTAAGCAGGAGGTGTCAGAAAAGTTACCACAGGGATAATAACTGGCTTGTGGCTGCCAAGCTTTCATAGCGACATCGCTTTTTGATCCCTCGATGTTGGCTCTTCCTATCATTGTGAATCAGAAGTCACCAAGCATTGGATTGTTCATCCACTAATTGAAAGGAAGTTGGGCTCAGATCCCTGAATCTGGAGAGGTGGAGAAAGGTGATGTGAGATGTCCAGTGAGGTAATGCAACTGATCCCAAAGAAGCTGGCAGAAGCCCTGGGAAGAATTCTCTTTTCTTTGTGAAGGGCAAGGCACCCTGGAATGGGTTTGCCCTGAGAGAGGGGCCCATGCCTTGGAAAGCATTGCAGTTCCAGCAGTGTCTGGTGAGCTCTTGCCGGCCCTTGAAAATCCAGGGGAGAGGGTGTCAATCTTGTGCTTGACCATACCCATTTCCACAGCAGATCTCCAAGATGAACAGCCTCTGGCATGTTAGAACAATGTAGGTAAGGGAAGTCAGCAAGCTGGATCCATAACTTCAGGATAAAGATTAGCTCTGAGAACTGGGCTGGTTGGGCTGGGGCACAAAGTGGGGCTGGGCATGTGCTGTGGTTGGAAGAGGTGCCAATCCCCACACACACAGGGGAGGGGCATGCCGGTGACTCTGGACACATGCTGAGCCCTTCCTGTGGATCGCCCCAGCTGTGTCAGGTGTCTCTCGGCCCTTCCCCACCACAGGGATGGAGCAGGCCAGCGTCCTGCCTAAACCGGTGCCTAGCAGCTAACTACACAGACATAAATGGATGACAAGAACCAAAGCAGGGGTGTCAAACATACAGGCCATGGGCTGGAACACGCCCCTGCAGGGTTCGTGTCTAGTCTGTTAGCAACAGACTCCCTCCAGCTTCTTTCTTCAGGGTTGCTGCTACATCTGTTGCTTCCTGTTTCCTTCCAAGCTTTTATGTAGGTGGACTTATATGAGAACTGAACTGGGTGTTCTTGCCTGGCTATTGGAGCCAGATGACCAGAGCTTGGGGACTTGGGAACAATGGGCAGCAGGATCCTAATTCTTGCTGCCCTGCTCCATTCACTGCCCCCCTACTGGTTTGAATGGACCAATATAGTGTTTGTGAGGGAACCCTGACGTGTATATATGTTGGTCCTGTGGGCCAAGTCTTCAGTCTTATGCTTAGCCTTACTATGTAATCAATAAAGAGCTGATGTTTCATTACCACCTTGATCCATAGAACGCACTATATTATACAAGCCAAACCTACCTTCCCTCCATTGACTGAGGGCTCTTTTGGGAGGCAAAGAGAAGGAGAGCCCCACTAGGAGAGAAAGAGCAAAGTCTGAGTCTCGTGGTTGCTTTAAGACCAGAAACATTTTATTTCAGGTATAAGGAGGCAAACCAAGTTGTAAGAACCCGCATCACAGTATTCAACAAAATTAAAGTATACATTAAGATTCACAAGTTATAAGTGTTAACGCACTTCAGAGTTAAAACACATAGGATCAACAAACACAGGAGTAGAATTACCTCAGTCAAATCTGCTGAAACAATTTAATCTCCACTAAACACCTTCTGGAATACGAATGCCATACATGCCTTCCTAAATGCGCCAGTCCAAAGACATGGGCACACCACGAAAAAGGTCTTTGATTTCACTAAACTGTACAGACAGTCCTAAGGGAGGACACCTTCAGGAGTAGGTGAATTGCAGAACATAACTGCTGCAGAGCAGTAGGCTAAGAAACATGGTTTGATAAGTATGAGATGGGTCATGAAGTGCTTTAAAGACCTGGGAGCAGTTGACATAGCACTGGATTTATGTGTCCACATTGTCTGGATGCCGGGAAGAACTTAATGGCTGCATCCAAGTGAGGATTCTGAGACTTTTTAAAAGGCCCCATGTAGAGCAAATTATAGTAGTTCAATCTGGAAGTTATGGAAGCTTGGATCAGCATAGCCAGGTCAGTAGAATACAGATAAGGGGCAAATTTATGAACTTGATGTAATTGAAAGAAGGCACCAAACTGCTAATCAATTAATAAGACTGGGCCTATGAGTGTCCCCAAGCATTTAACTTAATCTACCATGGAAAGTTCAACCTCATCTAAGTAACGTTAAGCTAAATCAGCAGCACACAAATTTTCTACCTTGCCAGCCAACATCACCTCCATATTAAACTTAGTTTGTTTACCCTGAGTTACCTGACTGCAGCTCAAGAAACTGGTCTAGGACATTCAGAGCTACCTCTAGGAGCTTGGATAATGAAATATAAACCTGGGTGTCATCAGCATACTGAACGCCATCCATTCCTGATGATCTTAGCTCATAGTCCCACATAGAGATTGAAGAATTGGACTGTTGGGGTACCCCACACATCATATTCCAACTAATTGATTTTGCCTCTCCTACAGAGATGGCATGTCCATTAGGCAACATTTGGCAGCTGCCTCGGGCACCGGCTCTTTGAGAACACGTTGTTTCTGCTTCCTGAGGGGTTGGAAAAATCTTCTGGCCCCTCAGCAAGCAGAAACAACACAGGGCTTAACTTTCAGTCACCCAGGACTGAAAGTGCCACTTCGTTTCTGCTTGTTGAGGGGCTGGAGAAATCTTCCATCCCCTTAGCAAGCAGAAATAACACACCGGGCACCTGGGACTGAAAGTGCTGCCCCATTTCTGCTTGCTCAGGGGTTGGAAGGATGGTGGAAGATAGGAGGGCCTGGCGTGACTTTGTCTCTCCAGCCGCACCTACCTCACAGGGTGTCTGTTGTGGGGGAGGAAGGTAAAGGAGATTGTGAGCTGCTCTGAGACTCTTCGGAGTGGAGGGCAGGATATAAATCCAATATCTTCATCTTCTTCTTCTATGGGGTTGCAAAGAGTTGGACTCGACTGTGCGACTGAACAACAAACTTTGCAGGTTGTCATGCATGTTAAGCTCTATATTACAAGCTGAAGTTTCATTATCAGACCCATCTGTTGCATTGCTCTTGAATCCAGAGATTATTTCACTTTTTAGCCCTATGATTCTGGTAGCAATCCTTTGACTCTGAAATCCCTGGCCCTGATTTCAAAGTCCTACTTGCTTAGCATCATGCAGCTGTGCCTCGCATCAGAGGAAGGAGGAACAGGGAGATGAACTCAGATCTCAGACTCAATGACAGAAAGTGAGAAGCTATTTTGGTTTGGGAAAACTGCCATTAGGAAGCCTGCAATCTTGCAGCATCCTTCCTTCTTCTATTGGTGGATCCCAGTGGGGCCAGAGAAAGCTGCCTCCTCTCCGCACAGTGAATGAAGTGCAAGGAAGTCAAGCTAGCAATCCAGAGAGGCATTTATATGGGGAAAGTGGTACCAGTTGGAACATATTATACCTCTTTTACCACCCCCACCCACAGGGATTCCGGTTTGAGCCCCCTTCCTCTGTTTCCACTGAGAGATTCTCTGGATTGACCATAGTCAAATAAAGTAAAATATAAATTAATAAAGTATTTATTAAAAAGAAAACGTCTACAAGCATACTTTCAGCACAGCACCTGATTGAGCAAGGGAACCAAAAGCAATGGGGAAAATGCAAATCCTCTCTCTATACATGTCCTATCATATGATAAAATATAGGATAGGCTCTTTAGATTTAAGATCTGTGGGTGCTCATGGATGCAGCATCCCAGAAAAAGAGAGCTCCTTCCTGCTGCAAGAAGATTTTTTTTTTTCATCAACCACTGACCAGGTAACACCAGATCAAAGAGATGTTTCCTGGAGATCTACAGGATTCTCCTTCCTGGAGACTATCTAGCATTCCATCCCTCCCAAACTCTCTGTTCCATGCTGGAAGAGAGAAGAGGCGGGGAATCTTGGTCACCTCATTGTCTTTAGCTAGGCCCATTAGCATTTCTTAAGGGGTAGAGCCTGGAAAGTCACTGATGGACTTCCTCCTCCCCAGCCTCTTCACTGCCCGCGATGGGTTGGAGGGGAGACGGTGGAGGGGCGGCTGTTAAAATGCAAAAGGGGAGGCTTTTGCTTTTCTCCAATCTCTCCAACAAAAAGACATTTCTGCACAATATCCACCCTTCCCATCCCCTGTATCAAAGTAATTATTTTATTTAAAAGAAATAACTCTCAAATGTTTCTAAACAAAATGAATGAGTTGAAATATATGCAAATTTATATTGCTTAATGTACCCCAAATGTTTTATTTCCTTGTAGAATTTGTATTATTTGCAACCTACAGGTCCTAATCCTATGACAGTTGATGAGGGTACCCTAAAAGTCCATTCCATGAATCAGAAACTTCAGTGTCAGGTAACAAAGCTAATGTGTGCAGCATGGCTGGAGTTTTAGTGTTAAATATGCTATGCCTTTTTAGAGCCCAGCATATTGTTAATTCTCTTTCTTGTTTCAAATTTCCTGTGACAGAAGCAAAGAAATACCCATGTCAGTCATCAGATCTGGTGTGTGTGTGGACTCATGCTTATGTTACCCCCTACAGATTAAATTTTCCCCCTGAATTAATTTCCATCTGGGAGAGAAGGATTTGGATAATTCATAGCTGATCTCTTTGGAGTATGTAGATTTTTCCCCCCTCTGTGACAAATATGTAAGTCTCTCTTTTAAGTAGTGATAGATTAGTATGAAGCAGCTTTAGTTACAAACCTGATAAAATTATTTGAGAAGGCTCTTGTATGCTCTAATTTACTCATGGCTAATAGCTGAGCTATAAATATAAACATAATTAATTAATAATAATTAAGGTGTGTCTGTTTTAGGACTGGATGAAATTTATTCTTTCACAGTCTCCTTCACCTTGGAAGGAGGAGTTTATGGTGTCTTACCATAACTGAATAAAAAAGGGGGAGGGGTTGAACAGGTCTCATGGCATATAATCACAGTTAGCACACAGGCAGTACTAATTCCAGATTACAGGTACAGCAATTAACCTCCACAAACCCATCCTGCTTTTTTACCCAACTAAGGGCCAAAATACACATAACGTGGCCTGTTTGAACTAAAGACCACAACAAGATTCCAGGGATTAAACCAAGAGGCTCTTGCATGCAAAGCATGTGTTCCATTGAAGCAGGGCTGAAATAAAAAGATATTAAATAAGGTAAATTGAAAGCCATCAATTAGGCACAAGGGCAAGAAAACAAAAGATCATACAAAGAGATTTTAAAAGTGCTTGCTAGATGCCTCTGTGAAATAATCCTTCTAGATTGCGAAAGTAAGGAAAGGGAAGTTAGCAATGTGTCTAGCTTGTAGAAGCATAGAGCAGCAAAAGAGGAAGTTAACCCTTCACCCACCAGCTCTGCTGCAGCTGCCTAAAACTAGAAACTTGCTGGAATAAGCACTAAAATAAGCATTGAGCAAATGTACCTTGGAAAATGTCTCGGGAGCAAGTCAAAGGTGCAAATGTGTTTTTGATGAAGGATATTGCTGCAAGCGTGTTAGCAACATCAATGCCATGTATGGAAAGACCCTCCCTGTCTCCTCCTTGTTCCTTTAGTTATATGACGCTTGTAATGATGTATGGGATATGGGGAGGTCCTTTCCTGTAATTGTGTGATTGTTTACTGGAAATGATTGTCTGTGACTATAAAACTGTAGACCTTCCCGAAAACGGGGCTCCCAGATTCATTTAGACATGAGTCTGATCTGGGGTCCGTGTACACGTTAAATAAACGGCTGTTTCTTCCTGATTTTGCCTGTGGCCTTGTTTCTGCCTGACCACCAATGGCTAAGGTTGCTGCTACACCATGACTTAGCTGTAGCCCTTTCCCCATTCCACAAGGTCTGTCATGTGCTATAGAAGCCAATGACCAGATTCACCACTAGACCGAGAATTTTCTTGAGCAAGGTATCCTTGGTTGCATTGCTATCTTTCTGCTTCAGTTTCTTCTTTGGGAGAAGAAGGCAACAGTGAAGCACTTCTCTTGGACAGGGGGCGATATTTTCAGATGCCTTGGAAATGGGGAAGATAACAAAGATTGGGAGGGGGTTAGAAATGAAACACTGTGAACAAAGTAGCAGGTTCCTGGAGCCTCTTCTTGTAGGGATTTTTTGTTTGTGCAGCACTTATTTTGCTTATACAGAGTAGGTAAGAGTACCTGGCTAGAATAATTACTGTGTGTTTCTAGTTTACTTCAACTTTTGATTCAGTCAGAATCCCTAAATTTGACAACCTATAATCAAACAAAGGGAGGACTCGAGTAGGTAGGGATTAACAGAAGGGAATAAAACTGTCGTTTTGTAGCAGCTTAGCCCAATATGAAAAGCCCATTTATGAATCTCTCCATAAATAAGCCTTTTGTTTTGTCTAATTGCTGGTTTGAATGTATCAGCCTCATCAATGGGATTAGGGTTAATAGATGTTTGGTCATGCAGAACATGCAGAGGAGGAATCTGATACACACACACAAAAATTGCACTTAATGAGCTTAGCAAATGTTTGCCATATTTTTAATGAACCCTGGGGCTGTCATTTAGAAATGCTTAGCAACTGCTTTTCCATCCTTGAAAATAGAGCAACCGAAGGACATTAACACTATGCACACCGTAAATAAAGCAAGCTATTTAAAGATGCCAGCCAGGAGGTGGAGATGGTGACATTTTCGGCAAAAGAGCTCATGACACTTAACACTTTGTATGTGACAGTTCAGGGGACAGCTTGAATTTCCTTAAGGGTATGGATGTGTGTTTCAGAAGGCGTCTCAGGTACCTCTTTCTCTCTCTAATATTAAGCCAGTTTATGAGCCAGCCTCAAAAATTATTAACCTGCTTCAATCTCTACATTTGCCAGATACTTGCCGAGTCACCATGAAAAGAACAAATTATTTGAGTGCAGCATTTCATGAACCTCCCATTCTTGCCTTCTGTCCTGAAGCAGAGGAAAGGAAAGGTCCCCTGTGTAAGCACCAGTTGTTTCCGACTCTGGGGTGATGTTGCTTTCATGTTTTCACGGCAGACTTTTTTACGGGGTGGCTTGCCATTGCCTTCCCCAGTCTTTTACTTTCCCCCCCAGCAAGCTGGGTACTCATTTTACCGACCTCGGAAGGATGGAAAGCTGTGTCAACCTTGGGCCAGCTACCTGAATCCAGCTTCCGCCAGAATCGAACTCAGGTTGTGAGCAGAGAGTTCAGACCACAGTACTGCTGCTTTACCACTCTGTGCCATGGGGCCACTACCCTGAAACAGAAGACTCGCTTAAATCAGTGATGTTGCAAAGAGACAGGCAATGGGGATTGATTGCACTGTAGATTTAATGATCCATTCTTTTAGCCTGTGGGACTTTTGCCTGAAACCAATGCAGGCTGAAGTAATGGGGAATTAGTGATGCAAACTATGCGTTCTGTGGCTAGGGATATTTTTCACTGGCCCAAGCAGAATCAGTTTTGCCTCTGGGGAGGGCCTGAACTGACATGCAAATGGAAGATAACAGACCATTCATATGACTTCTGGAGCAAGGACATGGTTTTTAAGGCATTCAGTTGGCAGACAGGCAGCGGCTGAGAGGTGTTCTATCTGTGCATGACAATCTTGAGGCATTGCTGCTTAAGACCAGAGAACATTTCTCACCCCGCCCCCGTAATCTAGTTTTGTTACAACATATATTCCTGCTGTGTCATATGAGTAATACATTTTAATCTGAAAAGCTCAAAGGAAACAGTATCATTAGCCGAGGGAATTCACAGATGTCATCTGATGATAAAGCTGTGTGTATACCTTTTTTTTTAGTTTTGAAAATTCATTTTACACTTGCTCATTTTTAGTTAATCCAATAATCAAACCTTATGTTATGGATCTGTTATGCTAAAGTGCATGCCAATGTAGTGTATATGGGGGATTACTCCAGTTTAAAAGCAGTAGTGGTAAAATAAACAAGGCTTCCCCCAACAGTTTCACTCCTCCAGTAAATGCATGGCTAAATATAAGGAGCTGTTGGTATTCTGCCAATGTGGCTGTTGCTGTTGCTGCTTTATTTGTGTGATGCTGCATACCCAGGACAGAAGGATTAGGTTCTATTTCTCTTGACCTGCTTTTCACTAGACTTTCATGCCTCTTGATGCTGGGTGACAGATTATAATTTTTTTTCCCACTGTTCATTGTGATTTCTCAGCACACTTCCCCCAAAGCCAGGAAAGGAAATTAGGTCTCCTTACCTTTTAAATGGTATTGGAGAACTGATGAGGTACTAAGCCTTTGACCTCTAGGCTGAGACCTGTGAGAGGTCACTTGTGCTGGAAAGGCTTTCCTTTCTAATGGCTGTGTCAGATTGCTTGGCCATCTCAATCTTGTTCTTTATTTTTTAAAAAAGTGTTCACATTCCAAATTACATTTTGGGCATCCTAGTTAGATTTTTCAGTGTCACTATTTGAAGACTATATAAATTTAAATGAAGGAAGAAATACTTCTTGAATTTAGTTGCTTCAGGAAGGCCCTTTTTCTAGATGTGGCATTTCTTACTGAGCATCTTTCTCTCCACCACCACCCCCTTCAAGTTTTTCTTTTTAAAGAAGTTTTCACCTGAGCGATAAAGGATGTTAATGTCAGGGAGCACATGAATCTTAAGAGTGCAGTGAGTCTTCTTACTTCCACAGAAAGATGGAGGCTGCAACTGCTGTTTTAATTGCTCACCCCTTTTAAACATTTACTGATTTTTGAGTGGGCTCATTACAGATGACCCAGATTTATTTTTGCATAAGCTTTCAAGGAGTAGAACCCCTTACAAACAAGAATTATTATTTTCCTCAGGCTTAACGTATAATTAGTGCTGAACCAAATTTGTCCTTCTCCAATGGCACACTTCAGTCTTTCCTGGCAACAATATCTGGCTAAGGTTTTATTTTCATGCCTCCATAGGACATCTCTGATAAGTGCACTGACAATCTAGTGACACAAGACTTACCCAAGTCTAGGTTTCAGGCTTGGACCTATTTTCATTGGCAATATTCAGATGTGTAGAACATGAAGTAAAAAATAAACAAACAATTGTCTTTGATCTGTCAAATAGAAGCTTTCCCCTCACAGCCTTTAAACATGTCATTATGGATGGGTTTCTTGTATACATTCAGATAAGGCTGCCAGGACTGGAGATGTTGGGGGTGAATCTGGAAGAAGGTGGGGTTTGAGGAGGGGAGGGGCCTCAGCATGGTACAATGCCATAGAGTCCACCCTTCAAAGCAACCATTTTCTCCAAGGAAGCTGATCTCTGGCAGCTGGAGATCAGTTGTAAAAGTGGGAGATCTTCAAACCCCACCTGGAGGCTGGCAACCTTACATTCAGCTTACCCATCTTTTCTTATTTTGCATTGGCTTTGTTCTCCCCAAGGATAAGGATTCTGTAGAAAGAGTGGAGATATTAGATGGGATGGTTTTGAAGATTCACTTGAAAAGTTTGAAGCTAAAAACAAAATTCTAGTTTATAGAAATGAGCACTGCTGTGTAGAATGTATGTAGAGTAGGAGAGGCCATACTGTGGCTTGGGAGCCATATGCAGCTCTTTCATGCATATTGTGTGGTTCCCAGAGGTCAAGGAGGAACTTAATACAGGCTTACTCTTAAGTAAGCTTGCTTAGCATTGGGATTTCAGTCAGCCCCTAAGTGCTGACCCATAGGTAGCTATTTCTGCCATATGTGAAGGGGGGAAATAGGCAGCCTTGCAAGCTCTTCTCCACCACAGAGGTTGCCTGAAGAGCAGGGAAAGAGAGCACAAGAGCTGAGTGAGCCACTGAAAGGAGCAATGGAATTAAAGAAGGGCTGTACAGGGTTCCCCTTTAGTTTCATAGTTGTTGTAGGAGCTGTATGTACTAACTTTGGCGTCAAGACAAAGAGAGATGCATACTGATGCAAATAGTGGTCAGTGATTTATATGGTACATGTGTGTTTCCTTCTACTGGTGTCAAAAAATAGTTCCCTAACCTTTCCCTTTGCTGGTTTTATGGGGACTGTTATTCCCAGGTTATATTTATATAAAGTTTCCTTCTATCATGGTCATGTTGTAAAGTGCATATACAGTATATGTATTTTATCTTTCTGTGCAAGGAAAGTATGTATGTGACTTTTGTCGACCTTACCAAAGCTTTCGATACCGTTAGCAGGAAAGGCCTGTGGCAAATCTTGGAACGTTTAGGATGTCCCCCAAGGTTCCTCAGCATGATCATCCAGCTACATGAAGACCAGCGAGGCCAAGTCAGACACTGCAACGACCTCTCGGAGCCCTTCCCAATAGGCACAGGTGTAAAGCAAGGCTGCGTTCTCGCGCCAACTCTCTTTACGATCTTCTTTAGCATGATGCTTCAAAGAGCCGCAGTAGATCTAGATGAGGACGATGGTGTCTACATCCGCTATCGCACCGATGGCAGCCTGTTCAACCTGAGGCGACTAAAGGCACACTCCAAGACAATGGAAAAACTCATCCGAGAGCTACTGTTTGCTGATGATGCTGCACTCGTCTCCCACTCGGTATCAGCTCTGCAGCATATGACGTCCTGCTTTGCAGAGGCTGCCAAGCTATTCGGCCTAGAAGTTAGTCTGAAGAAGACAGAAGTTCTCCACCAGCCTGCACCCCAGGAAGATTATCACCCTCCCTGCATCACTGTGGGTGAATCAGTTCTGAAGACAGTCCAGCAGTTCAGCTACCTGGGGTGCATCATCTCCTCAGATGCCAAGATCGACAAGGAGATTGACAACAGGCTGGCAAAGGCAAACCGTGCATTTGGCCGACTGCACAAAAGAGTGTGGAGCAACAAGCATCTGAAAAAAGGCACAAAGATCAATGTTTACAAAGCGGTTGTGATGACAACCCTCATCTATGGCTCCGAATCGTGGGTTTTATACCGTCATCACCTGCGACTCCTTGAGCGCTTTCATCAGCGCTGCCTTCGCACCATCCTCAACATCCACTGGAGTGACTTTGTGACCAACACTGAAGTCCTCAAGCGGGCAGAGGTTACCAGCATCGAGGCACTGCTGTTGAAGACGCAGCTGCGCTGGGCAGGGCATATTTCTAGGATGGAAAACCACCGCCTTCCCAAGATTGCCCTGTATGGCGAACTCTCCACCGGCCATCGAAATAGAGGGGCACCAAAGAAGAGGTACAAGGACTCCTTGAAGAAATCCCTTAGCACCTGTCACATCAACCATCACCAGTGGTCTGACCTAGCCTCAGATCGCAAAGCATGGAGGCACACCATCCACCAGGCTGTCTCTTCCTTTGAGAACACACGCATAGCTGGTCTTGAGGACAAAAGGAGATTGAGGAAGAATCGCACTGCTACAGGACCAACCCTAAATCAGACTTTTCCCTGCAGCCGCTGTGGCCGGACCTGCCTGTCCCACATTGGTCTTGTCAGCCACCAGCGAGCCTGCAGCAAACGTGGACTATTGCACCCTTCTTAAATCTTCGTTCGCGAAGCCAAGCCGAGAGAGAGAGAGAGAGAGAGGCAAGGAAAGTATTAAGAGTTGTGTGTAAATATTTGTTCATGTCTTGTGGCTCTCAAACATCTGACATTTATTCTGTGTGACTATTTTTCTTGCAAGAGCTCCTCTGCATATTAGGCCATGCCCCCCCGATGTAGCCAATCCACCAGGAGCTTACAGTAGACCCTATACTAAGAGCCCTCTAGGCTCTTGGAGGATTGGCTAGATCAGGGGGCATGGCCTAATATGCAGAGGAGCTCCTGCTAGAAAAACAGCCCTGCATGTGGCTCTTATGTTAAGCAAGTTTGGTCACCCCTGATGTAGAGGAAGAGGGGAATAGGATCATACTCATCTATATGCTTTCATCATGATGCCAAGATTACACTCATGCAAACTGTAAACTGTAGATTCTATGCCAGCTCTCCCTAGAGTTTCCTAGAGCTTTTTATCCCAGACTCAGCTCACTTAAGTCCTGTGTGCAGAACTAGATTTGACTTCTGGAGGAAGCCTCCTACCATGCAAATCCTTTTTCATCCTGATTTAGAGGAGACTTGGAACAAATGGAAGGAACCTTTAGTGTAGCACTTGATGAGGCTTTGCCTGGTTTCATGCTAAATTCTATGTACCGGGAAGCCTTAATTCACATACACTAAAGCTCTTTTATTTCTTTTAGCTGAAGAGACAACTTTGACCTGGGAGTTCTATACCCTCACAACATACACACCTGGTTCTGCCTCTAGGAAAAGCTCCCTAAATCTGTCACAAAGTATAACCTACAAAACAGTCTCCTACAAGTCAGGAAGATTGATACTGCCACATTGGTCAGCATGTAAAATAACAACATGCCATCAGTGGAGAATGTGATGTGCAGAGTACCAATATAACTTGGAATTCATAGCACTTTTAACACTTGTTTCCATAGCTACAGTGTAATCCAGACATCTGAGAGGCTAGCCTGCCTTTGCCAGATCTGTCATTTCAGGGAAATAAATTAAGAAAGCTGATGACAAGGCCTGGATTATACAATTTCTTTAAAGTATAGCAACCAGACCTGAAATCTAACCAGGAGAGAGCATAGTTCAGAAGAAATGAATAAAACCTATTTCCTATAACCTTTGTAGGAAAATGGGGATATAGCTTCCTTTGTATTTTTATTTTTTTCTTCCCAGAAGCAATATCATATGTTACACCTCACAGTTGTATTTCTTGCACTTAAAAAAAAAATTGAACAGTGATATATTCATAAGTGAAAGGGTTTTTTTTTTTTTTTAGAGGAGGGGAAATAAACAGATGGAGGCACAGAAGTAGAAAAGAGATACAGTTAAGCAAATGCTAGAGAGCAAAACTTCAGTGGCAGACACTTAGTGATTTGCATAGGCACAATATGTTTCTGTCTAGAGGCATATTTTCTCAAAGTATGTGTATATTTCTATGTCTCTATATTTATCGGTATCTCCAGCAACATATGCATGGCTATGAATAGATTTGGGTGTTTGTTGGTTGGGCTATGGTAATTTGTTAAGTGTTTTGTATTGCTTGATCTTGTGCAAGTGGTGAAATGGGAGAATGCTTTCAAAAGGGAGAAGTTTCTGATCGCAGGGCTGTGTATGTACATATGAGAGAATGGGATGCAAACTGCATAATGCATGCAAAGTTGAGCAAAGCAGGTGAGAGAGATGTTTAACTCTTTCCCGGTCTAGACTATTTCTTTCCTGACCAAAACCACTCTTCCCAAGTTTCTTAGGCTAGCCATTCATGAGTGGTGAGACATGGGTACTCCATGGGTGCAAACGTGGGGTGCATATTCAGGGGAGGGGTTCTACTTTGAGCAGGGAAATGTTAAGCAGACTCTCCAGTCTTCTATTACAAATGAAAAGCCTCCCCTGGCATCGTTTTCTTCCTTTTTTGTTCTTTTCTCTCTCTTTTTGTGATTAAAAGGCCTCAAACTTCATCACAGGCACCTTTCCTCTCATGTACCATCCATGATATTCTAATCACTTTTTCATACTTCTAAGGGGTGCATCACCTAATGGCAGTGGGATAAATAGCTCACATGTGACTTAAACTAGTACCTTTACACATTTTCCTTAAATATGTTCAAGGCTTTACTCCCCTTCCCAAAATCAATCAAATCCAGCCCCCTCACCCTGTACTCTTGAAACTCCTCACCAAAAGTGTTAAGAAAGGGACAAATTTTGTCAACCAACTCTTGTCTGATCTGTCTCCATAACAATAGTCATAAATAGATATTAGGCTGTAGGGATTGACATGAACCACATTTTTTGTGGTTCCATTCATGGTTCCTGGCTGAATCATGAACCGAACCATTAATCAATATGCAGGTTTGTGAACCAAATCAGTTTGTATTGGCTCATGAGCCATTAAAAGTTTAAACACCTCCTTTCTGCTCCCTGTAAAAAGCTGCAAGGAGCAGAAAGTACGGGTTTGCAAAACAGCTGAGCATCAGGGAGCCTGCTTTCTGCTCCCTGTGGCTTTTTGAAGGGAGCAGAGCTTTAATGGCTCTGAGCCATTTAAACCAAACAGCTGAAAGGCTCAACTGTTTTTAGTGAACTGCCACAAACAGCATCTAGATTTGTGGAAGTTCATGGCAGTTCTTTTGTTTCACTTCATGAACCACAAACTGGATCAAATTCACAGTGAACTTTAGTTCATCAGCTGGTTCATGCCCATCCCTGTTAGGCTGCTTGCAGAGGATTGCTTAGCTAGCAAGTATGCTTTATTTTCTTTTGTAGCTCCATTCTCTATATCTCCTCTATGATTAATAACCTCTAAAAGTTGAACAATATTCTCAGCCAAGGCATTGCTGACCTCTCGCCCCAAACATAGGCTGCCCTGATCTTACACTACAAGCTGATGAAAAAGTGTGAATCAGCTTGTCTGGCAGGATCACAAAAAACACCAGAATCTCCTTTGGTAGGAAGTATCTCCATTTATATTTCTCCCATTTTGCTGAAGCAAACTGACTTCAAGCAGTAGTTCAGAGGCAGTAAACAAGTGCTAGTTACTTCTACCAGTGCTAGCTAATCCATCACAAATGTATAGTTTTGTCCAGAGAGTGAGATCAAGAACATTCCAAGTCTATTGTTTCATGATGTCAAAATGAAGTGGGTCAGTATCCAGAGAAATATAACACATAATTTTCACTGTAGAAAGCCTTCAAAAGGAATCTCCTATCTGACTGCCTGGGAGAGTGTTTCTACAAACCCTCAACTGTACTGGCAATTATAAAAATTTTGACTCATGAATCTTAAGATGTGTAATTAAAAACAATTATTACTTCAAATCATCAGAGGTGTTAAGTGGTAAGGAGTTTATTTATTTAGCCAGGAAGCTGCCTTTCTACTTGAAAAGTACCTTCAGAAGCATACAGCATTAAAATACCAAATGAATTCTTTAAATTCAATTCAATTAAGAGCATAAACCAATATAACCATAAATAGTTTAAAAACCAATTTAACCTCAACTGAAGTTAAGGAAAGCATAAGAGATCCAATCTTTGATGGCAAAAACAGCCAATAGCCTTCATATCACAGGATAAGCATTGTGAAATAGAGGCATTGTGAATAGAAGGTATGCCACAACAAGGTATGAAGGTAGAAGGTATGCCACAGGGGAGGATTTGCTGTGTGGGCAATCAAACCTTGTGGGAGTCCAGGAACCTGCCTGCCATTTTTCAGGTGTCAGGTCAGGTTCTGCTGCTTCTGATGCTGGCAGAAGGAATGTAATTACCAGAAGGCAGCAATGCAACACAGCCCAGAAGCCTCTGGCAGGGCCAATCCTGGCCAATTTGAAACTAGCATAGGAGGTATTGCATGTTATAAAGGAATGCTTTCTTTGGGGATAGTAAAATTGGACCTCTTTCTCCAATTTCCATGAAACATGAGGGTCATTGGTGCAGAGGGAGGACTAGTTTCAATGCAAATTTGTTGTCATTAGCTTAAAATACTTCTGGTCCGGACCCCCAGATTGATTCCCCATATGTAACAAAGATCTTTAAATTCTGGAACAATTTTTTTTTAAAAAAACCCCTTGGAATGGAATCCTGAAATGTTAACAGGACACAGAGAAATCCAGAATAAAGAAAATATTGCCCCCCAATCCCACATCAGAAATTATAATGGAATTTTCCCTAGTGCTCACACTTAGCTGTAATTTTTCATGAACAAAGCATTATTGTTGTTTTTCTTCTCTTCCCAAAACTCTTCCCGTAGCATTTAAAGTGTACTGAGTATGACTGTATTGGAGTTTGGAGCCCCAGCCAGGAGCTCTGAAGTTTGAAGAAATCTCAAGAAAATGATATGAAAGATAAAGATTTGCTTACAAGGGGATTTTAATAAATCATCAAACTTACAGAAATAGGCTAGCTTTGATCAGCTAGGCCATGAACTCACATCACTTACAGTGAAGCCAGCCAAAACCCAAGATGAGTTACTTAGCTAACACTAAACACTTTATATCAGGGGTGTCAAACATGCAATTTGGGGGCCAAATCAGGCCCCTGGAGGGCTCCTATCAGACCCCCAAGCAACTGGCTGTCATCTGCTTCCTTCTCCCTTTATCTTGCTCCTTCTGCATAACAGCTTGCTTTGCAAGGCTTGCTCAATTGCACAGGAGCTACAAAACATAACCTCTGTTTTCTCTATTGGCTGAGGCTCCTCCCTTGGGGAAGGCAGGAAAGAGCCAGAGCTTCCTTTGCCCAGTTCCCTGGATCCCATGAGAGAAATACAAATAAAGCACCTTTAAGACCAATGAGTGCTAACATTTTAAGCATGTTTTAAGTTTTTAAATATATATATATATATATTTAAAAACTTAAAACATGCTTAAAATGTTTATATAAATATATAAAATATATATAAAATATATAATATATATATATAAAATAGCTACACACATGGCCTGGCCCAACATGACTTGGCCCAACCAGACGTGGCCCGGCCCAACAAGGTCTCTTTTATATCAGATCCAGCCCTCATAACAAATGAGTTCGACACCTCTGCTTTATATCCTAATTGCTGGCTAAAAATTAAGAAGTCATCAAGGCTAAATCCTAGACTCTGAGAAAAGCCAAGTAATATCTTGCACCTGGTACTCAGAAGTGGAGGGAAACAAGTCAGGTTTCTAGATAAGAACTTAGGAGAGTGTGAATGAAAACATTCTCTTGAGAGTGGCCTGCCGGTCATCAGCCTAGGCAACTAGAGGTTAGGAAATAACGGAACTCCAAAATGGGGTTACAAAGGCTATACAAAAGCTGATAACAGACAGCCAGTTCAGGGTGGCTTGAAGCCACCCCAAAGAGAGTGGAAATAGAGTGACCCAGAGCTTCTGGATGCCACTTTCAAAGTGGTGCCTTTTTGAGCCGGCTCCCAGCAAGCCAGGGGCAGAATGGGGATGGGAGGCAGATGTGTGTGTGTGGACATGCTTTTTTGGTCCACCTGCATCCCGCCCCCCGGGGTGGCTTTAAATGCCCATCTGTTCTCAGCCAAGTGGACCTAAATGTTGGAAGTTCTTTCCTGATAATTAGTATTGCCTAGTAATTTGAATGGTTCTAGAAGCCTGAATTCAATCCTATCTTTTCCATAGAGTGTGCAGAGCCACTGGGTAAGTGTTCCACACTCAATCTGAATTTGCCATCTGTAAAATGAAAATAACAGGGATTTAACATCTTCTGAATCACTTTGCATTATTAGCCTTAAACATATCAGTAGACTACTGCAATCACTACTTTTGAGTAAACACAGTTAGGATTATTAATGTATTTATGTGCCCTTTACCAGAGCAAGAGACCCCTTCTCAGCAGTCACTGACACCTCCCTTTCACAAAATGTTTGTGAAAGATACGTTTTTCATATACTTGGTGTGGGCAGGAAATTTAAGCAGCTGATGGGAAAAAGAAAAAAAATTGTTTAAAATTGCCATCAGCACTGGTGTGATGTCACTTCTGGGAAAACCTGGATGTGATGTCATGCTTTTCTAGGAATCACCAGAAACTATAGTTTTACCAGAATGTCTTGTGATTCTTAGAGAGGTGCAATATCACTTGTGGGTTTCCCTGGAAATCACAGCATACCATCACTGATGGCCATTCTGCCCACATTCCTAAACCTAAAGGTCTCCTAAGCCTAAACAGATCTACTCAAAAAATCCTACTCAGGAATATTCAGCGGGGCTTACTCCCAGAAAAGTGTTCTTAGGATCACACTGTCCTATCAGATTTTATGTAGCAGGCTAGCAGCTGAGTCTTTTCAAATAATAGGACACATGGATCTTTGCTATGTGTTACTTTAGTTATTTCCCTAAAGTGGCTTGTTTAGTAGCCCTGAGCTGCATCACCTGTGCTTGCTTGAGCAAAACTAGTTTTCAATTCAGTACTTTATTTCCCCTCCTCCCCCAATATACACAATTTAAGCAAGGAGGAAATAAGAGCCAAAATACTGTTTGCCAAAGGCTAGGTTTATAGCCAATTATTCCTGGCTCTTTAAACCTTAAATTTGCCATGAAGCAGGCCAAAAGAAGGCTTAGCAAAGAAGCTATGTTGGCCACGTCTAAGAACATGCCACAAGCAACAATTTATAGCTATCCCTCCAAAACAACTGATCAGAGACACATTCCCCTGGACAAGGAACACATGGCAAGACAAGGAGCCAAATCCCTACTCCTCCACTACTCAAAACTGCAGCCAACAGTTCCTTAATACCTCTGATCATAGTGAAGCCATTTGCTCTGTCCTAGGCCCAGGATTTACTGGAATGCTTAGAGATGTGCATCAAGGCCAGAAATTAGCCTGTTCCTTTTTATCTTTTAGGAACAGGGCTTTTTGTTTTCCTAATGCTATACATGTAAAAATGAAGGAAATAAACCCAGGAAGCAGGAGGAGGAGGTGGTGGGAGTGATTGTGTAGAAATAATTTCCAAGAGAGTGAACCTTTAATAAGGCTCTTTGCCCCAACCATCCCATCTCAAGTTCAGTCTGTTCAAATAAACAGTGTGGCTTGCTCTGTAATCCAGTCTGCCAGAGGTGACATTTGCTGATAGGATTTAAAATCAAAGATCCCTCTTCTCACACAGGCCTGAAGCTGCGGTCTGTGCCTCTAAATGGGGCTGTGCTTTCCCCTCACTTGGAACTAAAAGGTATCTGAGTAAGAAGCTGCTGACAGGATTACTCTCTTTTTTTATCAAACAGAAATGGTTGGCTGGCAATATAAATGTAACTCTCAAGGCTGAGGATCAGTAGTACTGGTGATATTTCTCTACTTGTGGTTTGAAATGGCACATAAGGAAGCAACAATAAAATGGGAGAAAATGCAACATTTACTGGGCAAATATGGCATATGAGAGCCATGAATGGTGAACAAAGTTTGAGATATGTCCCCTAGTTTCGCTTGTCATCCATTACAGAGGAGGGAAAGTAGAACATCTTCTTGGCATGCAGAACATCCCAGGTTCAATCCCCATTGTCTATAGTTGACAGGAGCAGGCAGCAGGTGATGTGAAATACCTCTGCCTGAGACCTTGAAGAGCTGCTACCAGTCTGAGTAGACAATACTGACTTTGATGCTTCAGTGGTCTGATTCAGTGTAAGGCAGCTTCAAGTGTACAAAAAGCAGCCAACTTTTAAGCTCCAAAACCCCTGAGCATGACCAAAGGTTTAGTAGGCTAGAAAACAGAACTGGAGTAAACCATGATAATTATAGTGGATAAGAATATGAAACAGGGAAGAATTTGAACCATTATGTATAAAGAGTGGTAGAATATTCAAGGTAAAGGGTAGAGCAGATTCTGGTGGGTCTAAATTAGCACAGTATTTTTTTTAACTTAATCTGGCAGGCTGAAAATAAACCCTAATGCAGATAGAGGAAAGCTGTACGGACATAAAGTTATTTATTTACAAACTCATTAGTCACTTTCTAAAGGATCATTATTTTAAATAAGATATGCTTAAACCTCGTTCCAATTAATGCCATCACTAACACATGGAAAATGAAACAACACTACAATAAAAAAAAGTTTACAATCACATAATTGATTGTAGTTGCTGGATGGGGTATGACTGGTGTTCTCAGTCAGTTCAGCCCTCACTGCTTCATCGCATGCATTTTTAAAACGCCAGTAACAGAATACAATTTTTTTGCACATTTGTATATAAACTGCACCAAACTCTAAATGAAATTTGTCTGGCATGCATGTTTCCTCAGATAACATCTAAAGGCACAACCATGTTCATTGTCATACAATAGCCATAGGCTTACCAGCCCCCTGGTCCAGGCAGGGGATCCCCTGGTTTTGCAGGCTTGTCTCCACAAATTGGCTGGTGGAGGGAAGCCAAGCCCCATCAGCTCACCCTTCCTTTAAGTCTCAGAAGGCTTAAAAGAACCTTTCAAACTGCTTGTAAACTGTGTGTACACCTTTAAATTTCAGCTAGAGGAAAGCTGTACGGACAGGATGAGCTAGCAGAGCCATGTGGCTCTCCTGGTGAGCGTGTGAACCATGTGAGAAAGGAAGAGAAGCCAGTCCAGTCTTTCCATTTGTTTTGTATTGGATTCAAAAGTTGTGTGTATAGTAAAATGGAGTTAACTAGAACCAGATTATGGAATGGGGGGGAAGCCACCCTGTAGGCTGCTCTCCTTTCATTTTCCTGTTAGTCTGAAGAAGTTGGTTGAAATATAGCAGATGGTTCCATTCAGCAACTCTCATGAGTAAATTGCCCCAATGAGATCACAAAAGTATGTGCTTGTAAACTGTTTATTTTGGCTGCTTTGTGGAGTGTGTGCGTATTCACTTTCATTTAGTGTAAGTGCAGCTTCTGGGGGATGTGGAAATGAAGACTGTATTCAGGGGAACTGCACAGCTATTATGTATGTATGTATGTATGTATGTATTTAAAGGAATGGAAACATCTCCTGGCTGGTGGGGGGAAGCCCTGCCTCAACAGCTCAGGGGGGAAGCCCTGCCCCAACCTCCCCAGATATTTTCTTAGGTGGATCTGGCAACCCTAAATAGCCACTATATAACAAAGAGAAATAGAAACAGAGAAATAGAAATAGAAACAGAGAGGAAATAGAAACAGAGAAAGGAACACAGAGATTATGGTGAGATTTATTAATAACACAGATACAAGCTGATCATGTATTGAAATAAAATGAACTGAACTAACAACACAGATTTTTGCTGCACTCCCCTTCCCTAGTTGATTCCTGGGTCTTGGAACCCACATAAATGACTAGCAAGTCTGGGGATGCAGTGAGAAGATGGAACAGAAAGAAGTGGTCATTTTGTTTATTCCCTCTCTTTACTATGGCTCTCTTGTGGTCCCACTCCATGGTGATCCTGAAATGCTAGGAATCGACTTCTGGGCTCCATCATCTTGGCTTCAGAGGGGTCCACAAATCGTCCTCCCACAGCAACTCTGAGTCTGGCTGTTGGAGGGGTGTCACAGAAGTGATGCCCCCATAGAAAAAGCCCAGAAGAGGTTTTTTATTCGGCATGGAATTTTTACGGGGAGAGAGGGGTTCAGCGGTGACTGCCCCTATGTTTTCTGTATGTCCTGAAGCTCCACAGCCATGAAAAGCTGGTGCACCAGCAGAAAAAGAAGAATGTCCGACTGCTTTTTTGCTTTCATTTTCTCCAGTACGTCTTTGAAGCAGCGTCTTTCTGCTCCTAATATGATGATTCTACTCAACAAGTAGGTGCTTTTCCAACTCCCTTCCCTGATGGGTCACTTTACATAACAATGAGAGACTAGCTCAAAAGAAGACAAAGGAGGCCTCGGAAAGTTACAAGCAGTCTTAACTATTTAAATTGGATTGAATATAACTACTAAAATCGACCCAGATTATAATTGGACTTATACTAAAGTGATTATTATTAGGTTGCGATATGATCTGAACAAAAAGGAGATATATTCCAGAGAGATCTGTCTGTATCGCCTGACTGTATTTGAAAGAATGGCATTTGAAATCTCAGCTGGAGCTGTTGTGGAATGTGGATTAGCAGGAATTTGAAGCTATTTTACAATCTGAACTAAGAGACTGAGTTTGTTATCAGAGAAAAACGGCACTGCCTAGCAAAATGTCTCATGAAAAAGATATCTTTTTAAATATCATCTCTCTGAAACAAGATCTTGCCTCATTTATGCAGCTCATTAAAGACCAAATGAGTTGTTTTATGCTGAAAGCTAATGAAATTGCAATCCTGCAGGAGTTGAGTGCTAAAGAGAGTATGGTGACGGCTGTGAAATTGGAATGTGAAAGTGATATGCTCCAAAATAAACAAAGGAAAATTAAAATGGTCTCCTATGTTGCAGTTTTAAAACAAGACCGGAAATCAAGATCCAGTGAAGTCATGCGGATAGGGAAAAATGGTGTTGAATTCTTCCTCCCGCTGTTGAGGGGGCAGGCCATATTGAGAAGAGAAAAGGTACACTCCAATCAACAAATCAAGATGTGGAAAGCTTTTTGGAAGAAGGATCTTGTTTTTTTTTTTTTGTGAATGGCTGGATATGGAACCCCGATTAAGAAGTGGTATGCAATTTTAAAAGGCAAGCTGTGATCAAATGGACTGACTCTTGATGTAATATGGATGCAGAAATTAAAGGAACTTAAAAGTTTTTCATCACTGGGATGAAGGATTCCTGAATTTGGGGGGGGGGGGGGGGTTGTGGGTAAGCAAACATGTAACTATTAATAATGAACAGATATCTGATTTTAAAAGAATAAGGGAGATTTTGAAGAAGTAAGAGAGCTGGTAAAATTGTAATTAAATATATAGTCAATTTGGATTAATGTTAAAGAATGCAGATAACATATTTCTTTATGTAGTAGATGTATATACAGTATGCTTAGTGAGATTGCTCATATTGTTGTAAGAACTGGATTAACTGTTGTAAAGGCAGGTATAATAATTGTGTAGATTTGGTAACTTGGTATATTTCTTTTTTAATATGCTTTTTGGAGAAATGGTTTAGACTGAGATAGACAAATTATTTAGTTATATCCTATGTAATTTGTTAAGGATAAATATATGATTTTTATGTGCTTGTTTTAATAAGGATTTTGTTAAACCAACAATTTGTGCCTATAATAGGCTTAAGTTAAATCTCATAAAATTGGCATTGAGACAGTTTTGAAAAAAAGGCTCGGCCCTTCCCAGCCAAGCCGGCATCGCCGGCGTTCAGGCTGGGGGCCGCATTTGCCCTCCTGGAAGAAGGAGAGCAGGCTTTGACAGCCCCAGCCCATCCGGGGATTGAGCGGGGCGTGGCGCCAGGGGTATATAAGCCCTGGCCCCGCCCGACTCAGTGCGGCTGTCTTCTTGGCTCTCTGTCTGGAGAGCCATGAGTAGATCGCAAGGAGAACGGGCCTTGCGAGCCTCGACTGGCCGAGGAACGTGCGGTCGGAGCGCGAGCGGCGGATGCTGCGCAAGCGCTGGCCAGCTGATCTTCGTCCCTCAGGACTGGGTTGTAAGCGCTGGCCAGGTGAGCTTCGTTCCTCAGGTCCGGGCGGCGGCAGCGGAGCGCGAGCGGCGGGGGCAGCGCAAGCGCTGGCCAGCTGATCGTCATCCCTCAGGACGGGGCTTGCCAGCGCTGGCCAGCTGAGCTTCCTTACTCAGGACTGAGGGCGGCAGCGGAGCGCGAGCGGCGGGCGCAGCACAAGCAGGACGGGGCTTGCAAGCACTGGCCAGCTGATGTTCGTCGCTCAGGTCTGGGTGATATGCGCGGCGGCGGGGTTCGCATGCGGCGGCCATTTTAAGCCTTGAGGGGGTCGTAAAAGCGCGCGCAGCGGCCATTTTGTCTGCCGCACGAGGCCGCTTGTGTGGCTAATTTTGGTGGCTATAAGTGGCACAGGGGGGGTCCTTGGTGGGCATTTGACATCTTCCCCACCCACCCCCCCTACCCTTTCGGCCAGGGTGGGTAGGAGCTCGCCTTGGCAAAGGGAATACAGGGCAGTGCTTGGGGCTTGGTTTTCCTGCACTTTTATGCCGCCAGGCACCCCCCCCCCCAAGTTTATTGAGCCCCTGGGGGGCTGGGCTGTTGCTCAGGCCTGGACTGGGTTTCCGCCCCCTTGGGGCTAGAGGTTAATAGTATTTCATCTTTATGTGGGAGATGCCGTGGGTTAGCGGGGCAGTGGAGCTCAAGTTCAATCCCCGGCATTTCCAGTTACAAGTCGGGACAGTGGAGGCGATCAGGAGAGGGACGGTGGCTCAGTGGTAGAGCATCTGCTTGGCAAGCAGAAGGTCCCATGTTCATTCCCCGGCATCTTCCAAAGGGTCTAGGTAAATAGGTGTGGAAAACATCAGCTTGAGACACCGGAGAGCCGTTGCCAGTCGGAGATAGTACTGACTTTGGGCAGTTTGGGACTGGCTTTGCTTTATTTTGCCTCCACCCTTCCTCTCATGGGTGGGTGGATCACATTAGCATAACTCAGGGACTACTTGGTTGCTTTGTGGGCTATCTTGGTCACCGTTGTGTGTACCGCTTGGTGTAAGGATGACTCTATGGCACTCAAGACGGGCTAAGGAGGGTCCATGGGTAAGATGCCGGCCTACCCGCCTCGTGGACGGGGTCTGCAGCCAGGTCCAGCTGAAAAGCGGGGACGAGGGGGGCGAGTCCAGTTGGCCATCAGGAGGCAAGTGGAGGCATTAGAACTGTAGAGGGTTGCCGTTGGGGCCCCCATATGGGATGGGTGGCGCTGCGCTTCGGGGCGGTAGAACACACCCCTCCCCCCCCTCCCCCCCCCATATTCCATGGGGTGAGGACGGTAATTATTTTACAGTTGTCCAGGAACCATAGTTAAGATGGGCCATACCCCCGGTTAATTGTGCTGACTGTATTTGTTTTTACAGTTGTCCAGGAACCATAATTATGATGGTCCATATACCCGGTTAATTGTGCTGACGTTATTTGTTTTACAGCTGTCCAGGAACCATAATTGAGATGGTCCATACCCCCGGTTATTGTGCTGTCAGGCATACATAGGGTCTGGTTTGGCTTTATGTCGCTTCACCCCTCCTTCTCTGGCTTAGTGGTCGGTGGGGTTTCAAATTGGCATATTCTTAGGGCCACTGTGGTGTGTGGCCAGGATTAGGGGGGGTCGGCAGCCTTGTTTTGAGGAAGAGACAGGCCAAAGGGAGTGGGCCCGGCTAGCCATCATTGACACGGGTGGCACTAGAGCAGTAGAGGGTCGCCATGGGGCTCCCATAGGGGAAGGGCGTCACAGCGCTTCAGGGCGGCGGCGTGTCTACTGTTTGCGGTGGAGATGCTGGCTCGTTTGTCTGCCTTACAGGGTAGCGCAGCGGGGACGGGCCACTGCCGGAGCTGGAACGAGACGACGACCCGGGCGTGGGTCCGTTAGGTGAACAGCCGGCGACGTACAACTGTCTCCATGCCGGGCTCGAAGGCCACTGGAGGTTGGTGGTAAGATCTTGTGGCAGCGGACTCCAGGCGGGTCTTGAACGTCATTGGACGTAGGTGGTAAGATTGTGTTGCTGCAGACACTTGGGTGGCCCTGGGGTCCTGTTCCAGTACCCCCACCGGGTACGGGGAGCGGGCCTTGGGACGCAGAAAGGCTGGGAGCACCCGCTGTGCAGTGGTTTCTGGGTTGCCTTGGGGTGTGGGGCCTGCAGAGCTCCGCCCCACAAGGGTATGGCTTGGGTAGCTCTGGATCCCAGGCGCTCGGTCCACAGGTGGTCCCGGCGCTGGCGCCCGCGGTTCCCACGTTGCCGTCCCTCCCCAAGGGGTCCTGCCTTGTGACAGGCAGCAGTATACTCAAATCGGAAGGGACGTGGCCGAGCGGGCAAGGCGGTGGGTGGTTTCACCTTCTGAACCCTATCGCCAGCATACCTTTCCACATACTACCATATGGCGATACTTCGAGGCCGCGGGGTGATCATTTAATGGCTGTTATACGTGTCTAAATCCCTCAGGGAGAGTCGTAGACGGGTTCAGCCTACTTCATAGACGAGCTCGACAGGAAGGAAGAAGAAAATTAAAGCGCTTATGGGTGGATAGGTCAGGGGCAATCTGGTTGGCCAGCGTTTTAATTTTGGCGGGCGCCATCGCTGGTGCATATACGGAATTTCGGCGGTGCGGCATGGCTGCACTACGGTGAGGCATTCCGCATGACGGCCACTGTTAGCCCGGGGTTACCTTGCGACCACGTCAGCCAGCAGTTTTGGCTGTGGTTGATGTCCCCGGCAAAGCCTAATATTAGGGATCGGTCCGATAGCGGGCACGTGGTACAGAGGCAACACCAGCAGCTTTCTGCAGGGGCCCGCCTCACGGAGGGCTGGTCAGTGTTGGGCTAAAAGTGCCATAGGCGACAATAAGTCTGCATGTCGCATCTTGCCAGTGCATCACAATGCTTTCGAACTCCTGGGGGTTTTGCTTAGAGGGAGAATTCCAGGATAGCGCCCTGCCATATGGATCACACCCTCCTGATGGGTTGCATTTCAGTGCTTCAGTTCCTTTGTTGAGTGGGCGCTGCGGGATAGAACCGGGCTTAATGACACGGTGCTTTACCTGGGCGACTACCTTTGTCGGTCCTGCCAGCACAAGGTAATGCGCCAGATGGTTACATTCCTTTCGGGACTTAGCCATTAAGCTGGGGGTACGCATGTGAAGCCTATAAGGCCCAGTTCGGTGTTTACCTTTTGGGCATCGGTTGGGATACCCACAAACGGCTGTGGCCGACGGAGGCAGGAATAACGGATCTTAAAGCCCGGTTGGCTGCCCTAAGGTCTCGCTGCTTGAATTGCAGTTGGTGGTGGGTCACCTTAGCTTTTCATGGACGGTGGCCCCCCCCCCCTTTATGGCCTTTTCTTTGAGGCGTCTGGGTGACGCTATGAGTCAATTGCCCCTAGACCCTTGGTAGCTTGTGAGGCTGAAGCTGGTTGGCCCATTCGATTGGCTTTAATGCCTGGTACGAGGAGGGCTTAGGATAGAGCGGCTTGGACTGAACCGCCACGCTGCAGGCTGGCCGGCCCATCTTGCCAGCTCATATTAGGCATCTGCCTGTTTTGGAAAGAGAGAGGTCTGGAGTCGAGTATTATTGAGGGCCGACTGGCGGGGTTGGCCTTTGGTAGTATAGCTCATGGGTCTGCGGAGAATACCCACTAGTGGAGGGGCATATGAAGGAGCGGCTTCCCAATTCTGGCAGTTGAGGGGACCGCTGGATAGTGGGCCGGTTCCGTGACACAGGTTATGCAGTACCCTTTCGGGGCCGCTCTGCTTCATGCGGCCTTGTTGATGGCCCTCCAATTTTTTCGGCGCTATGTTTAGCGAGTTGGTATGTAGTTTACGAGTGATACCGCAGGGCAGGTGCCCCAGGCCCGGGAGGAAAAAATTGGTTGGCCTGTGGCGGTTGGTAGCTTTAAAAAAAAAAAAAAAAAAAAAAAAAAAGAGGGTGCACCCGTTGGTCACCTAGAAGGCAGCGTTGGAGGTGCCGGTCGGTCATTATTTGTTTTGACAATTTTCTGTTTTTCAGGTGCTGTGGCTCGTAGTGAGAGGTCTCATCTGCGGACGCAGCAAGGTGTTCCGGGCGGTCCATCATGCTAGATGCTCTCTAAACAGGCTCCCAGCTGGGTGCCCGTGATGGGCCATTTGGAGGAATGGCTGGGTCGTCGTCGGGGCTGCGATGGGCCGTTGCCGTGCGGAGGGAGGAGGGCACCTCCTCCGCACATCTTGGTCATCCACCTGGTCGGTCTCAGGGGAGCACCCATGGCCCAGCACCAAGTGTGCAGGTGGTCTGCTGGAACCGTAGATGGGCTACACGGCTCAATGCGGGGACCGCAGATCACGGGACAGCCTTAACCTAGCGGATCTTTCCATGGGGGATTGATGCACGCCCAGGTGGTTAATGGCTGGGGCCGGGCCGCTCAGCAACAATCCAATACGTTGGGTTTGTGCTGGGGGCAGGGTGGCTCGCCCTACAGGACAAGGCGGGGTCCGGGGGTGACCCCAGGGCTTGTCCTTTTGGCTGGTCCGGATGTGGTCAGCTAGATCACCAGGCTGGAGTTGGAGGCGCCCTTACATTTCCCCTGGCGGGTTTGAGCACGCTAGGCAAGGCTAATAGGGCGCTACAAAAGCCATGAAGATGGCTTGGGAATTTTCCTCCCTCATCCGGCCATACAGGTCAATGATGCTGACCGGTATCGGTCGGATGGGGTCCATCTGTCAGAGTTGGGTAACCGGGCCTTTTTGGAGGAGATTCGGCAGGGTTGGCGGTCGGCTCTGGGCCGCCCGTTGGGGCGCTAATGCCTAAGCAGAGGCTTGGCATTGGCGGTGGCCGGGGAGGTGTTGGCCACAGTGTTTCAGGGGAGCACCTATGGCCTAGCACCTTTGGTGCGTGTGGTCTGTATGAACCGCAGATGGGCTACACGGCTCAGTGCGGGGAATGCAGATCACGGGGAGCCTCACCTGCGGCGGATCTTTCCATGGGGGATCGATGCTAGCCCAGGTGGAGAAAGGCTGGAGGCCTGGCCGCTCAGTTACAACCCGAATATGGCGGGTTTGTGCTGGGGGCAGGGTTGCTCGCCCTTTGACAGGGCGGGGTCCGTGGGTGACCCCAGGGGCCTGTCTGGATAGGTCTTACCCCTGCCGAGTTCACAGATTAATTGAGTTTAATAAAGCGGCCCGGTTTAAACCCAATACTTGTGTCTGTCTCTTATTTCGACTAGGGGGGCAAGGCTCGGCCCTTCCCAGCCAAGCCGGCATCGCCGGCGTTCAGGCTGGGGGCCGCATTTGCCCTCCTGGAAGAAGGAGAGCAGGCTTTGACAGCCCCAGCCCATCCGGGGATTGAGCGGGGCGTGGCGCCAGGGGTATATAAGCCCTGGCCCCGCCCGACTCAGTGCGGCTGTCTTCTTGGCTCTCTGCCCTCCCACCCTCCCTTTGCAGTACAGGTTTCAACCGGTCGCCTTGTTGGGGGCCAAGTAGGAATTTTTTCATCTCCACATAATTGGCCCATGTGGAGTTGTTTTTCGCCTACTTTGTACTGCCTTAGAGTGTTAGGTTTTGGGGGTGGATTATAAGTGGTCGCTGGCCGGGGAGGTGTTGGCCACAGTGTTTCAGGGGAGCACCTATGGCCTAGCACCTTTGGTGCGTGTGGTCTGTATGAACCGCAGATGGGCTACACGGCTCAGTGCGGGGAATGCAGATCACGGGGAGCCTCACCTGCGGCGGATCTTTCCATGGGGGATCGATGCTAGCCCAGGTGGAGAAAGGCTGGAGGCCTGGCCGCTCAGTTACAACCCGAATATGGCGGGTTTGTGCTGGGGGCAGGGTTGCTCGCCCTTTGACAGGGCGGGGTCCGTGGGTGACCCCAGGGGCCTGTCTGGATAGGTCTTACCCCTGCCGAGTTCACAGATTAATTGAGTTTAATAAAGCGGCCCGGTTTAAACCCAATACTTGTGTCTGTCTCTTATTTCGACTAGGGGGGCAAAAATGTTTAACTTGTTATAGCTATTTGTGCTTAACAAGAAGTGTTTAGATTCATATTGCTACTACTAGTTTATCAAAAGGAATTTTTTTTCTAGTAATGAAAGAAAGGAAAGTAAAATATATGGAGATTTTTATACTTGTAGGTAGAATGATTTGAGTATTTTATTGGGAGGTTGAATTATAATTGATATATTTGTACTGCTTTCTGTTTCTGTTTTCCCCATTCTATCAATCCCTCCCCCCCCCCTTTTTATGTATTCTTTGCAATGCTTCTTTCTTTTGTAGTTTAAATCAATAAAAAAATTATAAAATTGTGAAATGCTAGGAATCAACTTTCTGGGCGTTGAATCTTATGCTTGCAGACTGCAGCGTAGCTGCTAGGCTGCATGAGCAGAGTTTGCTTCCCTGGATGGAAAATGTCAGGGGGCGCCCATTTCGGCACGCACGCAGAGAAAAAGGCTGGATCTGACAGTTGTGAGGAAAAGCCCCCTACTTTTCATGCATGTGGACATCGTGATCGCCAGTGTGGTTGCCAGGGTGCCTGGAGATTTGACTCTCACACATCTGCTCTAAGAAGTGGACTTTGCTTACAGTTTTCTAAGGCTTATGTGGCAGATTTGCATTCTACATCTCTGAAGAGTGGTAGCCAGAACTACAGACATGCTCCAGCTGCTCCTTGTGTGCCCAGTCTTGGCCACTGCCGTGGAAGAAGCAAGGCCACCATGTTTCCAGCCTGCCTTCATGAATCTAAGGCTAACAACAAGCAGAATCCATCTTGCTTTCCTGATTCCATCTCAAGCATCTGCTTCAGCTTTTGCATAAGGCAATCAAGCTTGTCCAAGCACACCCTGCCAGGCTAGAGACTCCATTCCTCCTTAGTGGGAAAGTCACACGTACACACCCTAGCCTGCAAGCAACCCATTAACTCATGAATGGATTAATAGCTCAACTGTTGATCCTAATTGCTCAGCAATACCAGAACAATTACTCTTGCCCAGCAGAAGATGAGAAAAGAGGAAGGACATCTCCTGTCTTCATCAAGTCTTTTGTCTACACCGGGTGGTACCTAGGCCATGTATTTTATTCCCTATTGTCACCCTCCTAGTTAATCCCATTTAAACTTAAGTACCCAGCCATTCCCATTCTCACTCCAGCCTAAGTACCCTGGGGCCAACCCAGGCAATATTGCAGCTTGGAAATTTCCAGGTCCACTGGACTAAGGTGAAGTTCATTGGCCAAAGCAGGCATCCAATTAGGTGTCAGTAAGGAATGTCCAGCCCTCTTGAACCTCCCATCTCTCCTCCCTTGGACCTCCCAGTCCCAAGGGTCTGAGGAAGCCTATTTAACCTCTGACCCAACTCCACTCATGTGTGCTTTCTATTCAGCAACCCCTATTACCCGCTGTCTAGATCCATCCCCAATTCTGGCCACAGTGTTGGGTCCATTTCCCCTGTCCTCTTAAGTCGCCATTGGAAACCTTCCTGGAAGACTACGATGGTAAATATTACCCTGTCTGTTTATCCATATATGTTCCCCTATTGATCTATCTATATTTCCTAGACCTGTGTGAATGTGTGAGTGTTTTGTATTTTTACCTTGTATGAAAGAAATATTATTCTAAATAAATTACAATTGATTTTTACTAAATTAGAGTCTCTTATTGAGCATTGACTCTCTGAACGGTTGAGCCTGGTATACAATTGATAACAAAGATTCCTTTTTAGGGCTAGCTGTCTCTCAGTCTAATTCCCCAACTTTATTTTGAGAGCGGTTTCCCTAACAGAAATTGGTGGAGAAAGCTTGGGCATTATCCTGTTTGTGTGAACGCACGCGAGTCGACACGCGTGTCTTCATACAGACAGACGTAAGGTTGCACCGTTCAGAAAGTCTTGCTAGCGAGGCTATTGCATGAATGATTGAGTGAATGAGTTCTGTGTGAAAGGCTCTAGCGAGCATCTCTAAAAATTGTGGGTTGGGCTGCTCCCGTTTCTACCATTCAGCGTTGGACTCCTCAGCCGCCCCTAGGAGGCCAGACACCTCGAAAGAGGACTGAGCCCGATAGAATGCAAGGGGGGAGTCCCGTGAAGTCCGGCCGCCGTCCCGAGGCCTTCTAAACGCGTCTATCGTGGGAGGGAATGTCAGGACAGGCTAGGATTGTTTAAGACCTGGAAAGAGCGCCCTTCCCTTCTCCCTTTTCTTTAGAGCTTAGTGCACACACGCACACACACTACACACACACTCAGACACTTGCACACACACACCCAAGTCCTTACATGAGTCTAGGCCAAGGCTAGTCTAAGGCACCCGACAGTCAAGAAGGCAGGTGGGTCGTAGGACCGCTGCAATCTGACTGCTGGGCAACTTTTTATTTTGTTTGCCCGAGACGCGATCGTTGGGTCGGCTCGTGGCTCCCTTTTGCCCGAAGACGCGACCGTTGGGTCGGCTCGTGGCTCCCTTTCGCCCGAGACGCGATCGTTGGGTCGGCTCGTGGCTCCCTTTTGCCCGAAGACGCGACCGTTGGGTCGGCTCGTGGCTCCCTTTTGCCCGAAGACGCGACCGTTGGGTCGGCTCGTGGCTCCCTTTTGCCCGAAGACGCGATCGTTGGGTCGGCTCGTGGCTCCCTTTTCTGGCCGAGACGCAATCATAGGATTGGCTCGCTGCCCCCTAAACCCAAGCCGAAGCGCAATCAGAGATTGGCAGTAGGCAAAACAAAAAAAGGGAACATAAGTAAAGTTGCCAGCCCAGGTGTAAAATAGCACATAGGAGCCAGGAAGCATCTGGAAATATGCTGCTAGTTCTTTCACTTGGCTGTGCCTTTAAGAGAATTTAGTGGAAGGAGCAAGAAGCTCTCCCTGGGGGTTAAAAATTTGTCCCGGGTCTGAGGAGGTAGGAACTCTTCTCAGCCGAAAAATTTCCTTTTTGCTTAGGGCCAACTGAGGAAAAGTTCAGGCTCTGAGACTTTTAAAACCTTTTGGTGAACTCAGAACTGCCCCACTAAGGAAAGGTGCAGGCCAGTGACTTTTGATTTGTTGGGAGGCAGAGGCTAGAGAAAAGCCCCTCCTGAGGAGCTCAACAATGTGTGCAAGGCCATAAGCCCATGCCACAAACATTTGTTAGTGTTGCAGAGAACTAAGGAAGGTCCTGCAACTCCCTCCTTTACTTGTGAGGCACACAGAGGTGTCCTGCAAGTTCTTTGCTCCCCAATAAGCAGGAAAAGTGCCAGGGAAGGCTCCTGCATCAGTTAATTTTGGTGGCCTGTGGTTAGGCACCTAATAGTGCAGGAAAACCAGCCCTGCAAGTAAAGTTAGAACTTTGAAAAGAACTAAATTGTAAGATATGGAAATCCTTGCCCAGAAGGAAGAGATCCCCAAATTGGAAAAGTGGTTGGTAAAGAAGGGAGATAATCCCTGGAAAAAGGGACTCTTTAACCAAGGCTCTGATCCCCTCCAATCTCTCAGAGACATTTTTGAGGAGGGTTGCAGCAATAAAACAATTAGCACCGGCAAGAGAGATCTTTTTGCCACATGGGGCTTGTTTGAAGCCCTACGAGATAGCACTACCCTGAATAGACAACTCAGGGAACAGCTTACACAAAAGGAAAAGCAGATAGAAAAGAAGGAACAAGAATTAGAGGCAAGCCTTAAGAGACACGCAGAGGTGCTGGAGAAGGAGTTCCAAAAGCAGACTGCTGAAAGGGAGTCCATGCTCCAGAGCCATGCGGCGGTGCTGGAGCAGGAATCCCAAAAGCATACAGCTGAGAAGGAACTCCTGCTCCAGACCCATGAGGCTGAAAAAGCAGAATTGCATAGAAAACATGCCGCAGAGGTAAATAGACTGGCGGCGGAAAACAATTGCTTGGACCTTGACTGGCAACAGGCAAGTTGGACCATAGAGGAGATTAAGGCAGAGAAACACACCTTAAACTTAGTGCATCAAGACACCATGTCCGCTCTAAAAAAGGCCCAATCGCAGGTAAAGGCGTTGGGAAAAGAGCTGGAACAAACAAAAGACAGAAATAGTAAGCTACAATATGCTGTTGAAATTGCTACAGAAAAGATCCGAAAAACCAAAGAAGCAGCCACTCATGAGGCATGTAAAAAGGAGATTGCCTTACTGCATCAAAAGCTAGACCGTAAAAACGCTCTTATAGCGACGGTCTCTCCATCCACCCTTTATGCTTTTTCGGATGGGGAAAGTGAGGATGAAGAGGTGGTAGACGGAAATAAAAACAGCTCAGCCCCAGTCCGTCCTGTGGTCACTAAAAAGACCACAGCCAGAAAACAGAATGAAGCTGGATCTGTAAAAGTAGTGAAGGAAACCAGATCTTGGGGAGCAGAGGACATTAAAATGGCTGCCAGCTTCCTTGGCCCCTATAACATAGACACCTCAGTGTTGTGGATGGCCAGCGCTAGAATTTACAAAGAAGCCTCCTTAATTGAATTAAACCATGTGCTGAGATTCTGCGCCTCAGGCCCTGAACTAGACAAAGTAAGAAATGTAATGTATCGCCTGAACCCTTCTAAAGCCACCATCTTAGAATGGATGGCTGAGGTACTATTTGCCACCTGGGATGGAAAGGATATAAAAGATCTCTACCATCAGACCTTACAAGGTCATGATGAGCGTCCAGTGAGCTATCTAATAAGGAAGAAATTCCTAGCAGAAGCAGCTAAGGTAGTATTACCCAAAGACAATGGGGAACCAGATTATGAGAATCAAAATTTCATATCCGATGTGATCAGAGGTCTCAATATACCCACCTTGAGGTGCTATGGCATAACAGCCCTGGTAAACACCACCTGGAAAGATCTAGAGGCTAATCTTGACAGAGTTGGCAATTTTATGGAAAGAGAGAGTAGAATGAAAGCTGACTATGCAAAAAGGGAAATAGTTCATGAAGACTACACAGCTAGATTAAGTGCTCATGAGAAGGAGATAGCAAATTTAACCCACTCTCTCCATGAGGTCAAATGGAGACTGGAGAATGTTTTAAAGCATGCCCAAGTCTCTGAACAAAGAGTGGCTGTTTTAGAAACACAGCTCACTCAGGCACAATATAATCAAGAGCAAGATGGGCATGGAAAAGAAAGCCAGAACTGGAAGTTCCAAAACAATGGCCTTGGTTCCAGCTCTTCTTGCCATCCCCAGCTTGTCCCAAAGGTTCCCCTTCACAAGCAGGCTTATGCTCCTAGGCAGACACAGTCAGCCTCTGGGCAACCCTGGCCTCAGCGGACCCCTCGAGACAAAGTCAGAATGGCAGCTTGGTCCCAGCTTAGAGCCACTGGAGCAGACATGAGGCAGTTTGATAAGAAGCCCACACATGTGCTACTCGCTGCACTTTCAGATGCCATGAAGCCACCAGGGCACATGGCTCCCAATGCCACAGGGTCTGCAGAAAATGGAGATAGCTTCCCCAAGGCTACTGCTGTGGAAGACTTCCCTAATAAGGAAAGGGTAGGGAAACTTACAAATCCTACTCATGAAAAGGATTTAGAAATCCAAAAGCTTGCTGAGAAAAATCAGGAACTTCAGCAAAAGTTAGAAGCTGGTGGGAAAGAAAAGGAAACTGCCAGTCTCCTTCAAAATGTTCTGGAGTCTTGCAGGGCCACAGAGAGGAGACTAGAAATTCTGGAAGTGCAGGACAAAAGGAAACATGGTGGGGCAAACCCAGCTGTGCAGCCTCAGACTTCTTTCCCCCATGAAAATGAGAGAACAGTCCCTGTTCAAGTTCTCTCACCCCAGAATCATGAAGGAAATATGGTCTCTGAGCCTATGCAGAGTTCCACAATCATGGCACAAGGTATTCCTTTTTGCAAGGACTTGCTCCAGACACTCCTGCATGAGCAAGCCTCAGCCCTTTACGCCAGAAATTTTCTGTCTTTAGCTCATCCCATTTGGGGAATTTGAAAGCCAGAATTCTGTGGAACTTCAGAGAATGGTAGTCCCACATGGGCAGGCAAGGTTCCTTTGTCTCTGAACCTCCCCCCACCCAAAGGAAAATCTAACATCTAGACTTGAATGTCTCTTAAAACAGAGAGATCTGGCTTTATTAGGGTTAAAGGTAACAAGGGCACCTTTTCCCTTGACTAAATAAGAAAACATACAAGCAATGACTTGGACTACAATTAGACCAGGCCATTTCTCCAGGTGAGGCCTGGAGATCTCCTGGAATCCCAGCAAGGGTTCCAGCCTGCAGAGTTAGTTTTCTCTGCAGGGTAATGGGAGCTTGATGTAGTATGTATTTAGTTTAACCCTTTAAAGATGCCAGCATCAAGTACCTGAGAAAGAGAGACTGCACTAGTTTTTATTAATTCAAAACATTTAGAGCAAAATGTAAGAAACTGACCAGTTTTAACTTTCAAATTGGCTGAATGAAAATCTGTGAAACTCCCAAGTTCATCTTTCTCTCTCTTGCTTATAAAGTCAAAAAAATATATATATTTATTTCCTCAGTTCTATGAATGTTAAATGGTATAGCCTCTGAGCTTGTACAGAGTGCCTGCAGATTGGCCCAAATAGAACTGGCTAAAGTATTGCAAATGCTCAGCACTCCCGCCATCAGGAAGAAATGCTAATTGTTCTCCCTCTTGCTCAATGGAAATCTGTAGCAGTAAAGATTTGATAAGCAACTAAGGCAAAGGAATAGAATTTTAAATGCATTGCCCTGAGAAATTAAATTTTTGGTTATCTCGGGTCTCCTTAAGGCACAAGCAACTCAGTGTCTTTGAGAGAGAGAGCCTCATTGTCTTATAAGAGGTGTTGCCTCTCCTTCTCAAAGGTCACAGCAACACAAGACAGCTAACCTCAAATGGGCAAGTCTGTCATTTAAATTTGAAAGTACAGAAAGGAGAACCTCCAGCAACAACTAATGTAGTACTGATTGGCAAATCTCATGCAGACCCTCTTGAAATAAACTCAGCCAAATTCAGCTTGAGTTAAAGAAACTGGAAAAGAGTTACAATTTTGAGCCCCACCCAGGCAGAAAGCTCATCATTTTCCTCTTCTTCACCTTTCTTTGTAAAAACTTATCAGGATTAGATAAGAGTACTGGCCAGATCCATTGTGTCTGTTTTAGCCTTTTGTTAAGCTAAACTTCATGCAAGAGGGAAGGAATTTTGGTTTGTCTGTTAAAACCCTCCCCGCCTTCTTCATCTAGGGGGGGTGGAAATACAGTTGAGGTATTTTTGTGCTATTTTGAATTCTCATCTTCTGATTTTGGGTCTAAAAAGATATAATTTCAAAAGTTTTTCATTATCAAACTTTTTTTTAATATTGCAGTCTCTCACAGAGACAGCCTCTTCCCAGCCAGAGAAATACCTGGGTGGAAGAGGTGCATACTACTTTGTTTTTTGTAAGGTTGCCAGTCTCCAGGTGAGACCTGGAGGTCTCTCCCAAAATCATAGCCTTTTCCCCAGTACATTGAGGCTAAGCCTCTGGAGGAAATAAGTGTCCAAGGAAATGGACTGCATGCCTTGTGATCTTCAAATTTGATTCAAAATTTCTAGAAATCTCCAGTCTGGAGCTGGCATCCCAAAGCTCTACTTACAGCCAATCCTTCTCTGCTAGAGAAAATCCCCTGTCTGTAAACTGCCCTAATACTAAGAGTTCTCTTAGACTAGAAGCTTTCTTTCTGTTATTTATTTTTGCTGCACCTTTTAAGTCTTAAAATATATATATATATATTTTTCTTCTTCTAGTGACTGGTACCAATCTCTCCTATACTTAGATTTTGTAGCCTTAATTTTAAGGGAAACACTTTTAGGAAATTGCTCCTCAAAGTCTATTGGGCATTCCCAGTGCTTTGCTGTGCAATCTATAGGCCCTTTGCTAAACATTAGAGCTAAGAAAACTTTACCTCACAAATTTTGGTTCCTACAAGAAGTATAGGACATCTGTACACTCCCTTGGGGTAAAATTACCCTCTCCCTGTGCTTTTTCTCTCTTAAGCCTCAAGAACTACTACTCTTGTTTTGGCAGAATTCCTGAAAGTTCTTGGTCTCCATTAGAAATCTGGATTCCTCAAATGTACTTCAACTATTGATATCTTCATTTTCTCTCTGAATGCCATTTGCATCATCAATCTTCCCTTTTAGCTATTTGGTGAAGCTTGAGTTTTAATTTTAGTTTAATCCAGTCTGCCTGTGGAAAGAAGTATCCACATGTTCTTAAGAGGCCCCAACTTGTGGGCTCAGTATCTTTGTTTGGTTTTAAGCAATATAATGACCACTGAATGGTTCTGCCTCCACCTATATCTTGTTAGAACTAGACTTTTTCTGAGTGAAAACCCTTTTCTATTTTCCCATGTTCTCAAGGAAATGAGCAATAACCTGTTAGATTCTTAACATAGATTCCTCAGGGTTCATTTCTGATCATGATTTTCTTCTTGCTACTAAATGTCCTTTTGTGTTATTTGTGCATCTATAACCAGTTGGCTGAGCCTATCAAGGCTCCCCAATTCAAGTCTTGTTGTATCATGTTCAAATTTTGGTCTACTTGGTATTTCTGACAGCATGTTGCCTTCCAGCAACACATTCTTTGCACTCTGTGTATGCACAGAGGAAAATCGTTCTCTGGCACAAGCCTTAAACCTGGAGCATTGTGCCATCATCCTAGTTCCGCCTTTTACTCCATGAAAGGCTTCTTCTTCAAGGGATATGCTTTCGTGCTTCAAGTCTTTCTTTTAACTTGCCCTTGCAACAACTAAGCATTTTTCTCGTGGTACTACAGATGCCTTGCCACATCTGTTCTCTTTTTATAAATTGTTTTATGTGTTTGTCAAGGTGAATTAACCATAATTTGATTTCTAGGATGTTGTAACTGTTTTGTTAAGTTTGTTCATCTTTTCTTTCAATATAGATGTGCAGGGAATCTGGACCTGCAAGTCAAGTCTAATGCATGCTCAGTAGTTCTAATTGTTGATAGTCCTGTTAAGAATTGTTTGATGTATGTGTAACCATTATGTTGCTTTTCAGAGTTCTGGTTTTGTTAAGCTTTTGTTGAAATCTGTGCTCACATGTGAGACCCCCATACCAAGATCGTTTTAGCTGAACTAGCCCAGAGAAAAACTGGATTTAGTGGGACTTGATCACCTCACTTATGTCCAGGTTTTTAATTTCTCTGCTCTAGTTCACCTGTCATTTTAGGTATGATCCCTCTCATATAAAGCTAGCTAGCATTGTTCTATTGAGGCCTCAGTTTTTGTTTTTGAAGTTTTTATATTGTTTTGACAATTTATTATATTCCAAAGCTATAGCAAAGGTTTTCTTTTCTCTCTTCTTTGTGAACTATTTTCATCATATGGGGGACGCCCCAAACTATGGTCAGTTTCCTGGAGCGCCAAGCTTGTGCACAATGTTTTATTTTAAGTTTTATGTTGCAACAAAGTATATTTGGGGTTGTGTTTTCTGAATTGTGTATGTTACTTTCCTTCCTTGACAAGGAAAAAGCCTCCTAAAGTCCTGAATGCTTAGTGTAATAGGCAAACCTGCCCAATGCAGGCCCCTAACATGACATATGTAAGCTTGTGACGTAAAAGCTCACTGGTCACCACACTCTGGACAGGAGGACACTTCACTAATAGCTTTTTGAAACTCCTTTCTTCATGGTTGAATGTATGCATTTTTGATCTGCTGTCACTGCTCCCTACTCTGGTACAGAATCATCCCCCATGTTGTCATGTGTGAATGTTTTTGGTTCCTTTTTGGTTCTTTCCTCAAAGCCCACTGTTGCTCTATGGACCATCAGTGATACAGGCAGAAAAGCACCATTGCCAATTACATGCTGGGTTACAGGAAGACTCCCTTTTAGCAACAATAAAGACAGATTTCGCTGGGTGCTAGGGGGGGTGGGAAGACTCTTTAGTTCACCCTCCACTAGGACTTTCACATACCCAATAGGTACCTGGAAGAAGATCCTCTTCAAACCCCAGTATAAGAAGCTTATCAAGGGGGGGAGAAGAGGAAAAGAAGACTCAAGATTAAGATATGGATTCACTTGTAACCATGAACTCTAATGTACCTGTGTGTTTTCCTAATCAATTATTGTCATGATTGTGTGTGATTTATAGATCAATTCTTGTTATTTATCTGGTTTAAATGGCAGTAATGATTTTATGAACTCAACTTTTATTTCAATGGTTGTAACCCTGTGTTTTAATACTGTATGCCCTACAACGTTGCCAATGCCTGTTATCCCTGCATCGTAGTATTCAAAGGAAGGAACCTTTGGCCTATTGGAATATTTTTCCAAATTGATTTTTGAGTAGTTTAAATAGTGGCTCCAACCTTTTTAGATAGACGGTACACCCCGGTAGACAATTGAAGCTACGTGGACTCGCCGCCTGTCAACTACAGATATGGACATTGTGTTATTGCAAGACCTCGCCACCAGATGGTGACATAGGTCTTGAGGGGGGGAACTGTGAGGAAAAGCCCCCTACTTTTCATGCATGTGGACATCGTGATCGCCAGTGTGGTTGCCAGGGTGCCTGGAGATTTGACTCTCACACATCTGCTCTAAGAAGTGGACTTTGCTTACAGTTTTCTAAGGCTTATGTGGCAGATTTGCATTCTACATCTCTGAAGAGTGGTAGCCAGAACTACAGACATGCTCCAGCTGCTCCTTGTGTGCCCAGTCTTGGCCACTGCCGTGGAAGAAGCAAGGCCACCATGTTTCCAGCCTGCCTTCATGAATCTAAGGCTAACAACAAGCAGAATCCATCTTGCTTTCCTGATTCCATCTCAAGCATCTGCTTCAGCTTTTGCATAAGGCAATCAAGCTTGTCCAAGCACACCCTGCCAGGCTAGAGACTCCATTCCTCCTTAGTGGGAAAGTCACACGTACACACCCTAGCCTGCAAGCAACCCATTAACTCATGAATGGATTAATAGCTCAACTGTTGATCCTAATTGCTCAGCAATACCAGAACAATTACTCTTGCCCAGCAGAAGATGAGAAAAGAGGAAGGACATCTCCTGTCTTCATCAAGTCTTTTGTCTACACCGGGTGGTACCTAGGCCATGTATTTTATTCCCTATTGTCACCCTCCTAGTTAATCCCATTTAAACTTAAGTACCCAGCCATTCCCATTCTCACTCCAGCCTAAGTACCCTGGGGCCAACCCAGGCAATATTGCAGCTTGGAAATTTCCAGGTCCACTGGACTAAGGTGAAGTTCATTGGCCAAAGCAGGCATCCAATTAGGTGTCAGTAAGGAATGTCCAGCCCTCTTGAACCTCCCATCTCTCCTCCCTTGGACCTCCCAGTCCCAAGGGTCTGAGGAAGCCTATTTAACCTCTGACCCAACTCCACTCATGTGTGCTTTCTATTCAGCAACCCCTATTACCCGCTGTCTAGATCCATCCCCAATTCTGGCCACAGTGTTGGGTCCATTTCCCCTGTCCTCTTAAGTCGCCATTGGAAACCTTCCTGGAAGACTACGATGGTAAATATTACCCTGTCTGTTTATCCATATATGTTCCCCTATTGATCTATCTATATTTCCTAGACCTGTGTGAATGTGTGAGTGTTTTGTATTTTTACCTTGTATGAAAGAAATATTATTCTAAATAAATTACAATTGATTTTTACTAAATTAGAGTCTCTTATTGAGCATTGACTCTCTGAACGGTTGAGCCTGGTATACAATTGATAACAAAGATTCCTTTTTAGGGCTAGCTGTCTCTCAGTCTAATTCCCCAACTTTATTTTGAGAGCGGTTTCCCTAACACAGTCTAACTGTCAGATCCTGATGCCAGCGGCTGGAGCATCGGGGGTCGGTTTGCCATTGATTCCTGCTGGATTCGGAGGTAGGTCGGGTGATAATTTACAGGTGGGGCCTGGGCAGGTTTGGCCATGGGGAGCATGGGGGCCTGCTTTGGCGGCCGGGCAGAGTGCTTCCATGTTAAGCGCGGGGGCGCCTGCCTCCTCTGCGTTGGGCACATTTCAGAATTAGGCTTGGCCATGTGGGCAAGGCGTTCCTAGTGTGTACCTGGGCGCAGGGCATCCTGGCATGGCTGGTTCCTTTATGGGGGCACCCTCAACATATGGGATGGTGCCTTTTGCTGCTTTGCCATTGGGGGAGGTTGCCTTGCCACTGGGGGACCACTTGCTTCCCGCTACTAGGGAAAAAATATTAAAAGGGGAGTATGTGGATATCTTTTCTCTTCTCTTCTGGGAGGTTGAGAAAAAAGACAAGGGAGAATTGGATGAGAAAGAGAAGGAAAAATTGAAAAACGGAAGGTGGACAGGACCTGGGTTAATTGGCTTCCTGGGTTCTGTATTTATGCCAGGATGATTGCGAGGGCGCAGCAGTGGCGGGCAGCATCCCTGTTCCAGTATTTGGACATAATTTATAAAGACTATACGGCCTTTAGTGGACCAGCCTGGTTACAATATGACCAGGAATTGAGGATGAGGGCTGCCCTGTATCCGTCCCTTCAGTGGGATCGGATCCATCAGCAGCTTTGGATGCAGGTTATGTCCCCAGCTAGGCCTGATCTGGGTGATCGCTCTGATAGTGGTCACTTGGTGAGTAGGTCATCCACATCCGCTGCTGGTTCATCAGGCTCTCCCTGAGGTGCAGCAGGGCAGGCGGTTCAACCCCACATGCTCTGCTGGGAATTTGGATCCCTTGGGGTATGTAATAGGAAGGCGTGACAGTTCAAGCACGAGTGCCCCATGTGTGGTGGTTCCCACTCATTTGACAACTGCCCTAGAGCCCGTGGGCGTAAAAATACGAAGAAGCCTGGTGGGAGCCGAGGAGCCTTTCCAGCTAAGAAAGGAGTCCAGCCAGATAAGGGTGGGACCTCTTGAGCAGTGGCTGTCGAGGTACCCTTGAAGGATTGATAGTTTGTATTTGTTAGAAGGTTTTAAAGTTGAGTTTAGGATCCCTTTTCAGGGTCCTCGAGTTCTGTTTATGTCAGGAAACCTTAAGTCAGTTCAGGGCTTGGAGCAGGTCATTAGGAACAAGATTGCAAAAGAGCTGGCTGAGGGAAGGATACTAGGTCCTTTTTCACATCCTCCAGTGAGTACTCTTAGAGTCTCACCTTTGGGTGTGGTGCCTACAAAGGCACCTGGTGAATTTCGTTTGATTCACCATTTGTCTTTTCCTAAGGGGAAGTCTGTGAATGATGGGATCCCGGAGCACTTATGCTCTGTTAGGTACACCAGCTTTGACCAGGCTATTGCTGTGGTGAGGCGTTGTGGGGTCGGGGCAGAATTGACGAAATGTGACATTAAGTCTGCGTTTCACCTTTTACCTGTCCATCTCGATGATTTTGAACTTCTAGGGTTTTCTTTTGAGGGTCAATTTTACATGAATAGTCTGCGTTTCACCTTTTACCTGTCCATCTCGATGATTTTGAACTTCTAGGGTTTTCTTTTGAGGGTCAATTTTACATGAATAGAGCATTGCCAATGGGCTGCTCTGTGTCATGTTTGGCTTTCGAGCGTTTCAGCACATTTTTGGAATGGGCTGTGCGAGAGAAAGTGGGTTTGCAGAATGTCATTCATTATTTGGATGACTACATTTGTGGGTCCTGAGGGGACTGGGCATTGTGGGCAGTTGCTGTCTGGGACCGTTCAAAATAAAACGGGTTATCAATCAGGTGACAGTAGAGCTGGAGTTGCCCAAGATGTTTAGTAAGATTCACCCTGTTTTTCATTGCAGTCTTCTTCGGAAGGACCCTGGGCCCACATCTTGACACCCCCGCCCTCCAGAGCCACCTCCTATCCAAGTGAAGGGTCAGAGCCACCATGAGGTGCAAGAGATTCTAGACTCCAGGGTCCAGAGGGGGATTCTGTACTATCTGGTCCGCTGGAAATACTTTCCCCCAAGTTGCGATGAGTGGGTAAAATCAGGAGACCTAAGAGCCCCACAGTTACTGAAGAAGTTTTACCTACTGCACCCAGACAAACCCCAAGCAAGAGCTTAGGGGGGGCAGTATGTCAGACGTGTAACTTGCTGAAACTGAATTGTAGAATAGAGTTACTTGACATGACTAACGCCATGATGTACTTTGATGTAGCCTCTGCTTTACTAACCCTGAGAAATGTAGCAAGTGCCTTTCCCCAAGCCTATTGTAACCGCAAGGAGTAAAATATCACACCCGGTCAAGAAAGCCAGCTGCGGCTTTGAAGTTAACATCTCCAAGGTCCCTCTTCCCTGAGAGAGAGAGATAAGGCCCTGGGAAGACCGGATTGTCTCTGGGGGGTGTGAAAAGGGCTGTATTGTTTCCTACTTTCGAATTGTAGAAAAGGCCAGCGTCAGCTTTGGCCCAGTATCAAACTCAATCTGCCTTTCTGCTTGACTGTTTGTTCTCAAATAAATGGATTAATTTTGCAACAGAATGATCCGTCTCTATTTGAAGTTCCACATCTTGACAGTCTGCATTGGCTTTTGTCAGTAAGGCGCTGAGTTATAGGGAAGAAACAGCTGACTTTCATATTCAAAAGATGCTGGAGGGGTGGGCCAGAGAGGCCGGTCCCAGGATTGATACACAGAATCCTGTGTCTCCTTTGATTCTGCAGGATTTGAAGAGGGTTTGGGACATGGTGTGTGCTTCATCATTTGAAGCATGTTTGTTTCACACTGTGTCTTTGTTAGCTTTTGGGGGGGCTCTTAGAGTAAGTGAGCTGGTGGCACAGTCTAGAAACAATGTTTCTGGTAAGGCTCTGTTGTTAAAGGATCTGCAGCTATTTGCGGGTAAGGCAGTCATCACTGTCCGTCGCTCTAAGACTCATCAGTTGCAGAAGTGTACGGTGCTTGAGTTGGGTAGTTGTTCAGAGCTTGAGCTGTTTCCAGTTACTGCGTTGGCTGCTTATTTGGCAGTTAAGGGGCCCATGGAGGGGGTTTTTTTTATACATTCGAATGGTAGCCCATTGACGAAGCATCAGTTTTGGGCAGTAACGTCACAGGCTTTGGGTGAGTTGGGGTTGTCTGGGGTGCGGTTTGGGACCCACTCCTTTAAAATTGGGTTAGCCTCAACAGTAGCTGTCATGGGGTATCCTTCCACTTCCATTCTGAGATTGGGTAGGTGGCATTCCTTGGCCTATAAGGCTTACGTGCACCTTTTATTAGGCCGTGAGTGACTTGGTGTCTGTTTATTGCTGGTTCTGTTCTTGTTTAACTGTTTTTTCTCTTTAGATGCTGTTGTTCCTGGCCAGAGGAGCCGAGTTCTCGTATGCGGCCATAGCCACGTGTTTTGGGCCACTCATCAGGCTCAGAGAACTGCGGTTGGCTCTCATCTGGGACTCAGCCAGCGTGTGTGTATCAAATGGCGGGAGCGCCGGGGCCTTCAGTGGCTGGGCCTAATGCCTTTGTTGTTTAAAGATTGTGTGGGTCCTCCTCAGGTTTTAATTTTTCACCTGGGAGGTAATGATCTGGGACTCTTAAAGGGCAAGGCCTTAGTTTGGCAGGCCTGGGATAATTTCCAGCACATTTGGGAGCGATGGCCTGGGACCACCATAAGTTGGTCAGCCATGCTGCCCCACCTGGTGTGGCATTGTGCTTGGGACCCTGCAGCTATAGAAAGGGCCTGGTATAAAGCTAATAAGGAGATCAGAAAGGTGCTGGAAAAGGGATTGGGCCACTATTTGCCCCATCTGGACATTTTGTTGAAATTTCCTGACCTCTACAGAGGGGATGGGGTCCATCTCTTGGGAAAGGGTAATATTCTTTTCCTGAGAGATTTGTAGCAAGGGTTGCGGGTGGCTTTGGGCCTCCCACTGGGTGCTAAGCCCTCAGTAGAGACTTGGCCTTAGTAGTGGCAGGTTTTTGGGGTTTAGGGCACTATGCAGCTAGGGGAGGACTGTGAAGCAACCCTCTTTTAGGGAATTTGGGGTCTGGCATGATCAGCCAGACTGAAGACCCAGGTTTGGAGAATGCAGACTGTCCGGGAGGCTCGGCTAGAGGGTGCCTTTCTGGCGAGACATGCATCTGAGTTTGGGCACTCTGGTGCGTGCCTCCATGCTGGGCCTGCCTTGAGGGAGCTGAGTAACATTCAGCTCCGGCTGGGGGGCTGGGTCTCTCACCTGTTAATGGCAGGGGAGCGGTCGTGGTGATCCCTAGCCCTGGCCAAGCCGCTGGTGGGGTACCCTTGCTGTTTATTAGAATATTGAATAAAGTGGCCCAATTTTATACCAATACTCTGTGTCCGACTCTTTATTCCGTCCTTGGGGAGCAATCTTATGCTTGCAGACTGCAGCGTAGCTGCTAGGCTGCATGAGCAGAGTTTGCTTCCCTGGATGGGACGAGACAGGGGGCGCCCGTTTCAGCGCACAGAGAAAAAGGCTTGATCTGACAGTCTAACTGTTAGATCTGTGCTCCTCATCGGCTCCTTCATCTTGGCAGACAATCGGCCCTCCCACCTGCCCTGCATGTTATGTGGGCAATTTGCTGATTGCCTCCTTGGAGGAGTCGGGTAGGAATTTTTTACACCTTGGCTGATTGGCAGTTACTGGGGTGCGTTTTTTGCCTACCCTACTTAGCAATGCAGTGGATTGAGGATTTGGCTATCAGGAGGCACTGTTAAATAGGCGGTCACTTTAGTGGCAGGTTTTTGGGGTTTAGGGCACTATGAGGCTAGGGGCGGACTGTGAAGCATCCCCCTTTTGGGGAATTTGGGGTCTGGCATGATCAGCCTTCGGGTTTGAAGACCCGGGTTTGGAGAATGCAGACTGTCCGGGAGGCTCGGCTAGAGGGTGCCTTTCTGGTGAGGCATGCATCTGGGTTTGGGCCCTCTGGTGCGTGCCCCCCTGCTGGGTCTGCCTGGAGGGAGCTGAGCAACACTCAGCTCCCACTGGGGGGCTGGGTCTCTTGCCCGTTAATGGCAGGGGAGTGGTCACGGTGACCCCTAGCCCTGGTGGGGTACCCTTGCTGTTTATTAGAATATTGAATAAAGTGGCCCAATTTTATACCAATGCTCTGTGTCTGACTCTTTATTCCATCCTTGGGGAGCAAAGGGACTGCTGTGAGGAGGGGATTATAACAAAAATCCAGATGTACCAGAACCTTCCACTGTGAGGTTACTGGATTCCATCTGAGAAGAGCCCAATTAGAAATTCTTACAGTTCTTAGATTGTTCTAGAATGCATATAATTCAATCTTAACATTAAATCTTCTAGAACAAAATGGTTGCACACTTTGTCTTGAAAGTTGGCCATGGACGATCCTCTCCTAACCTCTTTTCTTCAATAAAATTAATGAAATTACCAGGGAGTTCAGAGTTCAAACAGAAGAGAGCCCATAGATCTACAAGACATCACTGGGAACAGGATCTGACCCAAAGAAGAGTGGTTGGGAGACAGACCTGTAGGCAAGTCAATGTAAAGGAAGCTTTGGGTGGAAATCTGGTAGGAATGGGAGGGGCTGTAAGAGGCAGATATGATCCACAACTAGCAATCATATATAGCTATCCCCCTCCGCTTTAGGACAATACTTATGTCATTATGGTGATTTTGGTTTATTTGTCTGTGAATTAAATTTAGAAGTGTTAGGGAAGATGAGCTTTATCTATTTTTCTGTGTGAATATGCAGGCACACATAAACCAGATGCACAAATTATTGCAATACTGCATGTTCCAAATTATACAATGTGAACAATTGATTTGATGCAAATAAATAGAAGTTTGCCTAAGAAGAACCTCAGGGCAATTTTTTATGTTATAAACACTTTGTTCTATTTTTTATATTTTTTATATTTTTTAAAAGAATGGACCTGGTGTTCACATTAATTGGTTTATCCAGCATTGCTATACAAAGCTGTGAGAGACTGAAAAATGCTGCTTGGCAAGCAGACTCTGATGCCTTGTTTGTTATGCAATTTCCATATTGTGTATTTATGATATTATCTTTTGTGTCTATTTGAAAAACAAAATATTTAAATACAAAGAAAAGCCCTTAAACTCCCCAAATTTGCATGCAGATACAAGGTTTCATTAAAGTTCTTTTCAAATATGCTGGCTCCCACACCGCTTCCTTAGAACCTGGAGAGATCCTGACATTTGAAAATAAGGAATGAAGTGCTTTTACTCATGGAGCATTTAAAGGCATTGCATGTTTTAGGGCCTGACAACTGAGGATCCTTCAATTTGCATTTAGCTAATGCCTGAATGGGTCTTCAGAGCCACTCTTGGCTTGTTTATGCCATGTTTGTTAACCAGCTGACTGCTTCTAATGGTGAAGGTAAACACCAAAACACTTAAACTGGTCTACCAATGAAGAACTATTCACATGCAGTCCAGATATAAAGGAAGAGGTAAAAGCAGATCTCTTTGTTTTCTCATGATTATGGATCATTTTGAAAAATGTTTTGTTCTGGTCCCCCCTCTCCAATACTTCTAGTGTAAAGAATGCACTATGGTCTTTGGCTTTAGATACACTGGACTGTTTCTGTGGATGAAAGGATTTTTGTCCATGTCATGCAGCTTTTTCACTTTCCCCTCTTGCTGCAGTCCAAAACGCCCCCCCATCAGCGCTGGCTCTAGGGCAAATAGCGTCCTAGGCAGGCACCCCCCCCCCGGCATGCTCCACTCACCCCCCCCCCAGCGCTCTGGTACTCTGCTCGCCCCCTGCTGCTGCAGCTGTGACAGCACTCTGCTCACTCACCCCCCAAGCTCGCTGTGACTAAAGCTGAGCCCTACCAGCTTCTCGCAGCCTGCGCGTTTTGTTAACAGACAGAAAGGAGGGGAAGATACCTCCTTCATCCATCTCTTAACAAAAAACACAGGCACAGGCTGTGAGAAGCCAGTAGGCTCAGTTTTAGTAGTGGCAAGCTTGGGAGGTAGTGAGTGAGTGGAGCACAGCAGCAGCAGCAGGCTGGAGGGAACTGGTGGCAACCGCAGCAGTGGCAGCAGGGCGGGGGGGGGGGGAGGCGAACTAAGCAGTTGTCTTGGGCACCAGGGGGAGCCCGATTTGCCGCCCCCGCCTAGTTTGCCTAGTGGGTGAACTGGCCCTGCCCCCCATGCTACTTCATGGTCTTCCAAGAGCAGCATTTCAGAGCATTTGAAGCTGCAGCAAGAAGGGAAGGTGAAAAAGTCATGCTGCATGGGTGGAAAAAAATATTTCCAATAATGAGCTTGTGCCTACTGGAAATGCATTAAGACTTTTTGCTTGACGTCAAATTGTGAATACTACAGAATAGATTGGCTCTAGAAAAAGCATTGTTATGTAAAACGTGGTTCTGAATCGACTGACCTTTACCTTTGGGGTCAAATTTCTTCAGGGAATTACAAGATTTCACACAGAAATTATTGAAGAATTTTACATGAGACTTTGTTCTATATGAACTTTTGTACTTGAACTTGAATTTCATCAGTGAAAGTGGACTGCCTTATTCTTGCAGTGGAACCTTTCCTTGTGAGTGAAATTAGGAGAGACCCTGAATGCCATTCCACAGATTTGGTGCCTCTACCTCAAAAAACAGCCCCACTAGAGTCCCAGATACCCACAGATCAATTTTCCATTATATCCTACGGGAATCGGTCTCCATAGGGAATAATGGAGTGCCCAGCAGACATTCCCCCCCCCACTTTCTCATGACCCTGAAGCGGGGGGATGGCCTTAAAACTGGGGGATCCCCTGCTCCCACCTGGGGATTGGCAACCCTACCCCAGACATAGTCACTTGTCATTCCACATGATCTTTCATTCACAATTCACGTCAGAAGAAATTAAAATGAATGCAAATATTTCATGGACTTTTGAGAGAAAAACCACCTTTCTTTGTTGCTTCTCCCACCTTATGGAATGGCCTGCCTGAGGAGATCAAGGAGGCTCCCACTCTCCTGGCTTTTTGCAAACTAGGCAAAACTGAATTATTCAAGAGGGCTTTTCTGCACAGGTAATAGGGCTTAATTGTACAAAATGATTAGCAAACTTAATTGATAAAATTATTAGGGTCTATGCTGTTGTGTAAGTAGGATCCTATTTTGTAATTTTTACACCATTTAATATGTCATGCTAATGCTATACTTCAGTTCTTTCTGGTTGGTTCCAGATTTCTACAATCATAATGCATTACTGATTAAATGTCTCATTTTGTTGATTGACTCACTATGCATAATCAGCCTTGAGTCCCTGTGAGAGAGGCTATAAACGTACCATAAATAAATAAGTAAATAATCTAAAGAGCCTGATTACAAGAGTCATGATGCTCCTAATAGGTATGCATGTTTAGTATTTTTATTGATGATATTTGTAGGAGTCAGTGCAATCATTGTATGATCAATATGAAAATAATCAGCTTAGCCAGCTTTCAAAGTTCTTTCAAGATAGGCTAAATAACAAGGGTTAAAATAGTAAAGAGACAAGTAGTTAAAAAACCTATAGGTACCAGCATTTTGTAACCTCTCAATTTGTAGCTGCTCAAACTACTCAGGTATAGCTAATTTTAGTTCTAGACAGGCTCAGAGTTTCTTGGCTAGTTTTACTGCAGTACAGGAAGGTTTCAACAGACAGGGGTCAGATAAAGGACAAGGGTTAAACCTGAGGTCAAAGGGCTAGCTTAAGCTCTAATATCACATTTAAACTTCATTATACCTATAGATCATTAATGTACTAATACCAGAGGCTTGGAATAGTGAGTTCACAGGTAAGTCTAAACAGGCAAGTTTAGCAGACGTACGAGTTCATCAGCAGGGTGCAGAAGCCAGGGCACTAGTCTCTCCATATCTCTGAAAGAATAAGGTAAACACACTTTCCACAAACAGATCTACACAAATAAGAAATTTATAAAGAGATTGGGGGGGGGGGCGGGGAGAGCAATTGCGATGGGTAGAATGCCAGCAGGGAGTTGAAGGCTATCTAATCTATTGTACTTTCAGCTGGACAGAAGTCACGAGTGTTTGCTTGGTAAAAGGAGCTCCTGGTTCTCAGGGATGAGTTTGTATCCTTGAGGTCCAGGTTGCTCACCTGGAGAAGTAGAGTCATTCGGGCACACAAATAAGACTCTTGGGGACTTGTGTCTCACTCCAAAAATGGCAGCCCCACCACTGTCAGGGAGCATGAGGGCCAAGGGGAAACATGGCACTGTGCTGAAGAGTATATTCTCTCAGAAGGGACCCCTTTTACAGTTGGTGAACAGGTATCCTTTTGCACCAAGGAGCCATCCCTGAGACTGATGCTTCAATCCAGTGGCAGGGTGTCAGCTTGCCTCATGGCAAGTGAGCCCCCTTAAACATTAGACAATATGTTAAAAATGTTAATGATCTTTTAGTAGCTTCAAAATATAATAGAAGTTCCAATATTATTATTGTAATGCAACTAACATTTACATTGTATTACTATTTACGTTGTATAATTCTGATTTGGGTTATGTGAGGTCAACACATACGTTATAAAGGCTCAGATTTTTACTATTGTGACTGCGCAATGAAGCTTAGCTGGGAATCCCAACCTGGGATTGTGACATGTATTGTATCATCTTAAGAATAAGAAATTCACTGTCAGAGGAGAACTTGGAATCATACATGTTGCTATCAATTGAAAAGGAGCTTTTAGATTAATTGGATGCAGAAGCAATTATTGACAGATTTGCACAATCATCTAGTGCAGTGTTTCCCAAACTCTGCCCCCCCATGGCCCCGTTATTTCTACATTTCTCCTTCGTGGCCCACTAAAATTTGGGGGTGGAGCCAGGAGACTTTGGGAATGGAGCTGGGAGACAGGAAAGTACAAACATGCTTAAAACTCTTGCAATATTTTGTTTAGGAAAGGCAGGAGAATAGTGGAATTTTGCAATGCAATCTTAAAAATAAAACATCAAGAAAAAACACAGGGATCACACGCAGAAAACTAAAAATATATAATGCTCTCAGTCTGGGAAAACATGAAATGGCAGGACATTTCAAGCTTCTTCCTCCCCTCCCCCCGCTCCAGTCTACTAAGATTAGCAATTTCAAGGGAGGAAGGAAGGAGGGAGAGAGGAAGGAAGGAAGGAAGAAACTGACTGAGAGAGAGAGAGATAAGACAGGAAAAGACTGACAGAAAGAGAGAGAGAGAGAGAGAGAGAAAGAAAGAAAGAAAGAAAGAAAGAAAGAAAGAAAGAAAGAAAGAAAGAAAGAAAGAAAGAAAGAAAGAAAGAAAGAAAGAAAGAAAGAAAGAAAGAAAGAAAGAAAGAAAGAAAGAAAGACTTACAGAGGGGGGTGGGTGGGAAATAAAGCTTCCCTGTGTCTTTTCCCCTTTATTACCTCATACCTCTGTCCCATGTGCCTTCTCCCCTCCCCATTCACTCCTCTGCCTGTCTCTCAGCCCTCCCTCCGACCCGTTGCTGCATCCCTTTCAGCCTTTGGCCGAATCCCTGGGTCGGCCCTCCTCCTGTTATCCTTCCGCTTCATTCTGGCTGGGTGCAGGCTGCTGGGAACATCGGGGCTGCTGCTGCTTCAGCCGCTCAGGCCTGGGTGTCGTTCTTCCCCACCCACCGTCGCAGAGACCTTTGGGGCTGGCTGCAGCTCTCCCAGTGGCACTGTCATCGGGTGCTGTGAAACCTGACCAGGGAGGCTGCACTAGAAGGATGTGTTGGGTGGGACTGCTGCTGCTCCTTGTTACTGCATTGGGGCCCTACTAGGCTCACCACCAACAGCAAGGGACGGGGATGGTGTGCACCCAGTGGGGCCCCCATGCAGCAATGAGAAGCAGCAGCGGAAACAGTCCCGCCCAACACGTCCTCCTGGTTCAGCCTCCCTGGCTGGGCTCTGCAGCACCCTATGACGGTGCTGCCAGAAGAGCAGCAGCCAGCCCTGATGGTCCCCGTAATGGCAGGGGCCAGGAGTGACACCCAGGCCCAAGTGGCTAAAACAGCAGCAGCCCTGACATCTCCAGCAGCCTGTGCCTGGCTGGAGCAAAGTGGAAGGATAGCAGGAGGAGGGCTGGCCTGGGGGTGGGGCAAAGGCCAAGGGGGAGAGGGATGCAGCAACAGGATGGAGGGAGGGCGTGGACAGTGCGACTTTTTCTATGGGAGGCATCCATGGTTTGGTACCATGTCGGGACCCAGTAAATGGTAAACACTGATCTAGTGAATTCAAATGAATGCTCATAATGTAGTTGTTACAGGCAGTGCTTTAAATCTCTTATTTTAATGGGAAAATTAGCTAAGAGACTTGGTAGAGCGAATTTAGAAGCGAAGATCTTTGCTTTCAATAATACGGAGTTCAGGTTTTTAGCCAAAGAATAGACCAAGCAATTGTATCTTTTATAGTGTTTACTTAGAGTATGTAGCAAGAGGAGTCGTACACACACATATCTTTATACAATTAACAAGAGTCTAAGAAAAATAGAGGTTATTGATATTCAAGGGTTGTTGAAGCGGGTAATATTCACCTGATCCAGAAGAGGAGACGTTCGTCCAAATGAAAAATACACAAAGAGGAACACGAATGACCAGCGTAACGCGCCCTATAGACCCAATTACAAGAGTAACAAGTGGTACTGTAAATGGCGTCCCACAGAATGCACACCAAGGTGGGTTTTTGACCCACACTTTATAGAAATACAATGGATAGGGGTCGATAGTTACTAAAGGGGCTTTGATGTTCCATTGATGTCTATCTAGAAGCGCTGTGTTGGGAAACTTTGCACATTTCACTAGGATAATAAGCTTGGAGGGACTGCATAATTTGTTACCGGGTTTTGTCTGACACTCGGAAAAGGGATCAAAGACTTTAAAGGTAGGATCAATCAAGTTATGCATTTGATTGGATTTAGCAAGATAGAGGTGATGGACTGGATGAAGAGACAATTGGCAAGTTCCAGAAGATCAGAGTGAGAGTAATACTTACCACAGTAATACTTACCCGCAATTCCCATGTCATTATGCATCCTGTTTGGATGGGGGCGCTGGAAGGGGAAATGGGTGAGATTGCCAACCAAACCAAGCTCTCTACTGGGTCCACTCCACCCGTTTAGATGGAGTGTTGTCTTGGCCTGTCTTTGGTCGGATTCCATTTTGTTTACCAGAAATAGGAGACCCTCTCTCTTTATTTGCACTGGGTACTCCATTTATATCAGGCAGCGCCTCTCAGTAACATAGTGGTCTGCATGAAATATGCTTTTGAACTATCTGTTAATGTGTAAAATGCTCAGAACAAGCAAGCTATTTTAAAATATCCACCATTTATTTAATTTTTTTAAAAAAATTAAAAATTCAATTATAACAATCTATATTTACATATAGTGCCTACTGTATACTGCAAGTAATATGTACAATATATGTACACTGTAATTACTAAAAAACATACATTTCACAAATGTTTTAATTGTACCTTTTTTCCACATGTATTTTTCAAAATTGTATTTATCTCTTATAAAAATTAAATGATAGCCTTATAGTTGTGGGTGTGCCCAGATCCAGTGCTAGAGCCTTGGGCACCCCAAGCCAGTACCTACCCTGTGCCTCACCACCTGCACCTGCCCCGCCACTGCACTGCAACCCACTGAGAGGGCAGGTGTAGCAGGGGAAGGCTGGGTGGGCTCTGGGTGAGCTGTGCCTGCACAGTGCACTCTTGGAGCAGCTCTGAGAGCACACTGCACAGGTACAACTCATCTGTAACCCCCACTCAGCCTTCTTGAGCAGACCCAAGACTGAACATGGGATGCAGGCCAGCTGTGCTGATCCCCACCTGGCTGCTCTCGCCTTCAAGGCAAGAGCAGCTGGACAGGGTGCATCTTCCTCCAAGCCTGGCTTCACTTGCAAGGGAAGCCAAGCTTGGTGGAGAACATACCGATGCTTAAGGGGTGTGCACATGCTCTAAAAAAAGTAGAGCCACAGATTCTCCGCTCCAACAGACAAGAAGATTAATGCCCTAAAAGGAGGTAGTAAAACTTGCTAAACTGCTAAAGAACAGTCTGTGTGGTCATTGGAAGGTTACTGAGGTAAAGGGAAAAAAGAAAATAAATCTCATCCCAGCACGGTAAGCTGCAATTAATCTTAAACAAGAGGAGTAGCGGTGGGCAGGCAAAAAAAAAAATGGCGTCAATCAAAACTTTATCAGAACAAATTTCTCAGTTTCAAGCTTTAATGATAGCGTCACAAGAAGCTATAACAAAAGATATCGGGGAGATTAAGCAAGAAGTTAAACAAATAGGGGCAGAAATTAAAGGAGTAAAGATAATAGCAGAGCAAGCACAACAAATGGCTCGGGAAAATAAGGAGCAGATAGACCAATTAAAGAAGCAGTGCACAGAGCTCTCAGACAGAAGCAGGCGGGCTAATTTAATTGTGTATGGTATCTTAGAGGCTATAGAGCATAAAAATCTGGAACAAACAATTGTGCAATGGTTCAAAGAACAGGAAATAGACATTGATGAAGACCAAATTGAACGGACTCATAGACTTCAGGCTAAGAGGAAGGGAGGAGAGCCACACCTAGTTATAGTAAAGTTTGTTAGGGAAAAGAAGCAACAGCAGGTTTTTTTAGCCTTAAAAAAAAAAAATCAAAGGCCTGAACTTTAAGGGAAAGAAGGCTTATGTAAAGCAAGACTTCTGCCAAGAGACCCTAAGACAAAAGGGATTGATGAAGCCATTTGCCCAGAAACTATATAACAAGAAGATACAATTTAGCTGGGTGTACCCTGCGGCAATAGTTATTCTCAAGGAAGGAAAGAGACTGACGGCGAAAAAACCCGCAAGAAGCTATGGGGCTTTTGGAAAAACTGGGACTAGAAACAGGAAGCCTGGCGAGCCTTGCAGTGATGGAAACAGCTGAGACTTACATAGAGAAAGGCACCTCTACGCATCAGGAAAAGAGACTGAGGACATATTCATAGAGCCAGAAAATTAAGGGAAGTATTAATGCAATTAAGGGTTATTATTAACATTAAAGAACGCGTCAGGGGGAGGAGGTGGGCACACCTGGAGGGTGTAGAGGGAGGATGAGTTATTCTTCCTCCAATCAAAGCTCTACATGAAGGGGAGGAGGGAAGGTTAAAGGGTGGAAGGGGGGGAAAGGGGGACTAAGGAAAACACTATAAAATTAACTCTCAGCATGGGGGGGGGGAGGGACCAGGATAAAAGATCATGACTAAAAGGTTAAAGGTGCTGACACTGAACGTAAATGGTTTGACTTCAGATTTAAAGAGATATAGAATGTCCAGGTTTACAAAACAACAAAATATAGACATTTTGTATTTGCAAGAAACGCAAAAGGAAATAACAAACCCCTGCTTAATGACCCAGCCTGGGAAATATTAGCTAAAGCACGAGGGGATTCTGAAGCAAGAGGAGTGGCGATATTAGTAAAGAAGAAATATGATATTAAGATAAGAGAAATAATAGCTAGTGCAGATGGAAGGGCTCTGATGGTTAAATGTTTATTTGAAGGCAGTTTAATAACATTGGTAAACATATATGCCCCAAACAAAGGACAAAAAAGATTTTCCCTTAAAACTCTCCAAAAAATACAGAAATTTGAGGATGGTGAAGTACTAATGGCAGGGGATTATAAAATGGATGTTACCAAAAACAAAACGATAAGATGGAAAAAATGGGGCCTAATAGAAGTATATGAAGCTTTGGGATTGGCACCACAACTGACATATTATTCAAACAGGTATAAAACAGCTTCATGTCTAGACTTTATACTGTTTAAAGAGTATGGCAAATGGGTGCCAAAAAACATAGCCACATTCCCAATGTGGATATCGGATCATGCCCCCATTAGTATGGAAATAGAGGTAAATTGGGAAAAGGAAAAAAAGGTATGGCAATATAACAACACGATTATATCCAGGAAAGAGGACAAACAGTATATGGAAAATCAGATAAAGTTATACTTCCAAGAAAATAGAGGATCAGTAACTAAAGATGTACTTTGCGATGCAGCAAAGGCTGTGATTAGAGGATAGTGTATAATGAAGGAAAAAGAAGTTAAAAGAAAATGGTATTTGTTAAGGAAGGATAAGATACAAGAGCTTGAGAATTTACAAAAGCAACAAGTACAGAAATAGGAAAAAGTTAATCGTAGGGTTGAAGAAACAATTAGAAATGCTAGACTCTAGGGCATTATGGAAAAAACAGGTTATGGAAAGAGATGAATTCCAAAGAAATTCAATAAACTCTGCAAAAAGATTAGCAAACTATTTAAAGAATAAAAGAGAACAGCAAAAAGTAAGATCCATCAGAGTAAATAATGGTGTTTCACACAACCCAGAAGAGATTTTAAAAGTTTTATAAAACCCTATATAAGAAAAGAGAGACGGTTGAATTTGAGGAAACATTAGGAAATAAACTTACAGAAGAGGAAAGGAAGGAGTTGGAAAGGGAAATAACTGTACAGGAAATAGAATAGGTAATAAAAGATTTGAAGATAGGTAAATCACCAGGTCCAGATGGGTTCACAGCTGAATTTTTTAAAGAAATGAGAGAAAGCTTAGTGCCGGAATTATGTATAGTTTTTAATAGTATACTAGAAGGAGGGAAGGTATCTAACACATGGAGGAATGCAAAAATAACAATATTATTAAAACCACAGAAGGATCCCCAGGAAGTAGGTTCTTATAGGCCTATAAGTTTATTAAACCAGGATTATAAAATCTTTGCGAAAATTATAGCAAATAGACTTAAAAATATCATGCTTAAGATAATAAAAGACCAGTATGGATTTGTTAAAAATAGGAGCATTGCACACCCAATTAGAAACATACTAAATGTACTATATCAAGGCAGAACCCGGAAAACAGCTCTGCCTAAACTAGACGTATATAAAGCATTCGATACGTTAGCTCATGAATTCATGTGGAACATAATGAAGAAATACAATTTTGGGGAGAGAATCATACAAAACATACGGGAAATGTATAGTGGAAGCTCAGCGGTGGTTAGAATAAACGCTGAACACACTGCACAATTCCCAATTACAAGGGGAGTTCAACAAGGATGTCCGCTCTCACCCTATTTATTTATAATGGCAATAGAACAGTTAGCAGAAAGGATTAGGAATTCAGGAAGGATAGAGGGATGTAAAATAGGTAGGGAAGAGATGAAGATAAATTTATTTGCAGATGACATAATTATAATAATGTCCAACCCAAAGGAAGGAATTAAAGAGACTAAAGTAATATTGGAAGATTTTGAAATAAGGTCAGGCCTAAAAATTAATATGATGAAATCAGAGGTATTATACCAAAATGTAGGCTGAAAGGAAAGGAAAGAAATTAATGTTAACCAAAATTGTATTGGGAGTAAAGAGATTTAAATAATTAGGAATAGAAATATACCAGCAAATTAATAGGATAGTGGAGAAAAATTACAATAACGTATGGAGAAAAATAACGAGAGATAGAAAAAGATGGAAAAGAGAATTTATAAGTATAACATTCCGAATTAGGAGTGTAAAAATGTTCTGGTTACCAAAACTGATATATCTATTTCATGTATTACCATTAGAGATTACTAAACAAAAATTGGAAAAGTGGAATGCAATAATATGGGAATGGATATTTGGAAGTACAAAGACCAGAATTTAAAAAAAATAATAATTTACAGTCACAATACAGAACTAGGGTGGGGCGTTCCAGACATAGCAAAGTATTATGAAGCATTCCAGTTGAAAGCTTTGCTGGAAATAGAAGAAGATGGGAATAGGAAGTGGGTTAAATTTGAGAATGAAGCAAATAAGGGAGCAGGGAAATGTGGTATATTTACAAATAAGATGGAAAGAGAAGATAGATTGGAGATGGGCCCTAGAAGAACAACATTAACAATTTGGAAGAATTGGCAACCCAAATGGTTAAAAGGTACATCCACATGGGCACCACTGGAAACTTTAGATAAGGATAGTATTGACAACATATGGTGGGAACTGCTTAAACAGAAAGGATATAGAAGAATAAAAGATATGTATAACGGGGGAAATTTGAAATCAATCCAAGTATTGGAAAGGGACATAGGGAAACAATATTGGTTAAAAATAGCTGGTTTGTATAAGAAAATAAAGACGCTAAGAGATGATGGGAAAATGGCTGTAGAGGAACCAATAGAGGAGATATACATAAGAATGAAAAAAAACAGGAAAGGTTTATCAGGTGTGATATATAAGAAAATGATCTCAGATAAGCAACAAATAATCTTTCAAACACAAAGAAGATGGGAGGCAGAGACGCAAATAACGGAGCAAAAAGTCATGAAACTTATGGAGGGGATAACAAGAATTAAAATATATGTTTAAGGAACTAGAGTTAAAATTCTTTACAAAATGGTATAAACTCCAGCTATACTAGCAAATATGTTCCCAAGTTTGAGTTCAAAATGCTGGCGCTGCAAAATTATAAAAGGATGGTACTCCCATATGTGGTGGGAATGCGTAGAGGTTAAAAACTTTTGGAGAATGGTAGTGGGCCAAATTAATGGATTATTTACAATAAACATAAATATAGATTTTGAACTGATGTTGAGAGGCACAATAAGACTGAAGAGAATAGAGAATAAACATCAGGAATTATTGAAAGCAATGGTGCTAGCAGGCAAAGCGGTTATAGCAGCAGGTTGGAAAGATGCGAGTAAATGGACAGAAGGGAATTGGCATAATTATTTATTTGAAATTATCCAATCAGATATAATCTCCACAATTTGTCAAGATTCATCGTGGGAGGAAAGGAGAGCGACAGTCAAGGAGAAGTGGGCGTTATACCAGGAATGGACGGAAGAAGAACAAAGAAGGGACGTTCAGTGGAAGCTCCAAACTTTATGCCCCTGGCTGAGAGAAAAGGACTAAGAAACTGGGACTCAAGGGTGGGGGGGTGGATAGGGGAAGGGTGGTAAAAAACTGTAAAAATTCAATATTGGAAGCATTATTGTATTACATAATGGAATCAAATAAAGATAAAATACAAAAAAATATACCGATGCTCGACCTGGCTGCTTTTGCCTTCAAAGCAAGAGCAGCCAGAAGAAGATATTGGATTTATATCCTGCCCTCCATTCCGAATCTTAGAGTCTCACAGCAGTTCACAAACTCCTTTACTTTCCTCCTCCACAACAGACACCCTGTGAGGTGGGTGGGGCTGAGAGAGCTCCCACAGAAGCTGCCCTTTCAAGGACGACCCTTGCAAGAGCTATGGCTGACCCAAGGCCATTCCAGCAGCTGCAAGTGGAGGAGTGGGGAATCAAACCCGGTTCTTCCAGATAAGAGTCCGCGCACTTAACCACTACACCAAACTGGCTCTCTCAGGCAGGGCACATTCTCCTCTGAGCCTGGCTTCTCTTGCAAGGAATGCCGAACTCAGAGGAGAACATGCTGATGTTCAAGGTGAGAGCAGCCGGGCAGGGTGCATTCTTCTGTGAGCCTGGCTTCCCTTGCAAGGCTCAGAGGAGAGCACACACCAACGCACCATCCTGCCACTCTTAGCTTCCTGGGTTGCACACTCAGGAAGCTGAGAGTGGCAAGGCACAGGGAGGGGGTGCTGTTATGTACTGAGGTGGGTGGCAACATGAAGTGACTGCACTGAATTTACAGCTCCATAGCAGTTTCACAGGCATCCAGGAAACTGCGGGACTGCCTAACAACTCAGATGATTTGAACTCTGTACAACAACCAATGAGCGATCAGGGCTTGACCATCGTGATTTGGTATGGATTGGGGGGTGTTATTGGGGATGTATATAAGCAGGGTCTCGGCCCCGCCATGTTGCCTTTGTATTATGTAGACACCAATAAAGTAGTTCTGTGTGCTTGACCAATGTATTGGATCCAGTATATTTCAGATGCCTTGCACACCCGGGTTGCACACCCAGGAAGCTGAGAGCGGCAGGGCCCGGGGAGGGGGTGCCTGGTAGCACCCTCGCAGGCAAGGTGGCACCCTAGGCCTACCTCACCTACTCCTTTCTCCCATGCGCTGGCTGTGGGTGGGCCATCTTTGTCTCCTTGCAACCAATATTTTTAGACCCAGTCTGCCACTGCTTCAGTCCTTAGGGATGTAGATAGATTAGTTGAAAACCTGTGTACTGACCATATGGTGACTCGCCTGCATGGTATGAAGGTAGCAGACATTACACATGCTCTAGATCAGGGGTGGCCAAACTGTGGCTTGGAAGCCACATATGGCTCTTTCACACATATTGTGAGGTTCTCAAAGCCCCCCACTGCCCTGTTGGTCAATTTGGAGAAGGCATCTGTCACTCTAAATGAGTTCTCCAAGCTAACCGGCAGTTTGGAGAATGCATTTAAAATTGCTTTCTTTCCACCTCTCCCTCCCTCCCACTCTCCCATCTTCCTTCCTTCCTTCCTTCCTTCCTTCCTTCCTTCCTTCCTTCCTTCCTTCCTTCCTTCCTTCCTTCCTTCCTTCCTTCCTTCCTTCCTTCCTTCCTGTCCTGTGGCTGTCAAACATTTATTCAATGTGGCTCTTTCATTAAGCAAGCTTGGCCATCTCAGATCTAGATAGGCTGGAAGCCAGCACTCGGGAGGAGCCAATGGCTGTGGTACATGTTGGCACCAACTATGTGGGGGAACTGTAGTCATGTGGTCCTGGAGGAAAAATTTAGGGTACCAGGAGGACACTCAAGTCCAGGACCTCCAAGGTGGGTTTTCAAAAGTGCTACCCATTCCATGTGCAGGGCCAGCTAGATAGGAACAAATTAGGAGTCTTGGTGCATGGATGAGACAATGGTCTAGGGAGAAAAAGTTTGTTAGGCACTGGGGTGCTTTTTGGAACAAGCAGGACCTATACAAAAGAAATGGGCTCCACCTGGCTGCAGCAGTTTTAAAGTACATCCTGTGGGGAAGCTGGCAAGAAATGAAATGTCTCTGGTTTGGAATTGCTCATATTTAAGAGATGAAAAGTAGCTGTTACTGTTCTAGAGGGTAATGGATTAGGATTGGCCCCTGAGAAATTGGCAAACACATCTTGACTTTCTGACAAGTTCTATTGGCCACAGAAAGAAGGTTGCAGGTCTAAGGTGCTTGGGGATTTATAGGTGTTTTATATGTAAATACTAAAAGCATCTGAGGTAAAATTGGGAAACTGGAATGCTTACTGTCAGAGGAGAATGTAGAAATTGTGGGCATTTCAGAAATTTGGATATGAGGATAATCAATGGGAAATATTGATTCCTAGATATGCATTATATCAGAAGTATAGGAAGGTTCGGAAGTAGAGTGACTCTGTATTACAGAGAGTGTATGTTGTTGTTCAGTCACACAGTCGAGTCCGACTCTTTGCGACCCATGGACAAAGTCACGCCAGGCCCTCCTGTCTTCCACCATCCTCCAAAGCCTGCTCAAATTCATGTTTGCTACATCAGTAATGCTGTCCAACCATCTCATCTTTTGCCGTTCTCTTCTTTTGTCTTCTGTCTTTCCCAGCATACGAGCTTTTCCAGTGAGTGCTCCCTTCTCATTTGGTGGCCAAAGTATTTGAGCTTCAGTTTCAGCATCTGACCTTCCAGGGAACAGTCTGGGTTGATTTCCCTTAGGACTGACTGATTTGATCTTCTTGCAGTCCAAGGGACTCTCAAGATTCTTCTCCAGCACCACATTTCAAAAGCATCTATTCTTCTGTGCTCGGTCTTCCTTATAGTCCAGCTCTCACAGCCATACATTACTACTGGCAATACCATCGCTTTGACTATACGGCCTTTTGTTGGCAGGGTGATGTCTCTACTTTTTATTATACTGCTCAAGTTCACCATAGCTGTCCTCCCAAGGAGCAAACGTCTTTTAATTTCATGGCTACAGTCACTATCTGCAGTGATCTTGGACCCCAGAAATGTGAAGTCTGTCAGAGAGGGTATACAGCCTAATATAATTGAGAATCTAAGGGAAATAGATTCAGTTACAGAAATGCTATGGGTGAAAATAGTTTGTCCAAAAGGAATCTTAATTTTTGGGGTTCGCTATTGCCCACCAGGTCAATGACTGGCACTTAATTAAAAAACAGCAAAACAATTAAGGAAAGGAGCTAGATGAAATGACTGTGTCATAATAGGTGATTTTAACTACCCACACATTAATTGGGTCAATATGTATTCAAATCAGAAGAAAGAGATTGGGTTTCTAGAGGTGTTGCAAGCCACATTGGATCTTCCTTGGGTAGAAAAGTGGTGTATAAATTTTTCAATAATTGTCTATTTAAAAAAAACACAACAAAGTTTGACATTGTATGTGTGTGGGGGGGGAGGGTATGTCTATTTTTTAACAAGCTAAGTGAAATGTGGATATTAAGTAGCTAGTAGGTTGTTTGCTTGGCTCAATTTTGGTAAATAGCAAATGAGAATTCTGTTTCCTGCATTTTATAACTTGCTTTCTGGGATTTTGTCTGTGCATTTAGATGATGTTGCAATGATTACGAAGGAAGACCTTGAACAGGTTATACTGATTATATTATGTTAGAGAAGCAATTTAATGTAACAAGAGCCCTTCAAAGGTTACTCTGGGTCTCATTTTATTGATCAGTCTATGAGTGAGTTTGATTTATTATGGGGAAAGCATCTCCTTTTAATGCAGGCCCTCAAGACCTAGTTCTACTGCTATCCGAAAGAGGGCGTATGAGGTCATGCCACTTTGCCGCTCTGAAGTGCATGCCTATGCAGTGCATTTGTGTTGGTTTAGCTCTTTGCATTCTTTATTTCCGTAGCAATAATCCATCGTCTGCATAAATATAGAGATCATTTTCATAGCTGACAAGTGCTTTTAGTATCCTGTTCACTTGTTTTTGTGGAAAATTTTAACAGCGTAATCTAATAGTCCACAGTGTACCAGACAAAGAAGCTGTCAAAGCCTGGAGGAAAGAGGAGTTTCATTAAAGCTCTGTATCGTACCCTCTGAGGTCTGATTTCAGTTTAGAAAGCACAATGTAGGTAAAACGATTCATTGTGGTTGGCCAATAGATTGTTATAGAAGTATGTGTGCTTTTAATGCCTGGTTGACATGTGACACCAACAGGCCAGAAAAACTTACCCCTTGTTATATACACATTTAAACTGTGCTGCTGTAGTGCCTGCAAAGTTGTTGGGCATGCATATTAACACATCAGCACAATGTCTAAGTGTGCTGTGGATGTCTGGTGTTCTAAAGTTGTACAAGAAGCAGAGGGAAGGCCAGTTTAAGCAAGACAGCGGGTTCATGAGAGAGAGAGTTGCTAGCTCTGGGTTGGGAAACGCCTGGTGATCTGGCGAGTGAAGTATAGAGAGGGCAGGATTTGGCAGGAAAGGCACTTCAGTGGGGTGTAATGTTATAGAAGCCCCCTTCCAAATTGGCTATTTTCTCCGGAGAGCTGATTTCAGTCACCCGGAGATCAATTGTTGTAATCCCAGGAGATCTCCACCCACCATCTGGAGGTTGGCAACTCTAAGTTACAGGGGCATGATTATTTATCTGTGCCATGTTTAAACCAGGCCTCACTGAAGTCAGAATTATCAAACAGGCAGAAGACTACACAATGACTTATCTGTGTGATAAGGTTTTATTAAATGCTGACTGTTCTTTGCCCCCACTAACTGTGTTTGGTCCATCTGAATAAATTTGCCTATTGAGTATCTGCTGTCCTTTCAACATCTCGAATGTTTTGTATTCTGCACTTGCACCAAGGACCTCAGGAAGCATATATGATCCTTCCTTCCTCCATTTTATTCTTACAACTGCCCTATGATGATTAAAGGGCTATGACAGGCCCAAGATCAGCCAGTGAGCATTATGGTTAACTATTAATATGGATCCCCCAAGTCCTATCCTGGCCTACCAGTGTTGTGAACACACACACTAAAAAATGCACTTTCCACTTTCAGTGCACTTTCCAACTGGATTTTGCTGTGTGAACTGGCAAAATCCAGTTGGAAAATGCACTTAAAGTAGATTCAAAGTGTATTATTTAGTGTGTGTGATTGCATCCTAACTGCTTCTTCAAGTGAAACTTGCAACTCAGTTATAAGGTTTTACAAGATAATGCATGGGATGGAGAAAGTAGAGAAAGAAATACTTTTCTCCCTTTCTCACAATACAAGAACTCGTGGGCATTCCATGAAATTGCTGAGCAGAAAGGTTAAAACGGATAAAAGGAAGTACTTCTTCACCCAAAGGGTGATTAACATGTGGAATTCACTGCCACAGGAGGTGGTGGCGGCCACAAGCATAGCCACCTTCAAGAGGAGGTTAGATAAAAATATGGAGCAGAGGTCCATCAGTGGCTATTAGCCACAGTGTGTGTGTGTGTGTGTGTGTGTGTGTGTGTGTGTATATTTGGCCTCTGTGTGACACAGAATGTTGGACTGGATGGGCCATTGGCCTGATCTAACATGGCTTCTCTTATGTTCTTATATGTTATCTGATCTATAGTCCATTCTTACTCTCACAGCTGCAACTTTTTTAAAAAATTCAAAGAATGTTTCTTTGACAGAAACCAATCAAATATTGGTTTTTTGCCTATGCCTCTTCTTGTTTTATCATCCTATTGGTGCCAGATAGGACTGCCAACTCTTGAATCCTAGAGGATTTAGCTATAAATCCAAAACAGGATTATGAATGGAGTTAGGAAGCAGGGCCAAGTGGTTTTTGATGGGCCCAGGAATAGCGAACAGCATAAATATTCTCCTATAAAGACTGAGTTCAAATATGTATGTTTTTAAATGATATGGTGGGAGAGCAACAACCTTACACATTCTTCTGGCAACTGGACTGAAAGATATTTTGAACACATGTGTGCCTGTCAACTGAACATTAGAAGCCAATTTTTATTTCTATTCAGGAAGAAAAAAACCACAAAGGGCATACCAGGCAAACAAGGACTTAAAAAAACATCCCCCAGTTGGGAATTCAGAGATTGTGGAAGTGTTTTTCAGCTATGCTCAGATGTGAATATCCAGGTATGTACTTTGGTGCACAAAAATAAACAGAAATAATTTAACCCTCTCATTGTTGCTAAGGGATTTGTAAAAGTTTGTGTTTGTTTCCTTGTCAGACAGATAAGTTTCTGATATTTAGAATAATTAATGATAACAAGCTGTACTAATTTCTTTCTCTGTCTGCAATGGTGAAGAAATGCATTTCCTCCTGGAGGGCTGGGAAACTGCAGAAGCTTTCCTGTGAATTTTACAAGTGTTTTCCTCCAATCAGAGGAGGAAGTCCTTTTACTAGCATATCAGCTCATCTTCTTACAGATGCTAATGACTCCAGAAGTAAAGACAATGAGACATATAAGCCTTCCACCTTGTAAAATGCAAGATAAACCACTTCCTGGAGCCACTTCCTAGAGACAACAGGAAATAAGCCTTGAGCTGGGCTTGACCTGAAGACAAGTGGGTACTAAAGGTAATAAAGAGGTAATAAAACTTCATTGAAAGGGAAAAGTTGGTCTCTCTTTCCTTGGGGTGCTAAGCTGAGCAGAACTCTTGTCTGAGGTCTGTGATATGCTGGCTAACACATTTAGTAAAACATATCACAGTGTTTGTTTGTATCTCTTCTACTATGAACTGTGATCCCATGTTTGTTTATTTGTTTGTTTGAGGTGAGGAGCAGGCAGCCATTTTTTACCATGCATCTGGCTTAAAGAGCTGGGAGCAAGCTTTAAGGTAATGGCTAGAGAACTAAAGCACCTAAGATGAAGAATCTGTCTTATATTTTACCATAAGATAGGGCACCTATAGCTGAGAGGGACAGAGGATTTCCATTTTACTTCCTTGTTTTCATTTAGTTTGGTGCTAAAAATATGCTTGAAAACATTTTCTTTTTAATATATGTATTAAACTGTTGATGCGAGGAGCAGTTATCTGCACCACACAGACCCCCACTGTTTCAGACGTGCTATTTTAAAAGGAAGTCCCAGGAGGGGGAAAAGTTGGAAACTGGCTATTCTCCTAGGGGTGCACAATCAATTGAAACCCTGTGGTAGGCAGGCACTGGGCTACTGGGAAATAGGGATGTGCATTTGGTTCGGCCGAACCGTATTTACAGCCGAATCAGCACTGATTCGGCTGTATGCGGAATAGGCTGAAGCCGATCCCCATAGGCGCCCATTATATGGCAGCCGAATACGGCTCACCGCATACTTACGAATAGCTATTCAATTCAAAAGGCGGCAAAGGCTGTCAATTCAAAAGGCGGCAAAGTAGCTTCTGCAGCTTCAAAGGAGCTGCTTGCCTACTCTGGCGCCTTTAGTGGCCTCTTCCCGCCTCTCCCTGGGTTCAGGGAGGGGGGAGAGGGGGAAGAGGAGCCCCAGCAGCCAATCCAAAGCATGCATTTGCAAAATGCATTGCAAATGCATGCTTTGAAGGGCTTTTTAAGGAGTCTTCCTTCCTGGCTGGATTAACTCCTCCATTGCTGCTGTGTGTGAGAGATTGTGCAAAGGGCTGGCTGCTCCTTGTCTTAAGCTGCTGCCTGCAGCTCTCTCACTCAGCCTTACCAAGTTACCAGACTTCCCTGGACTAGAGAAGACAAGGTAAGACACTCTTGGGGTTCTTGTTTTTATTTATTGTTGGTAAAAGGACTTTTTTTAAGACTTAGAGTCCCTTTACTTAACCAGATTTGGGTGGTGGTGGTGGTGGGGTAGCTTATTTGGGGGTTTCTGCTTGGGGAGGGGGCCTGGGGTGGGGGTGGGTTGCCAATTTGCCCATATCTTAATTTAGTGAGAGGACTTTTAAAAGTGCAGTGTCCTTTTACTTCTCCTGATTTGGGTGGCTTGGATTTCTTGGGGTTAGGGTGAAGGGTTTTTTTGGAGGGGAGGGGGTGGCAAAGTTCCTGTATTGTTAAAAGTTAATTTTTTACTGTTTTAAAAGTATTCAGTGTTTGATTTGTTGCTGCTGTGTTGTGCTGCTGCTGTTACTCTTTTCTTTGGGTTCTTGGGGGGGTGCTGTTTGGCCTAATTTCCATTGTTTAAAAGGCCACTTTTGTCCCCTTTTTCCTGGTTCTGGTTTTAGGGGGGGGGGGTGTTGTTGACTTATTTGGCCTGAGCTTTCTTGTTGGTGAAAAGGCCACTTTTTAAACACTTGGCCTTTTGTGATTCTGCTGGTTTTGTTTTGGTTTTTTTAAATTGCCTCTGGTTGGTGTGGGGGTTGGTGAGGGTGTGTGTGGGCTGGGTCACTTTCTTGTTTTTATAGAGTAGATTGTGTGTTCTGTGGCAGGGAAGCTGGCACCTGGGTGAGAGACCCAGAACCAGCAGTTTTTTTGTGGTTGGCCAGCTCTCCCCATGTTGTTTGGGGCAGGGCTGGAGAGCTGGCATCTGTAGATTGTGTGTTCTGTGGCAGGAAAGCTGGCACCTGGGTGAGAGACCCAGAACTAGCAGTTTTGTTGTGGTTGGCCAGCTCTCCCCGTGTTGTTTGGGGCAGGGCTGGAGAGCTGGCATCTGTAGATTGTGTGTTCTGTGGCAGGGAAGCTGGCACCTGGGTGAGAGACCCAGAACCAGCAGGTTTGTTGTGGCTGGCCAGCTCTCCCCGTGTTGTTTGGGGCAGGGCTGGAGAGCTGGCATCTGGGTTTGCTGCACCAGGTCTGCAGAGCAGACCTTGAGCAGATTGTGTTTTGTGTGGCAGTGACGTTGGCAACTGGGTTTTATATTGCTTCCAGGCCTGCCCTGCAGGGTTAGAGTAGATAGAGGGATGTAGTGCATTTGGGTCCTATAGAGATTCTCTGATGTGGTTAGGTTTGGCTTTGGGTGCCCCAGGAATTGGACCCCCTGGTCCAATTTTTTTTGGCCTCGTGGGTTTTGTGTGGGACAGTGCCCTGAAGCTGCACAGCAGTTTGGGGGGCTCTCCTCAAAACCCCCTGCTCCCCAGAGCCATTTTTCCCACGGCAATTACAGTGAGGAAGTGGCTAATTGGGCTTCCCCATCATTGTTAGCAATGGGCCTTTTGGGGAGCCCAAAGACAGGGACCCCCTGGCCCAATCTTTTTGGGACTTGGGGGGGTTGGAGGGGAGAGTCCCCTACAGATCCCCTGCAAATTTGGGGGCTCTCCCTCAAACCCCCTGCCCCCCAGTAGCCTCTAATTATGCCCTATGTTGCCATTGATTTCAATGGCCCATAGGGTATAATGATGGAATAGGGGCACCCTCTTTGGGTGCCCCTGGAATGGGATCCCCTGGCCCAATCTTTTTGGGACTTGGGGGGCTTGGAGGGGAGAGTCCTCTGCAGGTTCCCTGCAAATTTGGGGGCTCTATCTCAAACCCCCTCCCCTCCATGCGGCTTCAAATATACCCTATATGCCATTGATTTCAATGGCCCATAGGGTATAATAGGGCCGTATATTCGGTAATAGCCGTGCATCTACCGTATATGCGGCTATTCTGAATGCGGTATTCAGGAGTATACGGGGATTCCGAATCCCCCCCCCCTGTATACTTCCGAATCCGTGTCAATCCGAATTTTTTTTTTTTGCACATCCCTACGGAAACATAGAGCAAGGCCTTTGAGCTGGGAAGGAAAACTGAGAGTTCTGATCCCCTCAGTGGTAAATCCTATACTGATCAGGTGGTATTAGCAGCTACTGGTAGGGCTAGAATCATAGAATCATAGAGTTGAAAGGGACCTCCAGGGTCATCCAGTCCAACCCCCTGCACGATGCAAGAAACTCACAAACACCTCCCCCTAAATTCACATGATCTTCATTGCTGTCAGATGGCCATCAAGCCTCTGTTTAAAAAACTCCAAGGAAGGAGAGCCCACCATCTCTCAAGGAAGCCTGTTCCACTGAGGAATCACTCTAACGGTCAGGAAGTTCTTCCTAATGTTGAGTTGGAAACTCTTTTGATTTAATTTCAACTCATTGGTTCTGATCCTACCTTCCGGTTGCCAAGTCCCCTGAGGTTTCCTGACAGTGGGCCAGTGAGGGGATACCCTCCCAATGTCACCACGATGGCATCACTTGTAAGTGACTTCATTGTGCCAGTGATGTCACGTGCCAGCCACTTTAGGAGCTTCTGGGAAAACTCTATGGCTTTCCTGGATGCTTTAGCAATTTGGGACCAGTGATGTCATCACACCAGCATTGTTGGGGGGGGATCCTCTGTAGGCTGGAGGGTTGGGGATCCCCAAAGCAGGAGAACCTCTGCCCCACCTGGGAGCTTGGCAGCCCTGGCTACTGTGAAGTAAAAGGGAAAAAAACCAAAGTGGGCAGGGTTGAACAGGAATAACAAAATTTGTCTGTTCCATTAAGCTTTCTTCTAGGGAAATCACAACTGTGTCTTAACAGTACAAATATTTCCATATATAATTAATTTAAATATAATATAAAAGAAACACTGCCCAGATGAAACATACAATTATCTTCTGCTTAAGAATATTAAACCACAAACCAAGGGCATACTCTGTGTCTGGTTTCTGTCTTTCTAATTTTAGGAATTATATTTGAGTTTTGCTTGGACCCAGCTGGAATGCCTGAGGGACTCCAAAAAGAAATATCATAGAAAGAAGAGAAAATGCAATAAAAAAAATCATATTTCTCTTGTGTGAAACTTAAGTAAATATTTATACACATTCACAAAAGAAAACAGGATAGTTTCCTTTTTGCAATAAAGAGTATCTTAAAAAATAAGAACCTTACAATTTATCTGCTAAAAATGTTCTTAAAATCACTGCTCTTTCGCCACTCCTTTAAGTCTGATGAAGAATATCTAAAAAGGTTTTTGTTTTTGTAATTTTACTATTGGTATGCTAGTTGGTTTGGAAAGACTGATGGTGCTTAACTACTTCTCTATCAATTTCTTCAATATTTCTATATATATTTTAAAACTGTGTTGTTTGCCCAGGAAGGGCATTGAAGGTGACTAATATAAAACAGTAAAGCAGCCAATAATCGTAATAAAACATCAAGCAGTAAAACAGCAATTTGAACACACTAAAACAATGTGAAAACCTTAAGTAGCCATGATACTAACTAAAAACAGCATATAGACACCACAATAGCAATGATAAAACATTTGGCAAACATTCCTCAAGAGTTTCATAAGCAACACAGAAAAGACCATCTGTATGGAAGATGCTCACCTAAGATCCAGAGGTGCATGCTCTCTAAATAGGAAGCATTTAATGATCATCTCAGCTGCTGAGCAGGTTCATACAGGACATGACAGTCCTTACCACAGTTTAATCTGATCATTAATAAAGCACAGAAAACTGTGGCAAGAGAATCCTTTTCCAGGAGGTGCTGCTGTCTATTTATTTACTTTACAAAAATTATGTCCTGCCTTTTTGACATCATAAGGGCCACCAAGGAGGATAACAAATTAAAAACATACATAATAAAATCTTTAAAACTATTAAAACCAAGGAAAATCATTAAAACAATTAAAACCAGAGCTAAAATATACATACAAAACATTAAAACAACAATTAAAACAATGGCTAGGAAGAAGGGGTCACTGGAGGAATGACAAATGGAAGAAAAAAACTCTTAACCTGCTAGCAGAAGATAACAGGTAACGGAAGGGGACAGACAAGTCTCTCTGGGGAGATAGTTCCAGAGTTTTGATGGTACAGCTAAGACTTCCCTCTCCCAGGTTGCCACCCATTTAAATTCAGAAGGTGTGGGCCTTGGAATATGATCACAGCTCTGCATGGCAATACTCAGGTTACAGAAATTGCATGGCAATTAGATAGTTGATGGTTATGGTAATTAAATACTGATGATTTTTAAATTGTTTTTAATGATAACTATATTAAAATCTTGGAGTCTTGTATATTTGTATTTTCCTTCTGTATAACTGGTCTAAAGACCAACATTAAACAAAAGGGATGTCAGCATATAAAAATGCTCAGTAAGGCATGAGGCAAGTGACTAGCATGGGAGCATGCTGATTTGACAGTCAAAACAGATAACATCAGAGTTCCAGCAAGGCTTAATCAAGTAAAACTGGTTCTAACCAGGATATGGTGATGAGTGCAGAGACGGACTAAGTGATAAGTGCAGAGACTGGCTAAGTGCAAAATGACTCAGCACTTATAGCTCATTGGTACAAAGACTATGTGTATTGTATATAAACAATGCTGTGCTGTACAGTATTTTCCTTCTACTCTATATGGTTGTTTGGTGGAGCACTTTGTTGGATGAATGTGTATATATTGTAAATAAACCTGTATATAGTTAAGCACACAGAGTGTCGTTATACTGTTGCTTACTATATTGACTCACCTAAGAGGACCAGTGGAGGCAGGTCCAGCTTATAACTACATAAATAATGAAAGGGTTATGGGCCCAGCCCGCCAAGTTGGTCCCAGCCTGCTATGCTGATTCCAGTGCACCACATTGGTTCCAGCCCCTCCAGTCTACTAAGCTATGGAGGCTTTAGGTGAGGCCAGCCTGCTGTGGTGGATTGAGCCAGAGTGGATGTCTGCTGTCATTGTCTGAGAATGGGAGTGAGGACTAGCTCAGAAAGGCTTTGAACAGCAGTGCTGAGAGGATGTCAGCATGGCTCATATTTCAACAGCTCAGCCTGGGACAGTTTAAAAACAGTTTATGTGCAAAGTACTGCCGGCTCCCTGATTGCTATTACTCGTTGGCTATAAAGGCCAGTAATGAAGCTGGGGGAGTCTGTAAGGGCACACTTAAATGCCCTGGCGGAATGTTGCCAACAACTAGAGCAGAGGGGGAAGACAGTGCCAGACGAAGATAAAGTCTACGTAATTCTTAGCTCGCTGTCAGCTGAATTTAACATGCTTGAAACATCGCTAGAGACAGCTGAGGCAAGCAAATTGACCTTGGCATATGTGACCAGTTGACTTCTAGAGGAGGAGAAGCGGTTGCAGGAGTCAAGTTACACTCCATCCTGGCAGAGATTCAGACTGGGGGAGAAATCGAAAGGAAACAAAAGCAGTTTGCTGGACGACACCAGGAATCGGCTCGGAGAGGTGTTGGAAGTTGCCCTGAAGGTGCAGAAATGTTTTTGTTGTGGCTCGACAACACATCTTAAACGTGCTTGTCCAGAGTGGAAGAACAGGCGGAGGCAAGGAGGACAGTCTTCAGGTTCCAAAGATTGCTCCAAGGCTTCACTGGTGGTGACTAAAACTACTGCTGCTCCAGGAGTGTGGATTTTAGACTTGGGGGCATCGCAGAACTTCTGCAAAGATGTACATTTGCTTCAAGATAAACAGCCTTCTGATCATCAGCATGTCAGTTTGGCTGATGGATGTAACTCTGAGGTACTTTGTCAGGGGCATGTAAATTTTCCTGCGTTGCAGCACACTTTCTCTGAAGTGCTGTGTGTTCCATCATTAGAGAACAATTTACTAAGTGTGCTTGTCCTAGATAAGGCTGGATTTATGGTTATGTTTGCTGAGAAGACTTGTAAAGTAATAAAAGGAGGACAAGTGCTGAGAGTTGGGAGACTACAAAATAATGCTTATGTTCTTGAGAACACAGCAGAAACAGCTAAAGCTGTAATGAATGCTAACCGACATGATAACTGTATACATTTAATGCACCGGAGATTGGGGCATGCTAGTTTTCATACTATCAATAAAACACTGTTGTGGGGAAGGAAGGTGTAAAAAATTGTAGTAAATACCTTGACTGTGAGATATGTAAATGTACTAAATCTCAAGTGTTCCCTGTAGCTCGAAAGAGTGATAGAGTGTCGGCAAGGCCACTAGCCTTAATACATGCAGACCTGATAGGTCCATTTCCTAAAAGCCACTCCAGTAGCAGATATGCATTGATTCTAACTGATGACTATTTAAAGTTTTCCTGGGTGTATGTATTAAAACAAAAATCTGATGTATTCACTACTGTAAAATATTGGTACAAGAAGGTATAAAAACAATTAGGTAATCTGTGTGCTATCCAAACAGACATGGGAGGAGAGTTTATGTCTTCCGCATTTAAAAATGGATGCACATCCAAGGAATAGCTCATAGAGTGGCTAATGTGGCAACACCTCAGGAGAATGGAATTGCTGAACACAGAGGTGGAGTGTTACAAACGATGATGCATACTATGCTAAAAGATGCAGGGTTGCCTATTAGTTTCTGGGTAGAAGCTTTAAAAGCTGCTTGCTATGTCAAAATAGACTCTGGGCAAAACGCATTGATAACATCCCATGCAAGATGTTATATAACCAAAATTCTAATCTAGATCATCTCAGGGTGTTTGGTACCAAGGCATGGGTAAACATTCCAGTAAACCAGAGGAGAAAGGGAAGTGAGAGATCTAGAAAACTTTTGTTTCTGTGTTATCAAACAGGCATGAAAGCCTACCGGTTTGCTAGCAATTACCAAGACATAAGTTTTAGCAGATCAGCTAATTTTTGTGAACACCAAGGGTGGCAAAGAATACATGCTAGTGATTTGCCTGAGCAGGTGGCACTACCCATAACAGTTGAAGAACAGATCCCTACTATAAAACAAGAAATAAGTTCTCCCCTCACCTAGTGTATCTGAGGGTGAACAAAGTGTAGTAGTACCTAGGAGGTCAACTAGAAGCACGAAAGGTGTACCACCTGAGAGATATGGATTTGAAAATACCTCAGTAAATCATGTATATGTGAAGAAGCTGCAAAGCTATCAGGAGGTATTAACTATGATAGAACTGGAAAGAGTTGCTTGGCAGCAAGCCATGCAGAGGGAGTAAAACTCACTAACTGAGAAGAATGTGTTTTCTTTAACTTGTATGCCAATTGAGAAAAAGACTATTGAGTGCCGGTGACTGTACAAAATAAAAACACTACCAGATGGTAAAATGCAAAAAAAGGTGGGATGGTAGATCCACAATAGGGTATGTTGTGTACTTAATGGTGCATGGATATTATGGAAATCTTTAAAACAAACACATGTGGCTACCAATACATGTGAAGCTGGATATGCTGCAATTAATGACTGTGTGATACAAAGTGAATGGCTGTATCAATTATTGATTTACCTGGAAATGCAATGTAAATGTGGAGAAGTACATAAAGTTGAGATCCAAACTAGGTCTAATTGCCTATGCCTTAGGAGAAGTATCAGCATATAAAAATGCTCAGTAAGGCATGAGGCAAGTGACTAGCATGGGAGCATGCTGATCTGACAGTCAGTGTCAAAACAGATGACATCAGTGTTCCAGCAAGGCTCAACCAAGTAAAACTGGTTCTAACCAGGATATGGTGATGAGTGCAGAGACTGGCTAAGTGCAAAATGACTCAGCACTTGATGTTCATTTGATGTTGATGTTCATTTGTGACAACTCAGCCATCTACAAGCCTATAAGAGTCAGTGTGGTGTAGGGATAAGAGTGTCTGGAACACCCAGGTTTGAATTTCTCCATAGAAACTGGGTGACGTTGGGCCAGTCACCCTTATTAGCCTAACCTACCCCCACAGAATGAGGATGAAATGGAAGAGAGGAGAATGATGCAAATCACTTTGGGTCCCTTTGGGGAGAAGGCAAGGTATGAAGGAAGTAAATACACATAAATAAATATATAAAAGCCTAGTAGACAGTCTTTATGAGATGTTACCCATGGGCCTTGCCCTGCAAAATAGCTATGGAAAACTTGGTAAGTATAAAAGCAATGTAAAACTTTATCTGTATCATCCATGTGCGTTATACTCCCCTTTCATTTAAATGTGCTACTAGCAGAATTTACTGGATTGTTTATATAATAGATGATTGTGATAACTTCATAGCAAGTAGGGTTGCCAGGTCTTGCCTGGCTGCTGGCATGGGCCCCCAGCCGACTTCCTGGGAGTCTTCAGTGTGTGCACAATGGATATCACCTGGAAGTGACACCATCATGCCAGGCACATCACATAGGAGATACTCTAGCATTTGAGGGAACCCTATGGTTACCTTAGAGTTTTACCCAAATGCTGGATCGTCCTCCATGAGATGTGCCCAGCATGATGATATCATCTCCAGGTGACATTGTGCCAGGCTATTGGGAGCAGGGCTTTCCCCACCAACCAGTTCCATGGCAATAAATTGGAGGCCTCAAAAGCAGGGAAAAGTCAACCGTATCGAAGGATGGCTGTTTAAGCTCAGTGTACCATTGGCTGGGTGTGTGTGTTTTAAGAATTCATTTATGGATCTGCTGAACAGGATAGAATTCTTCTAGCAATATCAGCCCTATTGAATTTACCATTATTTGGAGTCTTCAACAGGCCCTAAACACAAATCTGATAGGCAATTGGAGATGATATACTTGAGAGAGCTTGACCACTGACAAATTCCTCCAACAGATATAGAAAATGGAATTAATAGGATATGAAAGGATGAATGAAGTCTAATAGCAAACATGGAAGAAGAAAAGTGGGCTCCTGGAGGACTTAAGTTTCTTTTGCAATTTTCAGAAAGCCGGAAACAAGTGAACCCTTTCCTTCCATCCTATCATTTAAAACGGATTTCATAGATTATTTTGGAAGTTTTTATGAAAAGAAGCTAAATTAACTACTAGAATGAAAACCTCATAGTAAAGGAATATAATCCTTTTTTAAAAAAGAAAAAGAAAATGATTGCCTTACAGCACATAATTATTTGGCTCCTGCTTAGAGATAAATTGTGTATATAGAACAGTACATCATTAGGGGAACATACAATGAAGGGAGGGGTTGCCATCCTGAAGAAAAGTAAGAGACATCCTATAAATCAATTAGTGGTACTTGAGGAACCATGTAATTGCATTTTAATGAATCTTTCATAAACAAAAGAGGTTTTTCTTTTCCTGAACTTTGAGCTATTTGTTCCAACCCCTCTCCTCCTCCACTTGTATATTTAGCTATGAAGAATTAAGTAGGTTTCAAACAGAAGGCAGCAAAACAAAACCTGAACAGATGGTCTGATCCTGACATTTTGTAGGATGTGTATTATCTATGGCTTTCGCCATCACATTAGCACTTTCTATTCTTTCATTGTTGTTGGGAAGATGGAGGAACATAAATATTCCAGCCAAATAGACTTAACTTTTTGCAGTGTTAATATCAATTACAGCACAATTACCCACTGACTCCAAATAACAATAATTTTAGAGGAGCAGTCACAGTTTAGTGGTAATTATTTCTGATCTTTGAAACAGTCAGAAGTGCCATGTAGCATAAGAAGGAAATCAGGTTACCATCTGTGGTTCCCCTAGCTTTCCTTTACTTTGACCTGCTGCTTCTCCAATATGGTTCCGAGTCTAGAACACTACAGAAAAAGTGAAAGGCAAGTAGGTAGTATTAGATCACTGTAGCACTGGACTAGAACCCCTTAATTCAGTGTAGCACTCCATGGTATAGGAGGTTCAGGACATGTGGAAATTACAATATTTTGCAAAAACAGACAAACAACTCCCCCCCTCCCCCGCATTTCTGAAGTTGATATGAGATCCTACTTTCTGGGTACCTCCTTTATTATGTAGGATACCTGCTTTTCAGATATTGTCAGGCTGTCAACCAGCCAAATGGGATAAAGAAATCAGAGGCAAATGTAATTTATCTCTGATAACAATGAGAGGTTCTAGTGCTGCAGGTGCTTTGCAATGACACCTTTTCTTTTCAATGTCAACTTATAATTCTAACTTGTTTACTATATTTATTCATTTTAAGACATTTTATCTACGTTTCTCTTCCGAAGGACTTGAAGTGTATTAAAATGGTAGATAAAAATAAGACCAATTCACATGAAAGCACAAGGCACTTAATACTTACTTACCACATTTATGTACTGCTTTTATTCTAGGGCATTCAAGGCAGGTGGCAATTTAAAATACTGGTTTGCAATCTAATAGTCATGACATAGGATGAAAAAAGAATAGGGAGGGAAGAAAAAATACACACATGCAGGTACTAACTAGAGATGCCACAAATTTCATGGCAAATCATAGATGAGCTTCCCATGTAGAAGTAGAACTCCATCAGGCTGAGTGAGAACACAGTGGTTTGTCAATTGAACTATGCTGTAGCATACTGTTATGGAAGAACAGTTGAAGTTACCTGCTAAACAGCCATGAATGGGTGTACAAGCTGATGAACAGTCTGTTACAAAAACCCAGCTCTCTGTTTGCAACTGGTGAAAAGAATATTGAACCTGGTGGTGTTTGAATGTCTCAAGTACTAATTCCTTCACATCTGAAGTAATCAACTAAAATGGCTGTCAATTGAATTATATGTTACAAGAGATATGATAAAATATCCTCTCCAGTTGATACAGCCGGGTAAAATAAAAAGCATATTGTTGACACCCGTGCTCCCAATTCTTTCTGTGCTGCCAGTTTCTTTCTGTTTTCCTATTTATAGTATTGTTCAGTTCCCCAGCAACTACTGGGGGGAATGAAAAGGAAGCCATAGACTCCAGTCCAAGGTCTTCTCTTCAGTGCAGTTAGGGAACTGTGGAAATAAAGCTAGGTTTACATACTAATGTCAGTATTGAATGCAGCTCAGATGGATTCATTCACAGTGGGAAATATCTCTGAAAATGCTTGGATGTATTCTACAGCAGACTTTTTAGCAGAACTTAACTCTAATATAAATGATTGCACACAAATTCCAAAATTTTTAATACTTTTAATAACATACTTTTTAATAACAGACCATTTTTCAGAGTCCTTATTTAATCTTCTAAATTTCAATGCCACTTCTTAATGTTCATGTTAACATGTTTAAATAATTTTTTATTGTAAAATACTTTCTAAATACTTTTAAAGTGACATGTTTATAAAGTTCATACCCTGAACGTCTTGCTGCTGGCAGGAATGAAGTTCTTCAGGAATGAAGTTCTTCAAAATAATCTACAGTTGCAAAAGATGTTGAAAAACTTGTCATTGGCCCAACAAACTCTTATACTAGCTTACAGAGATAGGAAGGAGACATTGACAAGAATGGTTAGCAAAGTTTGCCTCAATACTTTGAGGGAAACAAATCTTACACATAACTGTCAGTCCCCCAGCAGGTCACATTTTATTCTAATGTTAAATTAAGGTGTGAATTGCTTGATTAATGATTTTTAATCATGATCTTGAATCTACAAAACTGGAAGAGTGAGTTAAAGTGAATAAAAACTCTAGGAAAAAATGGGTGGAAGAATGAATCAGAACAGTCCCAGGTTCTAGTTTCACATTACACCCTTAGTTTCATTTGAAGTTCAATTTTATCACCATAAATGGAGATAAGGGGTGTTTGCAAAGGATTTCAATTACTCTTTAGCCATCTGCAAATAAATCAAGACAGTGGATGAGTCCTGTTTTATTCCAATCTGGTTGTTAGCTCTCCTGGAGCAAGAGCTGATTTTCATTCACCACATTCACTCCAGTTGTCCAAGTATCCCCTAAACAACTCTGACTGAACTCTTCGTCATTTTAAAAACACTCATTTTGTAGCCCTATGTGTGTGTATAAGTTTGACTGCAGGTGCATGGTCCTGAAATCTTAATATGCAACTTTTTTCATACACAATACAAAAGGAGTTGACAGGTCTGAAAGGGGCTTATGTGAAAAGATAATTAAGTGCTTTAGAGAGTGTCAAGAGTCAATAGCTCAGCACTGTCAGCACTCTCTAGTGTTACAGGCTATAATTAGATGGCATGGAGGTGTAAGGGATGTTTGGCAGTTTATTTCAGCATGATCCCCGCAGGGAAAAAACAAAGAGCTGTCTCCAAGCAAGACATCAAGAAAGAAGGGGCAGAAAGATTAAAATACACTTTTTTTGTGCCTCCAATGGCTTACATAGATTGTTATTTTTGTCAGGAAGCCACCATTGTCAATGATTTTTCATCTATTCAGGCATTTTTGATTGGCATGCTTCAAATATGAAGAAGGATGTGGAGGGTAACCTTATTGTGATTTCCACTTTTTGGCAACTTTCTTTGCGTCACTGTTCTTTCTCTTTAAGGTAGACTTTAATTTAGAAAGTAAAAGACAAGGATCAATGTGGTGTTTCAGAAATGCCAGCAGCAAGATGTTCAGGGTATGAACTTTTGAGAGTCAAAGTTCCCTTCATCATATATGAGTTGGAAAACTCATACCTCAAAAATCTTGGTAGTCTCTAAGGTTCTACTAGACTCCAATCCAGGTGTTTGACTGCAGACCAACATGAGATAATACTGAAGAATCCTTACAGTGCAATATGGTTTTTCTTACATTTGTTTGAATAAACATCATCTATGAGTATTTTGTTTTGCAAAGTAGTTGCTACAAAGTACAAGAAGAAGGCATTGGATTTATATTCTGCCCTCCACTCAAGAATCTCAGAGCAGCTCACAATCTCCTTTATCTCCCTCCACCACAACAGACACCCTGTGAGGTGGGTGGGGCTGAGAGGACCCTCACAGCAGCTGCCCTTTCAAGGACAACCTCTTCCAGAGCTATGGCTGATCCAAGGCCATGCCAGCAGGTGCAAGTGGAGGAGTGGGGAAACAAACCCGGTTCTCCTTGATAAGAGTCCGCACACTTAAACACTACACCAAACTGGCTCTCAAGAAGGCTGTGGTCACCCTGGAGGCTTGGTGTGATCCAGCTGTACCTCTCTTTGCAGTGGTTTAAATGGTTGCGGGAAGTTTTAAGAACATAAGAGAAGCCATGTTGGATCAGGCCAGTGGCCCATCCAGTCCAACACTCTGTGTCACACAGTGGCCAATATATATATATATATATATATATATATATATATATACACACACACACTCTCAAAAGTTCATACCCTGAACATCTTGCTGCTGGCATTTCTGAAACACCACATTGATCCTTGTCTTTTACTTTCTAAATTAAAGTCTACCTTAAAGAGAAAGAACAGTGACGCAAAGAAAGTTGCCAAAAAGTGGAAATCACAATAAGGTTACCCTCCACATATATATATGTTACCAGCATCGAGGCACTGCTGTTGAAGACGCAGCTGCGCTGGGCAGGGCATATTTCTAGGATGGAAAACCACCGCCTTCCCAAGATTGCCCTGTATGGCGAACTCTCCACCGGCCATCGAAATAGAGGGGCACCAAAGAAGAGGTACAAGGACTCCTTGAAGAAATCCCTTGGCACCTGTCGCATCAACCATCACCAGTGGTCTGACCTAGCCTCAGATCGCAAAGCATGGAGGCACACCATCCACCAGGCTGTCTCTTCTTTTGAGAACGCACGCATAGCTGGTCTTGAGGACAAAAGGAGATTGAGGAAGAATCGCACTGCTACAGCACCAACCCTAAATCAGACTTTTCCCTGCAGCCACTGTGGCCGGACCTGCCTGTCCCGCATTGGTCTTGTCAGCCACCAGCGAGCCTGCAGCAGACGTGGACTATTGCACCCTTCTTAAATCTTCGTTTGCGAAGCCAAGTCGATATATATATATATATATATATATATATATATATATATATATATATATATATATATATATATAGGCCACTGTGTGACACAGAGTGTTGGACTGGATATATATATATACACACACATACACATACACTCTGTGGCTAATAGCCACTGATGGACCTCTGCTCCGTATTTTTATCCAATCCCCTCTTGAAGCTGGCTATGCTTGTAGCCGCCACCACCTCCTGTGGCAGTGAATTCCACACGTTAATCACCCTTTGGGTGAAGAAGTACTTCCTTTTATCCATTTTAACCTGACTGCTCAGCAATTTCATTGAATGCCCACGAGTTCTTGTATTGTGAGAAAGGGAGAAAAGTACTTCTTTCTCTACCTTCTCCATCCCATGCCTAATCTTGTAAACCTCTATCATGTTACCCTGCAGTTGACATTTCTCCAAGCTAAAGAGCCCTAAGCGTTTTTACCTTTCTTCATAGGGAAAGTGTTCCAAACCTTTAATCATTCTAGTTGCCCTTTTCTCCACTTTTTCCAATGCTATAACATCCTTTTTGAGGTGCGGTGACCAGAATTGCACACAGTATTCCAAATGAGACCGCACCATCGATTTATACAGGGGCATTATGATACTGGCTGATTTGTTTTCAGTTCCCTTCCTAATAATTCCCAGCATGGCGTTGGCCTTTTTTATTGCAATCGCACACTGTCTTGACATTATCAGTGAGTTATCTACCATGACCCCAAGATCTCTCTCTTGGTCAGTCTCTGCCAGTTCACACCCCATCAACTTGTATTTGTAGCTGGGATTCTTGGCCCCAATGTGCATTACTTTGCACTTGGCCACACTGAATCTCATCTGCCATGTTGACGCCCACTCACCCAGCCTCAAAAGATCCCTTTGGAGTGCCTCAAAATCCTCTCTGGTTCTTACCACCCTGAACAATTTAGTGTCATCTGCAAACTTAGCCACTTCACTGCTTACTCCCAACTCCAAATCATTTATGAGCAAGTTAAAGAGCATTGGACCCAGTATTGAGCCCTGTGACACCTCACTGCTTACTGTTCTCCACTGCAAAGACTGCTCTCTTGACATCATTGCACACTTGCCCCATGGTGGATCATTCAGATCATTACAGCATTCTTTTTTTTTCTTTCACCCTTGCACATAAGCATGTATCCAAAGCTCTGGCTCCTTTCTGACAGCTCCGCAATCTCTCTGCCAAGTACTCCATTCTCTTATCAGCTCCTTCCCTTTGTGTCTCTTCTGTGGAATACATGGGTGGGGTAAAGTGAATATTTACATTAGAGTAGTCTCACTGACTTCAGTGCATGTATCAAGCATGGGAAGCTCTCAGACTGATGCAGAAACAGGAGAGAGGGGGTTTTTTTTTTTGGGGGGGGACTGTTGCTTAAAAACAAGTCCCCTGGGACTCTCAATCCAGAATGATAGCTTGGCTGATGATTGGCCAAGGTGATTGGCCAAGGTGGTAATTAGCCAAGGTGATTATGCACCAAGTGGTGATTGGCCAAGGTGATTATGCACTTATACAAATATCACTAACTGATTCCCCCCCCCCAAAAAAGGAGTCAGAAATAGAAGGGAATGTTTTTACTTCCCAAATGACTTTACTTTGCAAGATGGTAGCTCAGATAGCTGGAACTTAGCATGGAGTGGAAGCACTGGCATTCATAAACATCATATTTTCCCTGGTGTCTGATTACTCCACTTCCAAAGTGAGGCAAAGCAAGGTGCCAACAACTGGGGCATGGAAGGCAGATGTTGTTGTCTGATCATGCTCTTTAAATCCACAAAGGTAACACAACTATATTGGTGCAAACTGCTTGTGTGTCCACAGCTAAAGTTTCTGCATCTTTTGCAATCAAAGGCCTTTTTGGCCATTGTGCCAAAAATATGGAGCTCCCTCCCCATGGAGATTTGTCCATCTGCCTCTATTGTTGTCTCCCACCATTTTTGAAGATTTTTTTGTTTGGCACTCCCTTATATATTTGTATTTTAACAGCTATGTTAATGTTGGGAATGCTTTCCACTTAGAGGATTCTGAGTTGGGTGGAAAGGAGACATAGAAATGTTTTAAATAACTAAACCTTTGTGTCTTTAGGCTGGTAGGTGGCCAGGAAGGCCCATTCCTGCTCAGCTCTCTGTGGATTGCATACCACTTCCCTCACAGGCTCATTCCCTCTCCCAGTCACTCCCTCTCCCCTCTTAGTGGCCACAGTGGCATGATGTGGACCATCTTCCCCACCTAACGAACAGTATGTTGCTTTCCAGGCTTCCTTTATGGAACAACCCAACTTTCCCCACACAAGGTAAATGTACTATATTCATTGAACATGGTGCAATGTATGCTCTGCACAGGACATGCAAAGGACTATAAGAAGAATGTGCATGCATGTGTAGTGCTGCTGTCTGCAAATCGTGCTCTTTACTGTGCTTGCATAACTGAGCTGAGCTCATGAATAGCATTTTTTTTAGCATCTTTACCTTCTACCATTCAATCTCTGCAGAACAGCCTACAGCCCTTCCTAGCAAAACAAATATGCTAACCATGTTTTGGGGAGCTCTGCATCCCACTTTTTTACAATCTGAAAGCTCTAGGTAACTTTTCAAAACAGGAGCATCTGCACTGAGTGCAAGAGAATTATTCCGTACCAAAGCTATAATATTATTGAAAACCTAGCTCTGTGCAGCCAGTGTTTTACATTCTCTGATTTATTTTAATTAGAGGTTAGCAGCAGATGAGTTCATATGATTACAGTTATAATTATTACTCTACCTGTCGTCCACATTTCCATTAATGTTCCACTTGATAGTTGGCAATAAGCAGAAATAAAATATTAGGACTTTTGAAATAGGAAATTACCAATTAGCACAATTCTCCAAAGGTACAGAATAATTTATTAATTATGATCATCATCATTATTCACAAAGCAAAGTTTCACTGGGGTACCTGTAAGTCTCCTTCCTGCTTCACCAGCAGCCCTCTCTGTTCTATAATTGTAAAGAAATGTGGGATGAGATACACAACAGACTACTTACCAGAAGGAAGAACTGCAGAAAAGCAATGCAGAGGAAGATTGCTTCCTCTAGATTCTAAAATAAGACCATGACACAATATGAAAATTTTGCTTCCTTTGCTTGACAAAAGCTGGTTTTGATGCCATTAAGATTTCAGTGACGAGAAACAGGGCCTTCTTCTTGGTCATGCCATGGTGAATTACCTTTACCCAGCTACCCTCCTTTACTTTCAGAGTCAGGCTTTTCTTTTCCAAAGAGCTTTTGGGAGAAATGAGGTCTAGGTCTTAGCTGGGTCTGCACCACATGCTTCTTCTTATGATGTGTGTTTTATTTACTTTATGCTTATGCAGGGCTTTTTTGGTAGGAAAATCCCAGCAGGAATTCATTTGCATATTAGGCCACACACCCTGATGCCAAGCTAGCCGGATCCAAGTTCCTGTGCATTCCTGCTCAAAAAAAGCCCTGTGCCTATGCATGCTGTGAGTCACTTGTAATGCCTTTGGAGGACAGAAATGGCAGGACTGTGTACTTTCATAAATAAATACATACACCACCAGCAGCAGCACTGCACATGCATGGAGATGTAACAGGCCAACATTTGCTTTTTATTAGCAGATATACTTAACCATAAGACCTTCGTATTTTATATCCACTTCTCATAGACTTCCCACTTGTCTGAATTTCTGCTTGTTTGGATGTTCCCATTGTTTCTTAGGGTGGGCAGGTGGTTGTGTGCTGTACAAAGTACTCTCAGGAGAGCTGCTGAGGTGTAGCTGCTTTCAAGTGTGCTGTTAAAATGGTGAATGAATCTGAAGTTCTGGTCTCACCATGTTTTATGGCTGAAGATATATAGTTTGCCTTCTCCACACATTCATCCTTGTGGATGACACTTCTCACACTCTTCTCATAAATTAGAATGGACTCAAGCTGCTCCTTCTTTCACCCCCTTTATAGAGAAGAAAGTCATTTTAATCCAGTCTTAGAATCTAGCCACACATTATTGTACCATCCGGGTTGCTAGTGAAAATTTCTGCATGATTGGATGAAGTTGTGTCCATTTAGAATCCTACACTGGTAAAACAGATTTGGGGAAAATGAATGGAAAGGAAGCCAGTGGTGGTGAAGGTACTTTCCATATGACCAAACTGGACTTGATGGAAAACCACACAGAAGAGGTTTTCAGTAGCAAGTACAATACTGTGGAAACATTTGAAACAGTTGCAAGGCTTCTGAGTGGCAAGAGAAAGGTGGTCACACAAAGGCTGATCTGTTTTGTTGAAATTAAAAGCTTCATGTTGTTTATTTGCAAAACAAAATGCTAGCAGTCTGCATATATCTTGGACAGTGTGTCTGACAAAATACCTATCCAGAATTAGGGTTGCCAAGTCCAATTAAAGAAAAATCTGGGGACTCTGGGGGTGGAGCCAGGAGACTTTGGGGGTGGAGCCAGGAACAAGGATGTGACAAGCATATGAACTCCAAGGGAGTTCTGGCCATCACATTTAAAGGGACAGCTCACCTTTTTAAATGCCTTTCTTCCATAGGAAATAATTAAGGATAGGGGCACCATCTTTTGGGGCTCATAGAATTAGACCCTCTGGTCCAATCGTTTTGAAACTTGGGAGGTATTTTGGGGAGAGGCACTAGATGCTATACTAAAAATTTGGTGCCTCTACCTCAAAAAATAGCCCCCCCAGAGCCCCCAATACCCATGGATCAATTCCCTATTATTCCCTATGGGAATTGTTCTCCATAGGGAATAATAGTGCCTAGTAGACATTTCCCTCCCCCCCCCCCACACGCTTTCTAAAGGAGGGGAGGGCCTCCATACCAGGGAATCCCCCCTCCCTCTCTCACACACACAAATACTTACTTGGTCTTCTTCCCTCTGCCTGCTGTGAAAACGAAAGCAAAGAAAGGGAGGGGCCGTTCTCAGAAGCCCTTCCTGTTTCCTCCTTCCTGCCCAGCCTTAAAGGGGCAGACATTTTACAAACTGCTCAGGACAGACATTTTACAAACTGCTACACCAACATGAACCTTACAGGTATGTTCTCCCCCCCTCCACCCCCCCACCCCCCGCTTCCTGATTTCTGGAGACCGGGGGATGAAGCTGTGAACCCAGAAGTCTCCCGCCAAAGTGGAGGGGTTGGGAAGCCTATCCAGAATGAACTATTATTTATTCATGGTCAGGGCTTTTTTCTGGAAAAAGAGGTGCAGGAACTCTCAAGAAGGAAATGAAGGAGAAACACACAGGTGCCCCTCATGAACTTTTAAACATTTTTTTTTTAGAATTTTGTTTCCACAAATAAGGTCTATAAATCTGAAATCTACTAAATTCAATGCAATCCACTAGGGTGGTAGCTTCATAACGTCCCAAACCTGAAGACTCATAGAACAGGACCTGATGATGTCACATCAACTAGCTGCACTAAGATAGTACTTCTATACACAATTGGGAATCATATCTTATGGTATCTATGAATATGTGTAGTCGTAATCATAGAGCTCTGAAGAGGCATATCACAAACAAAAATAAAACGAAATGGAATTTAACTGTGCACTAAGTAAAAACAAGGTTGAGGTGTTAGTGTTAGATTACTGCTTCCCATCTCTAATATATATGTGCAGAATTTACCACAAGCATGAAAAAAGATTAAAAATGCATCATGATGCCCCTGAAATTTTAGCCTGTCATCTTGAAGTTCTGAGAATGAGGTTGAGACCTGGCAACATTAAGCCCACCAGCAAGCAAAATAGTCTGATCAACCATTTAGCTGCCTGCTCCAATCTGCTATCAAAAACCCCTGGAAATATATTTAGCTTTATGGGCTCACCATGGTTGATAAGGTACATCGAATGTGTTGGGTTACAAGCTTGTGCAAGCTTGCTCTATTAAAACATGACAGATCTCATCATGTCATGGGTTGGGTCCAATGGATTAATTTCACTAATAGTGGTATTTTCATCTAGTTCAAGGAACTTTCTTCTGAAGTAAAATAATATTCTGCTGACAACACCTTTAGTGAGAGATCTAACCTCATAACTGCATGTGGGAACCATTGGCTTATTTCCCACCCCTCCATCTGTGTATATAAATGAGTTGAAGATACTGCATCCTTCACTTTTGTGTAAGTTACAAGTTCCCAATTTCATGAAGGGAGGACAGCAGAAGAATTTTGACTGTTTTTGGTGGAACCACCTACTAGTTTTTTACCCAGAAGTCATTACATCATGTTTGTGCATTGTCTAAAACACATACATATAGTTTGGGGAATTGTTCATAAGCTTCTTATTTCAAAGTGCCCTTGATTTTAATAATTTCTTTATCCCTTATCTCTTCTATATGCTCTTCATCCTAAGCACACTGCACACTGTGGAGTAGGAAGATGGGAGAGATTTTAAAAGATGCAAGATGTTTATGTATATTTTATCTAGTGAGTAGAGTCTCTCCAACTTCATATTGGAGAAGACATAGGTGGAAAGCGAGAAACCCAACTAAACACCATTACTAGTGGAAATACCCCATTTGCAACTGTAATTGTAATTTGTAATTGTATCTAAAAATCTCAGTTTTGTCGCTTCATGCTCTCCCCCAGAGCATTTCATGGTGTAAATTTTATTAAGTATTTATTAGTCTGTCTCTTTAAATGTTTATGTATCATAATCTCTGAAGAAATAGAACAGTAAAACTGTACAAATATAACACCAAGTTTAATCAGTAGAGCCTGTAAAATATCTAAATGCATAGACAGCACCAGCAAATGTAACATAGAATAGTAGTAACTGACTAAAATTAAAAGGTTGTAATAACAATAATATTGAAAGAAATAATTTGTACTTTTCAGATTTTTAAAAAAAATCCCTAGTAGACTAATATGTACATACTAGTAGAAAAAAGGCAAAGAGAATGTGCATCAAGAGTTAAACATGTTCTTTTTTTCTCCTCAAAATAAAAAGCTGTTTCAAATTTTAAACCTAAATGAATTCTTTAAGTATATTACAGATTCTTGGTGCTTCAAACATTTTGTAATGGGGGGGTGTTGTAGGGGAGGAGGAAAGCTCTCTGACAGTCATGGAAAAAATAAAGAGCAGAATTTTAAATTGCACCTCTTGACATCAATAAATAATAAGAGCAGAAATGGCATCATTTTTTTTACATATGTGAATGGAATACAATAAGCAAATCTGACTCATCTGCCAGTTTGATTGCTTTGTTTGGTATTCTAGCATACTGGGGAAGGTGGAGCAGAGAGCAGAGAAGAGGTTAGAAAGGAAGATTCATGTAAATTAGGTTTTCTAAGACAGAAAAAAAGAACTTGGGGTTTAGAGACACAATCAACTCAAAACATGTTTGTTTCTGCCAGCTCCATAAAGTTCAGTTCGGATTTTGTAAATTGATGTGTTATAATTTCCACACTGGCCATGATCTGCTGGGCTCCTCTGGCCTCATTTCCTATCTACAAAAAGAATTTGAAATAACATGGCTGGGTGGGAGAGGGGGAAGCAGAGATTTGTGGCTGAAATCCAGGTGCCATTATGTCAAGGCTGGCTTAAGCCTTAGTAATGCTTTTAGAGTCATAGTTGTTAAACTGTTCATCCATCAATATGAGATTGTTTATATGTAAACTTCTCAGCAGATAAATAATTAAATCAGAAAAGCCTGGATTTTTTTTCAACCGGTTACTTACCAGCCACCCAACACCTTAGTGGCTGGAAAAAAAAAAAGGAATTGTGGCTGAAAAATAAAAAAGGTATCATGTGGAACATTGCATTCTATTGTGGCATAAGCTTTCATGAACTGCAGCTCTTGTCATTGAATACTGTGAAACACGAGGTGCAGATTTAAATGATGTACAGTTAGAAAATCAACTTTGTCACAGGTACCTGCTCACATGTGCCAGAGTTTGAAAATATGCATGTAGCCTAGGGCTGCCAAGCCCCCAGTCCAGGCAGGGGTTCTCCTGCCCTGGAGGTTCCCAACCCACCAGCCCACATTGGATCAGTAGGGGGAACTTCCCCCAATATTGCTGGTGCGATGACATCATCTGGAAGTGACATCATCACACCAGCGACGTCACACACCAGTCACTTTAGGTGTTTCCAGAAAAGCTCTAGTATTTTTGGAGGGAAAACTCTATGGTACAATAGGTACCATAGAGTTTTTCCCTCCCAAATTGCTAAAGCATCTGGGAAAACCATAGGTTTTTTTGGAAATGCCTAGAGCAGCCAGCGTGCGACATCACCGGTGCTATAATTTCATTTCTGGGTGACATCATTGCACCGCACGTGCTCTGCATGCACAGAAAAAGTTCCCCACCAAAGGACATGGGAGACTTGGGAACCCTAATGTAGCCCTATTGAAAAAATATGGCAATCACACATATCAGGAAAATCACAAGTAGCATGCTTTCCCAGAAGCAGAGCCAATTCTGTAAACTGAAATGGGCTCCTATTTGGCCTATCTCCTCCCCCTTTCTGGGACTGAACAAAGCCCAAGGAGCATTTTTGATCAGAGGAAACAGAACAGTGGGAATAGTTAACAATCCTTCCTCTATGCTACAGGCCCAGTCCATATCGGATCCCTCATTGTTTTCACAGTTCAGAAGGGCAGTGATAGTTAGTGAGTGATGCTGGGGAAAGTTTGCACACAAAATAACTGTGGGTACAGACCTGTTCTCAGAACAAAGCCTCTGTGGCAGCCTCTGCAATGTGCATTGGAATAGCCAGCTACACTGGAATAGCCAGCTACATAAATCTGTGATAATTTGTTAAAACTTGCAAAACCTTGTAAAGAAAGCCTAATCAAACTTCATCAGGCAGGTTTCCTGGACAGTTTGCAACCTAAACCCTTGATTCCATGAGCTGAAGCCTGACTATAGCAGTACTATAAACCTGAAAACATCCCAGGTTTGCAGAAAAATCTGAAAACTAAAACAAACAAACATTATTGCAGACTTAAGAAATGATTACCTGCATGGGTGTTGCTAGGCAACCACATGAGTATTGCCAATCTTCAAGCATGGATTTATTTCAGTGAAAAGAGAGATCCAGGGTTCTTTCCAGAACTGTTTTGGCCTTTGAGGGAGAATTCACTAAACCCAACTACTAGATGACTTGACAGTGGACAACTTGCATGATTCACCAGATGTGACTTTCTGCTACTGCTCAACACCAACCATCTAATAAAAACCAGTGATTATACTTTTCGACTAGGATCTGGGAGACCTAGGTTTGAATCCCTGCTCAGCCATGGAAGCTCACTGGGTGACCTTGAGTCAGCTGTACACTCTTACTCTTACCCTAATCTACCTCACAAAGTTGTTTTGAAGATAAAATGGAGGAGAGAAAAAGAGTGTAAACTGCTTTGGGCCCCTGTTAGGGAGAACAGCATGGTATGAATAAGTAAATGAATAATAAATATAATCAGGGCTTTTTTTGATCCGGCTGGCTTGGTATCAGGGGTTTGGCCTAATATGCAATTGAGTTCCTGCTGGACTTTTTCTACAAAAAGCCCTGTATGAAACAATACTGGTGTTAGGGGTGTGGCCTAATATGCAAATAAGTTCCTGCTGGGCTTTTTCTACATAAAAAGTTCTGAATATAACTTAAGATGGGAGGCACATAAGTTGGTTGGTGGGTGCGTGGAAGGGAGGGGGGAAAGGAAACAGGGAAAGGTAAGGATATGGAGGTTGCCAGCAGGAAGGAAAGAGGATATGGTGTAGGGAAGGGGGTACTGGGAAAAAAATGCCCCTTAGGAGCCTTTGGTGGTTCTGCACTACACAAGTGGGTCTGGAGCAGCAGTTGGCACCACACAACTGAGTCCTGGTAAATGCTACCAGGAAGAGAGAAAGAGGGGAAGCTGGAGGTGGGGAAAAGGAAAGAGGACATAGTGAGGGGAAGAGAAAAGCAATGCCCCCTCAGGTTCTTGAAGGTTCTGTCGGTGCGGACGCTAGCAGAGTGAGCGGTGTAATGAACCCGACACTGAGCTCCAGGAAAGAAATCAGCCAGACACCTGCAACTAGTGCCAAAGTAGTGTATTTACAGTATATACAATATGTGCTCTCTAGTGCAGTCCAATATATTGATCACAGGAACAAAACGCTCCGCCAGCAAGTCAATTCTCAGAAAGAGACCTGTGCATTACACACACAGTTCATTTATAGTCCAGTCAGCCAATCCTGGCAGTGCATTGTCATGCTGACTCAGCAGGTTCCTTCACCTGTCCTCAGCCGGCTCAAACCAGCCTGCTGATAAGGTCACTGTGACCTAGCATGCCGGCTAGATCACCAGCTGTCATTGCAGAGCTGTCAAAGCTGGGTTAAGATAGATTCTTTCTTCAACACACCTCCTAATCTATCGAACCCAGTGCACCCAACCACAGTGAATATTAACATACAGTTTACATTCATACCTGGTAACTGTACAACACTCACAATGTTCTGCATTGTTATACACACATGCCTTCACCTTTGGTTCACAGACAGCAACATTGCATACTTTACATATTTACAGATTTACAATTCCCAATCCAGGAATTCATTGTCACTGTCCTGGTCGGCCAGTTCCCTCTGGCGTTTGGCTTCAGCCTCCCTGTTCCGTGCCTCGCACTCTGCCACCCAGACCTTCCACGCCTCAGCCTTTTTTCTGAGCGTTTCCTGGAACCCTGGTGGGTCTGGTTTAACTGTCAGTGTAACATAGGGCACCTTGTACCTGGCAGGAGGTATACCCTTTGTGGCCGTAGCAGATACTCGTGGCCCTGTGCTTGGACCGGGCTCGTCTCCTTCGAGCTGATCTGTTGCCACCTCCTGGCCTGATTCCTCCTGTTGACTCAGAGGTTGCACCTCCTGACTTTCAAGTTCCACCTCCTGACTTTGCACTTGAGGCTCTGTGCCAGTTTGGAGCTCACCTTCCTCTGCTTGTCTGCTTACCAGTTCCCGGTCGGGAGATTGCTGTTCCTGCTTAATTACCCTTGGCAGGACTCCAGCACCGTTATCAGTGCTTGGCAGCAGTACAAGTTCCTTCACAGTAGAATGTAACTGCGGCCAGCTGGCGGTTTCATTAAACTGGGCAGTCTTACTGAGCGTTATCTTCGCTTCCTTATCGCAAAAGCGATAACACCTGGCTTCTGGCTTGTAGCCCAGAAAAGTTAGGCTCTCTGCCCGGCCATCCCCCTCCCTCCTGTTCTCGGAGGGGATGCCAACCCAGGCTTTTGTCCCAAAGACTCTCAGAAACTTTAAGTCTGGACACTTATTGTACAGCCTTCTGTAAGGCAAGTCATTCACAGCTTTGGACCAAGTACGATTATACACAAAAACTGCTGAATGCATGGCTTCGGCCCAATAAGCAATTGGCAACTTTGCATCTTCTAACATGCAATACATCAAAGTTTGTAGTATGGCTCCATGCCCATTTTCTTGGGGTGTGGCTGGGTTCACTAAACGGTGGGCAATGCCCTTGCTCGCCAGCCAACGTTTTAATTCATTGGACAAGAATTCACCCCCGCGGTGGGTCTGAATGGCTTTGACATGCATATCCAACTCCCTCTCCACCGCTTTGACCCATTTTGTAAATGCCTTGTACACCTCGGATTTATGCATCATAGTAAACACCCAAGAGTACCTTGTGTGGTCGTCGGTGGCCACTAAGCAGTATCTCCTCCCCGACAGACTTTTTGGCAATGGGCCTATAACATCTAAATGAATGAGTTCTAGGGCACGCTTGCTCTCTCTTTTGCTTTGCTTAGCAACAGCACAAGCCCTGCTCTTGGTCGTTTTGCAGACCTGGCAGTCTAAGTAACACTTACAGGACTTCACTTTCAGACTTGGCACCAACTGCAGGGTCTTTTTCAACGCTCTAAACCCACAGTGCCCGAGTCTCCTGTGGAGCAGATGTATACACTGATTGTGCACTGGCACATTTGACACCTGTGCCACCTGGGCACAACGACTCTGAACCACATATATATTTCCCTGTCTTTTTCCAGTTGCAAGCAGTTTCCCCCCACCTCCTAGGATTTTACAACAGGCTTTTTCAAACTTCACCTGGTATCCCTGGTCAATTAACATGCTCACACTTAGCAAGTTCGACCTTAATGTGGGTACACACAGAACATGCTGCAAAGTGCAATTTAACACAGGAAATTCAATACTGCCTGAGCATATAACAGCTGCAGAGGTCCCGTCAGCTAATCTGACATAACTGTGCTCAGGAATGTCAACATTACTCAGCAGCTCCTTGTCGCAGCAGAGATGGCTTGTTGCACCAGAGTCTAAAATCCAGGCAGACCCTGTGCTCTCTCCTGCAGACGTGACCAGCTGGGCTTCTTCCTCACACGGGCTGGTGGTCCTCTGCTCTCGCTGCCTCCGTCCACGCCGCCTCCCTTTCTCTGGGCACACGCGTAGCAGGTGCAGGGACGATCCACAACCATAGCAACGTCGGACAGCCAGTGCAGTCGGCTCCTCTTTAGCTTTTGGTTGCCTGCCAGCAGCAGAAGCCGGCTCGCTCTTGGACACCTTCCCAGATGAGCCGATAGCCACACGCTCCTCAGCCGACACCCCCGGACAACTCACTGCTGTAATCCTCTCTTGGAAGTCAAGCAGGTGGGCACACACGTACTCCATTGTCAGAGTCGCCACATCAACCGTCTCCAGGGATGTTATCAGGGGAGTGAACTCAGGCGGCAACGACGACAGCAAAATATAAACTCTGTCGTCCGGAGCTACAGTTTTGCCCCTGGCCTCAAGCTCAACGAAGCAGTCCGTTAGCTTCTTGATGTGCTGCCTTACACACCCTCCAGCTGGCATTAAAGTGCGGAACATCTTCCTTGTCAAGGCCATAAGGGAGCCAGCAGTGGCACTAACATAAACCCCACTGAGCGCGTCCCAGGCAACCTTGGGAGTGTCCTTCCCACGCACATATACTAGTTGGTCATCTCCTACTGCTAGCACGATGTTTGCCAGCGCCTTATCGGCTAACACAGTCTGGGCAGGAGATAACGCGGCAGGGGGATTACTTACAAGCAGCCATTGCCCCTCACGCTTAAGGTAGTGTTCCATTCTCAGGCTCCACACCGCGTAGTTGGCTGAGTTAAGCTTCTCGACGGCCACTGCGGGCTGCTGCTGAGCCATGATGCTGACTCCTCCACACAGCTGGCTGCCGTCCTCCCTCTGGCTCTCAAAATGAGATAGCTGGTGCTTTTTTGTCCTTCAACTGGCGTTCCTCGCCTCCGGCTCCTTCACAGCTCCCGGTCAGCTCTACTCTCACGGTGCTCCTCCGCGCAGCGGAACCGTTCTGGGCCCATAACCCTATCGGTGCGGACGCTAGCAGAGTGAGCGGTGTGATGAGCCCGACACTGAGCTCCAGGAAAGAAATCAGCCAGACACCTGCAACTAGTGCCAAAGTAGTGTATTTACAGTATATACAATTCGTGCTCTCTAGTGCAGTCCAATATGAACATATGAAGCTGCCTTATACTGAATCAGACCCTTGGTCCATCAAAGTCAGTATTGTCTTCTCAGACTGGCAGCGGCTCTCCAGGGTCTCAAGCTGAGGTTTTCCACACTTATTTGCCTGGACACTTTTTTGGAGATGCCAGGGATTGAACCAATATATTGATCACAGGAACAAAACGCTCCGCCAGCAAGTCAATTCTCAGAAAGAGACCTGTGCATTACACACACAGTTCATTTATAGTCCAGTCAGCCAATCCTGGCAGTGCATTGTCATGCTGACTCAGCAGGTTCCTTCACCTGTCCTCAGCCGGCTCAAACCAGCCTGCTGATAAGGTCACTGTGACCTAGCATGCCGGCTAGATTACCAGCTGTCATTGCAGAGCTGTCAAAGCTGGGTTAAGATAGATTCTTTCTCCAACAGGTTCCCCCCTACATGTTAGAATATATCGGTGATACTGGAAATTTCATTAATCTGAGCTTCAATTTCTTGTTCATTAAATAAGAAAAACAGTGATTTAGTCATCAGATTGTTGACAGAATACATAAACTAAAATTCATATGAAAAGTGATAAATGAATAGTATTGGTTTGTGGCAGAAATAATTGGCACAGAAGTCAACTCTCAACCCATTTAAATGTGATTATGCTAAACAGGCTCAGTTTAGATAAAGTCATAACTTTACATGGCAAATCATTGATTACTACATTGGCATGGGTCTAGAAAATCACCAGTCAGGTATCACATAGTCAAAATCTTTGGAAACTGAAGGTGTTCCAAAAATGTTTACAATGTGACCTGTTAATGGAAGGAGAAAAATGAAAAGCTTAACAGGGCATGTCCATGTCAAAGAAGCTTTCCCCATCTGTGTTAGGATATTATGGCATGAGACTCCTTTTATTGATGAGAATAAGTTGGTGACACTGATAGTTGTTTTGAAAATTTTCTAACCAAGTTCAGTTAGTGCAACCCAGCAATGAAAACTTAGGACATGTAACTTTATCTTGAACAGGAAATCCATAACACATAGAGCTTCCCCTCTTCCCAGGAAAACAAACAGCCAAGGGCATTTAAAGCTTTGTCATAAATATTCTGTGAGGCCTTCAATCTGGTTAGCTTGTTCCTTAAATATACTTTGAGAGATTCAATTAATCTTTTATGATGCCTTAACCAGCACTTGTTCTACAGTAAATTAAGTGGCTTGAAAAGATGCATTTCTTGTGAGTGAGTGTGTATGGGTTTTCAGTGTAGTGTATGAGATGCATGTTCACATCCTCAAGGGAGTCTGCCCCCTTTGTGCAGGTTTGACATGGGGGCAGGATGAAGGTTGCTGAAGAAGATTGTTATGTGTCAAAAAGAGTGTGATTATGTGACTCACCTTGTTTTCCATGATATATAATTTAAAAGCATACTGTCATGGTATTTTTCATAATTAAAAAAGTCCTCATTATTGTTTATAATTATTACTTTAAGCTTGACATCTTAATGTTTCCTTAGTAACTTATTTTTCTCCTTCTTTCCTTCAAAAATATGTGCTAATTTAATGCTGCAAGGCTACTAAAGAACTCTGGGCCTTGGTAATATGGTTTCATCTAAACTGTCCCAAACAAATGTGTTGCTAAACTGGTCACTGCCATGAATCCACAGAGCACTGCACTATTCAAACCACCTCACTCACCATTAACAGTCCGTGTGTGTATCTAAACCATCTATCTCAAATAACTTTGATAGATATAGGTCCTAGTGTATTATTCCAGAGCTGTGGATCCTGGCCAAAATGAAAAGAAACTGAAGGTCACTCTAACTAGTAGTGCTGTAAAGAAGAAGAGATTGGATTTATATCCTTCCCTATACTCTGAATCTCAGAATCCCAGAGCAGTCACAATCTCCTTTACCTTCCCCCTCCCCACAACAGACACTCTGTGAAGTGGGTGGGGCTGAGAGAGTTCTCCCAGAATCTGCCCTTTCAAGGACAGCTCTGCGAGAGCTATGGCTGACCCAAGGCCATTCTAGCAGCTGCAAGTGGAGGAGTGGGGAATCAAACCCGGTTCTTCCAGATAAGAGTCCGTGCACTTAACCACTGCACCAAACTGGCTCTCATAATTAAAAGTGGGTCTGTGCTGTGTGTCATGCTTACGTGAAACCTGCAGCTCTTGGTTAACTGGGAAACAGGTCTTCTGCTATAGCACAAGATTGCCTGACCTGGGCTCCCTGTTCCTTGTTACCACTCAACCGGTCAGTGGTGGAAAAATGGGGAGGGGTCTCTTCAGTGTTGCACCAATGCACACATGTCACTTCTGCTGTGAAATTGGAAGTAACGTCCTCAGTATGTCTGTATGATACTTTACGATGGTTTAACCATATAGCTGGGCATGACTTCTAGGCCATTGCCCTGATATGATAATATCTCTCTTGGTTTCACACTGGAAGTGATATACTTCAGTGCTGTGCTACAGCTAACAACCCTATGGTTAACATGGAGGGCTGGTCAAGCCAGTGTTGCTTCTGACTTATCTAATATCTTATACAAAACAAGGTTACCCCAAAATGTGTTCCAGAGTCCTGAAATATCATAACTTGGTCATCTTTTAAAAATCTGCTGACAGCTTAGTTGGAGCTACACTGTGATTATTTACCATATAGGGAGAATATTTGATATAACCTGCGCCTCAGAGAAGGAAGCCTTGGACACACTATGCTCCTCCCCACTCTCATATTGTTCCATTAATGGAAGGCTAGGAGTTCTTCCCAGCTGTCCTGCAGCTTCTTCTGGTATTACAACAACATGGCAAGAACCCAGATTGTAGCAACTCTCATGCTACTTGTGTAATGTAAGAAAGAGGCCTAAGCCACCCAGAAGTATATGTTAGACTTCCATTTTTTTTAAATCATCATTAAATGTAATTAGTTTTCTTAGAGTCAGACTGCACACAAACAGACATAGTAAAACCAAGATATTCTAAAGAAAGTCATTTTCAGGTACTAGAAAGTAATACCTATCCTCTCCCTCTACTTGCTGTTTTTCCTTTGCATCTCCAACCATCACCACTCTTCCCTGCCCCAAATTAAGTTACAGACACATCTATCCTATGGAAAAAAAATATCAGGATTTTTCAAGGATGGGCACAAACCTAAATTCATCATGAAAATTGCCTGGTTTGTAAGTTAGTGATCCAAGGGTTGTGTGATTGCATCTCCAATGAGCCTCCCATGAACCCCCATGGGTTTATGTCAATGGTTTGTGCGGCAGACATGCTGGTGCTGATCAATTAATTGTCAAAGCAACTGGAGGATGGACTTCTGCAGCCCTGGAAACACTAATAATGGCCTCTATAGCTCAACTGGCAATTCTGACTGCCAGCAAGAGAGCTCTCACAGGGCTTAACATCATCATCTGCCCTTGTTCTGCCTGCCCCTTATCTTGGTTTTGGCAGATAGAAGTGAGTCAGCTGGAGACGTGCTGTGAGTTTGGTGTCTCTAGCCCACAGGGGGGCCATTCTATCACATCACAATCCTCATGAAAGGAACCAGTTTAGTAAACAGGAAGGTTCACGGTTCATTAGACTCCACAAAACTGGGATGACCCTCAATTTTCCTGGTTCATGCCCATCTCTAGCCATGACCCAGACTAGTACATTTTTTTATTTCTTTTAGTATTTGCTTTGCAGAGGCTGCCAAGCTATTCGGCCTAGAAGTTAGTCTGAAGAAGACAGAAGTTCTCCACCAGCCTGCACCCCAGGAAGATTATCACCCTCCCTGCATCACTGTGGGTGAATCAGTTCTGAAGACAGTCCAGCAGTTCAGCTACCTGGGGTGCATCATCTCCTCAGATGCCAAGATCGACAAGGAGATTGACAACAGGCTGGCAAAGGCAAATCGTGCATTTGGCCGACTGCACAAAAGAGTGTGGAGCAACAAGCATCTGAAAAAAGGCACAAAGATCAATGTTTACAAAGCGGTTGTGATGACAACCCTCATCTACGGCTCTGAATCGTGGGTTTTATACCGTCGTCACCTGCGACTCCTTGAGCGCTTTCATCAGCGCTGCCTTCGCACCATCCTCAACATCCACTGGAGTGACTTTGTGACCAACACTGACGTCCTCAAGAGGGCGGAGGTTACAAGCATCGAAGCACTGCTGTTGAAGACGCAGCTGCGCTGGGCAGGGCATATTTCTAGGATGGAAAACCACCGCCTTCCCAAGATTGCCCTGTATGGCGAACTTTCCACCGGCCATCGAAATAGAGGGGCACCAAAGAAGAGGTACAAGGACTCCTTGAAGAAATCCCTTGGCACCTGTCGCATCAACCATCACCAGTGGTCTGACCTAGCCTCAGATCGCAAAGCATGGAGGCACACCATCCACCAGGCTGTCTCTTCCTTTGAGAACGCATGCATAGCTGGTCTTGAGGACAAAAGGAGATTGAGGAAGAATCGCACTGCTACAGCACCAACCCCAAATCAGACTTTTCCCTGCAGCCACTATGGCCGGATCTGCCTGTCCCGCATTGGTCTTGTCAGCCACCAGCGAGCCTGCAGCAGACGTGGACTACTGCACCCTTCTTAAATCTTCGTTCGCGAAGTCAAGCCGAGAGAGAGAGTATTTGTGGCACATTATTTTCCCAGCAGAGACCCAAAACAGATTACAACCCAAACAAGAAGCTATGTATATATACCAACAAACAACCAAACAGCAGTACAACAACAAAATACATCTTGGGCTGATACTGGACTCATATGCTGGCTCCTTGCCATGGACTAAGAACCAACAAGCATATAGCCAATTAGAGTCACCTCCATTACAGTCTATTACAGAAGAACACAATATGTCTGAGCCATTGCATCCTGGAGGGATTCAACCTGCATTATGGCAGTTTTGTTTATGTGGCCTTAGTTTTTAAGCAAAGAAATCAGAGGAACGGGAAAGCTGGAGACACATCCTTCAGTCTTTGTGTGAAATATATTTACCATTTGTGTTTCAGTGGTGCAAAAAGCAAGTTATGCTGTGTGACAAATAGAAGCTCACGGGCAGACCAGCAAAGGCCCAAGCACATTGTCACACTGAGTGATGATTTTTTTGTCTCTGTGTGATCAGGACATGTGTTAGAATCAAGCAACTTGTGGCTGAAAAAGTCTTGAAAATGTGACAGGAACATGTATCCCAAGCAGCATTTTTCAAATGAAGTAGGAGTGATGCTGTTTGTGACAGGTATCAAGTCAAAACACTCAAATCCTCTGAAAGACATTGAAAAGACAGAGGTGGATTCCCATACCACTGGACTTTAAGGTCACTCAGAACAACTGTTCACATTTTATCCAAAGGCTGAAAAATTATGCAGAAAAATTATGATTCTGCCAAGTCAAGGGTCAGGTAACTAATAAACTATTACTTTGATCAAGATAGTGCTAGGAAGTAACCTAGAATGAGTATGTCCCTTTTAAGGAGTATCATACTTGGGGGAAAGTATAGCCAACAGAAGGCATGAAAACTAGAGGCTGATGTTAGAATACCAACACAACAGATAACAACTTAAGTAAAGATATTAGAGCAAAGAATCATTCATGGAAATAAGGGTTTCTCTCATTACCTCATCTGTATGATATGAAGCAATTCTGCAGCAACAACTAGTTGTGTTTCAAATTTTGTGGTGAACACTAGAGATGTTCATAATGAAATCCCCAAACTGAAAATATGCATTGAAATCACTATTTAGGATTGTTCCAGTTGTTTCTCAGAACTGTATTAACCATCTGTGATTCTTAGTGAAAAGAAACAACTATCTCTGGGGAAAAAAACTGTATTACTTTTGAATTCAGGTGCTTACCAAACTAGCAGCAGCATGTGCACGCACTTCCTATGTTGTGGATTCCACTGGTTTCCCAGGCAACAACAACAAATCATATCCTTGCAAGAAGAGGAACATAGGGTGTTCCAGCCAAACTACCTTTGGCCCTGACTCCAATGATTGTTGCCCCAGTCCCTGAAATTTGCTGACTATTGAAAGAACTGTAGTGTGCATGCATGGAAACTTGCCTACTTCAGGGTTCACTAAAACTGAGCCCCTTTGCTTTAAATTTGGGGGCGGAGATGGTCTTGAGAAAAGAGAGAGCACTGCATTCTGTGCAAATTTGATGGTTCAATGACTGCTGCCCTCAAACTTGCTGTCTAGTTTGGTGTAGTGGTTAAGTGTGTGGATTCTTATCTGGGAGAACCGTGTTTGATTCCCCATTCCTCCACTTGCACCTGATAGCATGGCCTTGGGTCAGCCATAGCTCTGGCAGAGGCTGTCCTTGAAAGGGCAGCTGCTGGGAGAGCCCTCTCCAGCCCCACCTACCCCACAGGGTGTTTGTTGTGGGGGAGGAAGGTAAAGGAGATTGTGAGCCGCTCTGAGACTCTTCAGAGTGGAGGGAGGGATAAAAATCCAATATCTTCTATCTTCATCTTCTTCTATTATAAAGAATGGGATCTGCAATATGAATGGTCTTGAAAATCCAGAACATGAAAACACCACATGGATTACTAACATGAACTAGTGAAGCCATATCCAAAATGAAGCAATCATAGTAACTCCTTTCATTGAAACCCAGATCCAAAACTGTAATGATTTTTTTTTTGGTGTACACCATTTGTGAACTTTTTTACAACCATAGGAAATGGATCTCCTTGTTGTCCTCCAGTTCAAGCAGCTGTGCCAAACAGATGTTACTATGCAGCAGCTGTAACAATGATGATTCAGTTCTTCAGCTTTGTGGCTTCTTTTACATCTGTACAGTACGTGAAACTGATTCTTCTACAATCATGGATGGTCAGGTCAGTTAGTTAAATGATGCAGCGTCATTTTGGATAGCAGCAGAGCTTTTTTGGCATGCTAAAGCAAAATAAAGCCACTAGTAAGCCAACCAAAAAGACAGGAGGGAAACAGAAGACAGGTATGCAAAGAAAGAAAGATACTTTTGCCATGTCAACATAAAAAAAACTAAGATCATGGCATCTGGCCCCATCACACCTTAACAAATAGAAGGGGAAGTCATGGAAGTAGTGACAGACTTTACATTTCTGGGATCCAAAATCTCTGCAGATGGTAACTGTAGCCATGAAATTAGAAGACGTTTGCTCCTTGAGAGAAGAGCTATGGTGAACCTGGGCAGTATAACAAAAAGCAGAGATATCACCTTGCCAACAAAAGTCCATATACTCAAAGTGATGGTATTCCTAGTAGTAATGTGTGGCTGTGAGAGTTGGACCATAAGGAGGGCCAAGTGCAGAAGAATAGATGCTTTTGAGCTGTGGTGCTGGAGAAGAATCTTGAGAGTCCCTTGGACTGCAAGAAGATCAAATCAGTCAGTCCTAAGGAAAATCTACCCTGACAGTTCCCTGGAAGGTCAGATGTGTAATGTATGGCACTCGCAACCATTTCGTTATATCGCACCATCGAAGGAGCGTTAGTCCGCGAAAGCCGCGGAGGCTACTGTGACAGCCAGGTGCCTCCGCAAGGGCACGGAACATCAGCCAATCACAGCGAGTGGCGGGAAATATGGCTGGCCAGCATTGGACTGGCCAGCAGGTAGAATAGTTCCGGAGTTGTATATATGCGGGACCCGGCCCGCGTGTTCTCTCTCTTACCTCGTGTTTTGTACCATGCAATAAACTATGTTGCCCTACTCGCGTCTCTCAGACTGGTACATTACAGTGGCGACGAAGGTGGGATCTTAGCCCTTCGGACAAGCGGGCTACGAAGGAGACTCACGGGCAACTCGTCGTCCCATCGCTTCATCGCTTCATCGCTACTTCGCAACGACCGCCGCCATGGCCAGCCCCAGGGGGAACACTGGTCACATTGAAGCTTTCGACCACACGAACCCCGAGGGATGGGAGTCCTATTCGGAAAGAGTCGATTGCTACCTGAGGGCGAATCGAGTAACCGAGGACAGCATGAAGCGGGACATTCTCCTGAGCGTCTGCGGGGCCGCCACTTTCGAGATCGCAAAGGGTCTCTCGGCACCCGCTCGCCTCACGGAGAAAACGTACGTGGAGCTCGTCCGCCTCCTCACGGGCCACTTCCTGCCGCAGCCGTCGCGGGTGGCCCGCAGGTTCCTCTTCCACAAGAGGGACCAGGCCCAGGGAGAATCAGCCGCGGACTACCTGGCCGCCCTGCGCCAGATCGCCGGAAGCTGCAACTTCCCGAATTTGGAAGAGACCCTGGCCGATCGGTTCGCCTGGGGCCTCCGAGACGAGAGGCTCCAGCAAAAGCTCTTCGCAAAGGAAGAGCTCACCCTTCAGGGCGCCTTCAGCGAGGCTGTGGCCTTTGAGCGCACCACCCGGACGTTCCCCAGGGCCAAGTCGGAAGCCGTCCACCACGAGGAGCTGGACCCCCACCACCAGGACGAGGGAGAAGCACTCCAGCTGCACCGCTCTTCAAGACCCGCCTCCCGAGCCCCACAGCGGCCCCGAACGACCGAAAGATCGAACCAACGCAACAACGAAAGAGCGAAATGCGCCAGTTGCGGCGACCCCCACGACCGTCGGGACTGCCAGTACAGGACCTGGGACTGCAGGAGCTGCGGGAAGACCGGTCACATAGCGCGGGCTTGCCGAGCCAAGCCCCACCGCCCGCGGCCAACCACGCACCACGAGGCTGCCGAGTCCCACTCCACGGCCTCCACCACGCTACAGGTACTGAACCTGCCCCTAGCCACCCCCAACAAGATTAAGGTGTCGGTCCGCATAGAGGGGGCCCCCTGCCTCATGGAGGTGGACTTGGGCTCCTCCATCTCCATAATTGCGGAGGAGACCCTGAGGAAGTTACACCCCGGCTACAGAGGACAGCTGCGGCCGGCCGATTTTGTACTGCGGGACTTTCAGAAAAACCCGGTTGAAATCGCGGGGTGGGCAAGAGTACACGTGGAGCGAGGGTCCTTCAAGGGCCCACTAGATATTCTGGTAGTCAAGCGACCGCTGGCCACCCTGTTGGGCCTCACATGGTTCGATCCCTTGGGAATCAGAGTAGAGGTGTCACAAACGGCCACAGTCGGCGGGTTCGGGGAGGTGTGCAGGGAGTTCCCCGAGGTTTTTGATGGGTCGCTGGGTAGCTACAAGGGCCCGGCCATCTCCCTACCGCTGGACCCAACGGTCAGACCGATCCGGCTGAAGGCGAGGAGGGTCCCCTTCGCCCTAAAACCCAAAATCGAGGCTGAGTTGGACCGCCTGGTTGCACAAGGGGTCCTAGAGCCGTTCGATTACGCCATGTGGGAAACCCCCATAGTGACTCCGGTCAAACCGAATGGGGACGTGCGGATATGTGCCGACTATAAGTGCACAATCAACAAGGCGCTCCAGGATAACCCCTACCCAGTGCCGGTAGTCAGCCATGTCCTGCCCGCTCTTGCGGGGTCCAAGATTTTTGGGAAGCTGGACTTGGCACAAGCCTACCAGCAGCTTCCAGTGGACACCAAAACAGCTGAGGCACAGACGATTGTGACCCATAGGGGGGCATTTAGGGTGAACAGGCTACAGTTTGGGGTCAGCGTGGCACCTGGAATCTTCCAGAGTATAATGGACGCTCTCCTCAAAGGGATCCCAGGAGTCCAGCCATTTTTCGACGACGTTTTAATCGCCGCCCCTGACCCTGAGGAGTTCAGCAACCGTCTCAGGGAGGTGCTCCGTCGTTTTCAAACCACTGGACTAAAGGTGAAGAGGGAGAAGTGTTTGCTGGGGGTGCCCCGGGTGGAGTTCCTAGGATTCGCCGTGGACGCAGAGGGAATCCACCCGACCGAGGAGAAAACCAGGGCCATTGTCCAAGCCCCGGCCCCCACGTGTAAAGTGGAGCTACAGAGCTTCTTGGGGGTGCTCAACTTTTACCACACTTTCATACCCCACAAAGCGGCCATTGCGGAACCCCTACACCGGTTACTGGACAAAAAAGCTCCTTGGGTGTGGGGGAAGAAGCAGGCCGCCGCGTTCCAGGCGGTGAAGGACGTCCTGGTCTCCAACGCGGTGCTCCACCACTTCGACGAGCGCCTTCCGGTCATCCTGGCATGCGATGCATCGCCGTACGGGGTGGGAGCTGTCCTGGGGCACCAACTATCGGACGGCCGGTGGGTACCGGTCGCTTACTATTCCCGCACCCTAACGTCGGCGGAGCGTAATTACGCTCAAATTGACAAGGAAGCCCTGGCGATTGTAGCGGGGGTTCACAAATTTAACGATTATTTGTACGGGCGCAAGTTCACTATAGCGACCGACCACAAGCTGCTGTTGGGTCTGCTGGCCCCAGACCGCCAAACCCCCCAAATCTTGTCCCAAAGGGTGCTGAGATGGAACCAATTCCTAAATTCATACACCTACACATTGGTACACAGGGCGGGCAAGGCGATGGGCCATGCTGATGCACTCAGCCGCTTACCGCTCCCAGACACGGGACCCGACCCGGCCCCCGCACACCAGGTGATGTCAGTAGAGTCACTCCCGGACCAGCCCATCCACGCTGCCGAAGTGGCAAAGGCCACAGGGAAAGACAAAACCCTAGCAAGGGTGCTCGACTGGGTGGTGAGGGGGTGGCCAGAAAGGGACATGGGGGGAGAGTTCAAGCCGTACAAAATGAGGCGGGAGGAACTTGCGGCCCACAAGGGGTGCCTGCTATGGGGGAGCCGGGTGGTGGTTCCCCCCCTTCAGAAAAGGGTCCTGGAATCGCTACATGAAACACACCCGGGCATAGTGAGGATGAAGGCCCTAGCCAGGAGCTATGTGTGGTGGCCGGGAATGGACGGGGAAATAGAGGACTGGGTCCGGAGGTGCAGTGCGTGCCAGGAATCGCGGCCGGACCCACCCAGCGCCCCGGCCACACAGTGGGAAACCACAAGGAAACCATGGTCCAGGCTTCACCTAGACTTCGCGGGGCCGTTCCAGGGGCAGATATTCCTAATAATTGTGGACGCCTACACAAAATGGCTAGAGGTCATCCCTGTGGCGTCCACCTCCTCAGCAGCCGCCATCCGAGCCCTGCGTCGGGTCCTGTGCACCCACGGCATCCCGGACACCCTGGTCTCTGACAACGGGGCCGCCTTCACCTCGGGAGAGTTCCAGGCTTTTCTCCAGAGGTACCTCATAAGGCACATCAGGTCGGCCCCCTTTCACCCAGCCACCAACGGCCAGGCGGAGCGGATGGTCCGCACCACCAAAGAGGCCCTGGGCAGGATCGTGCAGGGCGATTGGGACCATAGGCTAGCCGCCTTCCTCTTTGACAACAGGGTCATCCCAAACCCTGTCACGGGGGTCAGTCCAGCAGAACTCCTTATGGGGCACAAGCTCACCACAAGGCTGGACAGGCTACACCCCGACCGAGCCTCTGACATAAGAGGGTCCCCAGAGGTCCGCGAGGCAGCTAGGGGGTTCTTTGCCGGGGACCCAGTGTTCGCCCGCAACTACGCGTCGGGACCCGAGTGGTTGGCAGGGCGGGTGCTACGGGTCGTGGGTTCCCGCCACTACGAAGTATCCACGGAGGGTGGCCAGATCCTACGCCGGCACATCGACCAGATGCGCCGCCGGACCCTACCCGAGGAACCCACGGAAGCAAGGGAAGCGGCCAGACCCAAGGAGCCACCTACAACCCTGCCGACATCCACAACCCTGCCTCCCCCAGCAGAGGCAACCCAAAACCCCGAACTCGGCCCGCAGCCCCCGGAGGTTCCGGCTCCCGAGGAGACTCCGGGGGCCGAGGCTACCAGGACTCCGCAAGCCACCCCACGGCGGTCAACGCGAGAGCGCCGGCCTCCCGCCTACCTCCAGGATTATGTTACTAACTAAAGGGGGAGGGGTGTAATGTATGGCGCTCGCAACCATTTCGTTATATCGCACCATCGAAGGAGCGTTAGTCCGTGAAAGCCGCGGAGGCTACTGTGACAGCCAGGTGCCTCCGCGAGGGCACGGAACATCAGCCAATCACAGCGAGTGGCGGGAAATATGGCTGGCCAGCATTGGACTGGCCAGCAGGTAGAATAGTTCCGGAGTTGTATATATGCAGGACCCGGCCCGCGTGTTCTCTCTCTTACCTCGTGTTTTGTACCATGCAATAAACTATGTTGCCCTACTCGCGTCTCTCAGACTGGTACATTACAAGATGCTGAAGCTGAAATACTTTGGTCACCAAATGAAAAGGGAGTACTTGCTGGAGAAGATCCTGACGCTGGGAAAGACAGGAGGCAAAAGAAAAAGGGGATGGCAAAAGATGAGATGGCTGGACAGCGTTACTGATGTAACTAGCACGAATTTGAATAGAATTTGGAGGATGGTGGAAGACAGGAGGGCCTGGCATGACTTTGTCCATGGAGTCACAAAGAGTCGGACTCAACTGTGCAACTGAACAACAAAGAAACTTTAACATCTTCATGTTTGCCTATGTTTCTCTTGTGTTGGAAATTAACAAGAGGTAAATGGCTCAATACTTTCACCAAAAGAACTTATATTGATCGGCCTGCTTTGCATAATTTAACCTGATTTCAGAATGTAGACTCTTTAAACAGAATTTGAATTATGTCTTCCCTACAAATATGTGGAGAAATGTTGCCTCTTAGTATCAAAATTAGCTATTGAGTATTTTTTTTTTAAATTATTTTTTTAACCATGTGATGTGATTCCTTTCCTTTCCTTTCCTTTCCTTTCCTTTCCTTTCCTTTCCTTTCCTTTCCTTTCCTTTCCTTTCCTTTCCTTTCCTTTCCTTTCCACTAATAAAGATGAGGGTGGTTGTTCCCTTCAATAGGTTTAATGGTTGTCATTGCATATGCTTCTGAAAAATTTCTCTTTAATTGAGACTTGTCTTGACATCCTTTTAAATTATTAAGGGCTTGGGATGCTCATTAAGAAAGAGATTAGAAGACACAGTATATGTGGGTAATTATTAAAGGACCAAGAAGAGGGACACATGGTGCATTTTAATGGAGGCTTTAGTGGATTGCTAAATTAAATGAGTAGTTTAGTGATAAAACTGGTTGGAGCTAATCAATTGAGTAAAACTACAGGGAGACTGTGGAACAGATGATGGGTGTGAATCATTCTAGTAGTAATCGCACTTTGAGAGTTTATGCTTCATATTTGTTTAATAATAGATTTGATGAGGCTTACCCAATTTGTCAGAAAATTGGGCATTGGGTCAAGTGCTGTTTGACAGATGAGTGTGGAGAGAGGCTGTTTCACTGTGTGAAACACTATAACTTTATGGCTCTATGATGAATTAATTATTTAGTGGAAAGACAGCATAATAATTTGGTGGAAGGGTGGCTTTCCAAAAACCTCAATCGTTTTAAAATCTCTTTCCTGTAGTAAGGTTTTTTTTTTTTTAAGAAAAAACAATTCATATCTCATTGGTCTTTACAAGAAGTCTATGTCAAGAACACATGTATTTGAGGCTTAACATTAGACTCAAGACACAGCCATAACTATCTTTTCTCTGTTCCCTGTAGTTTCTTTTTAAAATCAAGAGAAGCTGGGAGGGAAAACTGCTTAACCCTTTCTCCTCCAGCCATTTTCCTGCTCAAAACCTGCCCCCATACTACTTTCCTTGCCTTTCAGGGAACAAGACAGAAGTAGTGCATATGACATGTAGTTTCTGCCTGAGAAACAATGACTTGCCCAGTGCTACACAACAAAGTAGAATTTGGGTTCCAGACTTAGCCCCTTCTCTGCAATTTATTGTTTCCTGGTGACATTAGAAGTATTACATCTCCTCATGCCCTAAGGCTGCCTTCAGACCTGGAGAACAATGTTCTGTTCCTTTAACTGAGGCTTAATAGTATGTTATTTACCAGGTGACATTATTTTGCTTCAAGCACAGCAAGCTTCAGCTGCCCTTTTCCACACATTAACCCTCTATTTAAGGGACAAGACAGTTTCCTTCAGGCTACTTGGCAACTCTATTCCCCCACCTAATCCTTCTAATATCTATAATATAATATGGGGCATTTGCTTTGCTTACTAATAGGGAAAGTGAGCTTCTGACACAACACCTGTTTGGTCAACTGATGGGAAGGCTCAATGATAAGAAATAAGATATGGGGCTTTTCACCTCTTGGGCCACTGGATGAAAACTATCTGAGGTCAGTGAGAAGTTGCCATCTGATACCTAATTAAATGTCTCCATTACATATGTCTATAGCGGTCTAATGTCAGAACAGACAGAGCATTAGCACTGCTTCTTGGTTTACTTGGCCATAAACTGTCAGGAAGTAACATATTTATTTTTATTTACAGAGATACTTTGTTAAGCACTTTAAGCATTTAGAAGGTACTATGTAAATGCTGTTATTAAATAGTGCATGGCTTTGGTTGAATGCATAATATTACTTTGAACTATGAGCAAGATTCTTCAGTGCTAGAGTGAAAAGGATGCTCTGTGGATTTTGACTTAGCACATTGTCCAGCCATTCTAAAGCCAGACCATTCAGAATGCAGTTAGAAGATCACTTATCTGAATGCTTCATTTCCCAAAAATCCTTCCTATAGAAAGTTTACCTGCTGTAGAGAAGGGTTTTACCTACCTCTCTCCCTGCAGGGGGACTTGACTATTGTTTTTTTCATGAGAGCACATCCTCAAACTGCATTCTGAAATTTGCATTGGATAGGTAAGTAGCTATGGGACAATCTCTGGGCTATTAAATGAAGATATGAATCACTGAATAAATAACTAGGTGTTGAACTAATTTGTTATGAGGATCAGATCTGATATAAATGTCACCTTGCTGGGCTGAGCAATATGTGCCACAAAATGTAATACCCAATGTGGGAAATATAAACTTTATAAAGGACACAGGCAAACCCAATTAACAATATAAACATGTTTAAAACATTTACTTACAGTATTTCCTTAGAGATAAATCAAGATGGGTAGCCATGATAGTCTGTCTGTAGAAAAGAGTAGGTATAGTAGTACCTTAAAGATCAATACAATTTGTTGTAGTCTAAGCTTTTGTGAGTCACTGCTCACTTCTTCAGTTGATTCACAATCTCCCTACAACAAATTTTGTTAGTCTTAAGAGTGCTTCTGGACTCTTAGAATTTCCTTAAAGTATCTCCCTGATACCCACCCTTCCACTTCTAACACCCATTACTCATTAGCACTAGGACAGTATGCAGAGTCCTAATACACAGCCTCTGTCATCTGATAGTAATGAATAGCTGCTTGTAGGTGGGATAAGAGCCCCGGATGGGCTTGTTTCAACCTGTGGACCATGTATTTGACACACCTGAACCAGATCAACCCTGAACTCAATCAACTGCATCAACCCTCTCACCCAGAAGTTTCTCTGCCTCTGAGCCAATGGTATAAATAAAGTATGATTCAACAGTCTGCCAACATGGCTTTTCTCTTTTAGTGACTCGTTTATACATTGAATTCCAACAAGCTAGCATGTTGTTGGACACTGAGGCATTGGTTCTCCATGATACAGTAAGCTATTAGCTCACATACAAGTTATTTTCTTGTATATATAATACATTAGATCTCTCACATTTTGGTATTTTCTATATTAAACAAGGACATTTAAAACTTGTTTAACAACAAAAAGAAGTAGCATTATTCTTTGCGGATGCAGAGAAAGCATTTGACAATTTAAACTGGGACTTTATGTTTTCAGTGATGGAAAAAATGGAGCTTGGAGAAAGTTTTATAAGAATGATAAAGGCAATATATTCTGAACAAAGGGCAAGGTTGTGCGTTAATGCAGATCTTACAGATGAAATGAAAATCAGCAAAGGTACTAGACAAGGCTGCCCGCTTTCGCCATTGCTGTTCATAATGACTCTTGAAATTTTACTGATGCAGATTCAAGAAGAAAAAGATCTAGAAGGATTACAAATAAAAGGCTATACCTATAAGTACAGAGCATTTGCTGATGATATAATGTTTATAAATGAAAATCCTATACAAGCTACACCTTTGTTATTAACGAGAATACAAGAGTTTGGGGAGTTGGCGAGACTTTATATAAATAAAGAAAAATCAAAAATTTTGTGCAAGAATATGCAGATAAATAGACAACAAGAATTACAAAGACTAACGGGTTGTGAAGTTGCCTCTAAGGTTAAATACCTAGGGGTAGAGATAACAATGAAAAATATTGATTTGTTCAGGAACAATTATGAAAAACTATGGCGTAAAATAGAAGAAGATATGTTAAAGTGGAACAAGCTCAACTTGTCCTTGTTGGGTAGAATAGCTGCAATAAAAATGAATATTTTACCAAGGATTATGTATTTGTTTCAAACCATCCCTATTGTGAAAGATGCTAAACAGTTTGATAAATGGCGAAGGAAAATTTCGGAATTTGTGTGGGCCGGGAAGAAACCAAGAATTAAAATGAAAGTCTTGACAGATGCAAGAGAGAGAGGTGGATTCCAATTACCAGATTTGAAACTGTATCATGAAGCAATTTGTTTAGTATGGATGAAAGAATGGATAACGCTGTTAAATAAAAAACTTTTAGTGTTGGAAGGCCATGGAAAAAAATTCGGCTGGCATGCATATTTGTATTACGGAAAAAAGAAGATGGATGGTCGTTTCTCTCACCATTATATAAGAAGTAATCTATTAAATGTGTGGATAAAGTATAAGAAATATGGTGATGAGAGGAGACCTTTGTGGATAGTGCCAGCTGAAGTGACAAAGTTAACAGCTAAAACAGTTAATGAAAAACAGCTATCATATAACCAGTTACTAAAAATACAAAGTGGGAAAATAGAACTGAAAACTGCAGAAGAACTGAGTTATAAATATGATTGGTTTCAAATGCAACAAATAAAAAGCTTGATGGAGAATGATATTAAAGCCGAAGGAATAAGGAAAGAACAAACAGAAATGGAAAGAGTTCTGCTTGGAGACAATGAGAAATTAATTTCAAAAGTATACAAATTACTTTTACAATGGTCTACAGAAGATGAAGTAGTGAAATCTCAAATGATAAAATGGGCAATTAATGTAAATAAAGAAATAAAGATGGAATCTTGGGAGTATCTGTGGAAGAACTCTATGAAACTCGCAACATGTCATAGTATTAAAGAAAACTGTTTTAAGATGATGTATAGATGGTATATGACTCCAAAAAAAATAGCAAAGATGAATAACAAGATGCCAGATAGGTGTTGGAAATGTAAAAAGCATGAAGGTTCTTTCTACCATATGTGGTGGACTTGTGAAAGGGCTAAAATGTTTTGGCAGATGATTCAGCAAGAGATCTCTAAGATTCTGGGATATGAATTCAACAAAGAGGCAGAGACTTTTCTGCTGGGATTACAAATGGAAAAATTTCCAAAAGAAGACAGAACTTTAATATGGTACTTGCTCTCAGCTGCTAGGACATTGTATGCGCAGTTATGGAAGCAAGAAAAAATACCAGAAAAATGGGACTGGATTACAAAAGTTATGTCATGGAGTGAAATGGACAAATTAACAAGAAAACTAAGAGACTATGATTTAGAACTTTTTAATGCGGAGTGGAAGAAATTCAGAAGGTACGTAGAGAAAGATTGGAAAATAAAAGGACATTGGACAATTTTTGATGATTAAGATTTTTATAGTTTAAAGGTACCTTTAATATTTGTTTTTTTTAAAAAATAACACTGGCGGGGGTCAAGTAACGGAGGGAGGGGTGGGAGGAAAGTAAGATATGGGGTAGAACGATTTTTTTTTATTTTAAGCTCTTTATAAGTTGTAGATATAATTCTGCTACCATATGTTACTAATAAATTTGTTTATACAGAAAAAAACTTGTTTAACAAAATGCATTTGGACTGAGTTTTTTTAATGTATATTTCTAAAGGTACATTCAACTGCCTTTCCTGTGACAAAGTGGCTTTCCCTAACCACTCTGACTTCTGTCCATATCCTGATTAATTAGAGCACAAAGTACGTCTCAACAAGTTTATAAAGAGTTTGGCAAATATTCTCTAGTTATCCTTAAATTCCACTTAAATTTCCCAATTCAATTGAATATGTATAAAGGAACCCAAGAGAGACTCAGGCATAAGACAGGTGAACTCCTTTCCTTATTCAATTGAATAATTTTTAAAATTGGTATTTTGCAGAGCTCCAGTGGGCCACTTAAGGACACAGATGGTTAGCATCCTTAGAACTGTTATGAAGCTCCAGTATTATCAGAGAATAAATAGTGATAATTCTTTCTTGCTTCTCAAATTCTTCCCAGCCTTTCCAGCAAGGCAGTAACAGAGAAAACAACACATTCCTACTTTTGTGTAGCTATTGCCTTCACCCCTAGGTAAGTGCCTCCCAGGCTTCAGTGCAATAAAGCAAATAATACCAATTCAAAGAGAGCTTTTCAGTCAAAACTAGCACCCCAATAAGTGTTGTAGCAACACAGGCCAAGTCATATATAAGCAGCAGCACTACTACTACTGTATTGTCAGAATTCTCTGCATATAATACAGAGAAGGATACTTGAAGCCCCATGGAGTTCAGGTCCCAGGGGAACATATGTCAGGAGAATTCTCTCAGAATGGGGAGTATGACTTTAAGGAATAGTATGAATTTAAGGAAGCATTCCAATGCTTATTGTAGCCCTCTAGCCTCTGTATGCACACAATATATCTATTTCTTAACATGGACAGAAGTAGTAGATAGGGGGCCCCTATCATCATCAAAGTGACAGCTGCCCCGCCCACACATGCACGCACACACACAAAAAATGAACGCCATATGTTTTCTTATGGGGGAGTGATGCAACAGTCCCCAATGGGAGGCTAGGGATCTACTCACCCCAATGAATGCCGGATGTTTCCTAAGGGGGAAAGGTGGGTCAGCCACAGGTGTAGCAGGCTTCATATTGTTTGGGGGAAAGCGTGTTTTGCAACACAGACGTTATTTAGAGAATTGTGGAGATGCAACAGTTCTATGCAGACATAGTTTGGAGAGGAGACCTACTCAACAGATAAAATGATGGCTTTAAAACTGAACATGGCTAACCTTATATGTGTAACACATTCCTTTAACATCAGGTTGCATGTCGATATAACTCATGCTCTTTAAATTGTTCATTAATGATTCAGAGTCAGGAGTAAGCAGCAAAGTGGCCAAGTTTGCAGATGACACTAAATTGTTCAGGGTGGTGAGAACCAGAGAGGATTGTGAGGCACTCCAAAGGGGTCTGTTGAGACCGGGTGAGTGGGCGACAACATGGCAGATGAGGTTCAATGTGGCCAAGTGCAAAATAATGCACATTGGGGCCAAGAATCCCGGCTACAAATACAAGTTGATGGGGGTGTGAACCGGTAGAGACTGACCAAGAGAGAGAGATCTTGGGGTCATGGTAGATAACTCACTGAAAAAAAAGTCAAGACAGTGTGCGATTGCAATAAAAAAGGCCAACGCCACGCTGGGAATTATTAGGAAGCGGACTGAAAATAAAGCAGCCGGTATCATAATGCCCCCCTGTAATCGATGGTGCAGACTCATTTGGAATACTGTGTACAGTTCTGGTCACCACACCTCAAAAAGGGTATTATAGCATTGGAAAAAAGTGTAGAAAAGGGCAACTAGAACGATTAAAGGTTTGGAACACTTTCCCTATGAAGAAAGGTTAAAATGCTTGGGGCTCTTTAGCTCGGAGAAACGTCGACTGCGGGGTGACACGATAGAAGTTTACAAGATTATGCATGGGATGGAGAAAGACGAGAAAGAAGTACTTTTCTCCCTTTCTCAGAATACAAGAACCCATGGGCATTCAATGAAATTGCTGATCAGTCAGGTTAAAACAAATAAAAGGAAGTACTTCTTCACCCAAAGGGTGATTAACATGTGGAATTCACCGCAACAGGAGGTGGTGGAGGCTACAAACATAGCCAGCTTCAAGGGGGGGGGGTGGTTAGATGAAAATATGGAGCAGAGGCTATTAGCCACAATGTGTGTGTGTGTGTGTATTGGCCATTGTGTGACACAGAGTGTTGGCCTGATCCAACACGGCTTCTCTTACATTCTTATCATGATCTGCAACTTGTGTTTCACAACTTGGTGCACGCTTAAAGTCACTGTTAATTACTTGATCCCTTTTTAAGATTGGCAATGTGTGGTGATTAACATGCGGAATTCACTGCCGCAGGAGGTGGTGGAGGCTACAAGCATAGCCAGCTTCAAGAGGGGATTGGATAAAAATATGGACAGAGGTCCATCAGTGGCTATTAGCCACAGTTTATATATATGTGTATGTGTGTACGTACACACACATATATTGGGCAGTGTGTGACACAGAGTGTTGGATTGGATGGGCCTGATCCAACACGGCTTCTCTTATGCTCTCAGTGTGTTTTACAGGGGGAAACTGTTGCAAAGACATTCATGACTAGTTCTGCAACCCATTCTAGTAACACTGCCCCGTTAATTATTAATTGCAAACACCTACAGTTTCTTATTAACATTAAAACCTATCTTTCTAGCAGTTTCAGCAACCTGTTCTCAGATGCTCATGAAAACTGTCTCTCCTCCTCTGCAACCACAGGGAGGTTACCAGTCTCCAGGCTGGAGAATCTAGCTCTGACTGTCAAAACAAAACGCACAACCTTGGAAATGAGTTCTCACAGAACCATGTCTGGGAAACTGGTCTCTCCCAAAGTATCGTTTCCCACCTTCTAATTTGATCGATCTTATATATTGCTAATTGTGGTACAAAAGTATTTAACCCCACAAACTCTCTTAAAAGGTCAACTGCTCAAGGCCAGTGATTTTATGGTGAGAACGGTAGAAATGTATACCTCTCAGGCTTAGGAGAGTACGCACCTGTGGTTCAGCAAGAATCTTGACAAAATACGGATATTATTAAAGCTGACACAGCTTAGACCGGGCAAGATAAACAGAGAGAAGCGAGAAAATTAGGTTCTCACAAAATATATTTTCAGAGTCAAGTTGCCATATATTTTCTGAGTCCCCCTCCTATCCCCCACCCCCAAATAACTATATTAAGGATGTGTGAAGGACCATCTTTAATGCAGCAAAACTTTTAATATCTAGTGTTAGCATACAGCTTTCAACATCATGGCATCCCAGCTCAATGATTATCAAGGTAAGAAATTTTGGTGTAGGGGAGGGGCGGTTGTGTGGATGTAGAACTACCAGCAGATAGACATTTAACAAGTACCTTATTCTGGTTTCAGATTACCTCAATGATAATCTGTGTATGGAATCACAAGAGTTAGAATCAGTAGCTATTAGCAGCATGATTGAATTGAATCAATACACGATTAATGACATAGGTAAATAAAAATTTTACAGGATCTTTTTTTATAAGACAAACAAGCTGTAAAGATGTAAATGTAAAGTTTTCTGAATTAATTTGATCTGTTTTTTTTTACAGAGGTTATTTCGGATGAGGAAGATCAAACAGCACAACCACACCCCCAGGCAGCCACTGTGTTTAAGGAGCCTGGTAAGAATATTAATTAATCAGATCTATATTATTTTAATGGTTGGTTTTTTTGGAAATGCCTTGTTTGTCAAACAGATCTTACTCTGTGTGTGTATGTGTGAGAGAGAGAGAGAGAGAGAGAGAGAGAGAGTCACTTTTAACAGCATATGGGATTCAAAATCAATACTGCACAACTCTGTAATGCGGCAGCTTTTGCATTTAATATGAGAGCATTTAATATGAGAGCTTTTGCATTTTATATGAGAAACTAATGAGAGCTGAATAGGTTTTTTTACTTTACTTTACTTTACTTTATTCGATTTATATCCCGCCCTACCCCACCGAGGTGGGCTCAGGGCGGCTTACAACAATAAAAGCTAACAGAGGTCGATTTAAATACGATTAAAATTATACAATAAAATACATAAAAACCTAAAAATACATAAAACTCACATCGATATACACTATGCTACTATTCCTTAAATCAGTCCTTCAAATTTCCAATATTCAGTAATCTGATGTTTAAGATTTAATATTCAGGCATTCGGCTCACAGTTAATTATATGCCAACTGGAAGAGGGTTGTTTTACAGGCCCTGCGGAACTGTTCAAGGTTCTGCAGGGCCCTCACCTCCTCCGGGAGCTGATTCCACCAACAGGGAGCTGCAATCGAGAAGGCCCTGTCCCTGGTCGCTTTCAGACGGGCCTCCTTTGGCCCAGGGATTGTAAGAAGGTTCTGAGACCCCGACCTCAGCACTCTCTGGGGGACATGTGGGGAGAGACGGTCCCTAAGGTAGGCAGGTCCCAGACCATAAAGGGCTTTAAAGGTCATAACCAGCACCTTGTACCGAACTCGGTATGTTATCGGCAGCCAGTGCAGTCCCCGAAGCCCCGGCTGGATGTGCTCCCGTCTAGGGAGCCCTAACAACAGCCGGGCAGCGGCATTCTGCACTAGCTGCAACTTCCGGGTTCGGCACAAGGGCAGCCCCATGTAGAGGGCATTGCAGTAATCCAGCCTCGAGGTGACCGTTGCATGGATCACTGTTGCCAGGTCGTCGCCCTCCAGGAAAGGGGCCAACTGCCTTGCCCGCCTAAGATGAAAAAATGCGGACTTGGCAGTGGCTGCTATCTGGGCCTCCATAGTTAGGGTAGGCTCCAGTAGCACCCCCAGGCTCCTAACCCTGTGCGCCGCTGACAGAGGCACACCATCGAGGGCCGGTAAGGGAATCTCCCTCCCTGGACCACGGCGACCCAGGCAAAGGACCTCTGTCTTCGTCGGATTTAGCTTCAGCCCGCTCAGCCTGAGCCATCTAGACACGGCCTGCAATGCCAGGTCCAGGTTTTCTGGGACACAGGCAGGCCGGCCGTCCATAAGTAGATAGAGCTGGGTGTCATCAGCGTACTGGTGGCAGCCCAGCCCATATCTCCGGGCAATCTGGGTAAGAGGGCGCATATAGATGTTAAACAACATCGGGGATAGAACTGCTCCCTGAGGGACCCCGCAATCCAGCGGGTATCTCTGGGACAATTCACCCCCAATCGCCATTCTTTGTCCCCGACCTTTGAGGAAAGAGGTAAGCCATTGTAAAGCCAACCCCTGAATCCCCACGTCGGCAAGACGGCAAGTCAGCAAATGATGGTCGACCGTGTCGAACGCTGCCGACAGGTCTAACAGCATCAGTACCGCCGAGCCGCCTCGGTCCAGATGCCGCTGGAGATCATCCACCAGGGCGACCAGCACTGTCTCCGTCCCATGACCCAGGCGGAAGCCCGACTGATGGGAGTCAAGGACGGAACCATCCTCCAGGAAACTCTGTAGTTGCAACGCCACTGCCCTCTCAATGAGTTTACCCAAAAAGGGTAAATTCGAGACCGGCCGATAGTGTGCCAATTCGTCCGGATCCAGTGTTGGTTTTTTTAAGAGGGGGCGGACCACTGCCTCCTTAAGAGGCATTGGAAATTGCCCTTCCATCAGGGATCTATTTATGATATCCCGTGTAGGATACCTAAGCTCCCTCTGGCAAGATTTAATAAGCCAGGAGGGGCAAGGGTCCGAATTGCAAGTTGTAGGGCGTGCAGACAAGAGGATCCTGTCAACTTCCTCCAAGCTGAGAGCGCCGAAACCATCCAGAATACAATCTGAAGACAGGCAAGGAGCCTCGGGTTCGGATACTGTCTCCAATATGGCGGGGGTGTCGCGGCGGAGCGATGCGACTTTATCTGCAAAAAATTTCGCAGAATCCTCACAGCCTATTTCCAATTGACTAACATTTGGGCTGCCCTGTGGCAGCGTTATAAGAGTCCGAATTATGTTGAACAATTGTGCCGGGCGCGAAGTTGCAGATGCAATCTTAGCCGCAAAGTATGTTTTCTTTGCGGCTTTGACTGCCATCTCATAGGACTTCATGCACTCTCTATAAGATGTTCTAGTCGCTTCGTCTCGAGTACACCGCCATTGCCTCTCTAGTCGTCTGAGTCCTCGCTTTAATTGCCGCAACTCCTGGTTATACCAGGGTGCTAGCTTTAGGCGAGGGTGCAGGGATTACTATTTTAGGGGATTACTAAAATTTGAACGTTACACTAAAGGTTTGTGTATAAAAGATTTTAACACTTAAAGATGCTTAGTTTTTACAACATTGTAATGCTGGCACGAGACTTGTAGAAGGTTTTATCAACAGATTTTAGCGGTTTTTTAAATAACATTTTGACACACCTTAATACTCTGTGAAAAAGGTCCATTCATAGAAAGGAGCCCAACTATCCAACACTTCCTGCATAGGTTCAACTTTTAGAACAACTGTCATGATGTCTATTTCAGCTGTTTCAGGTATTTTCTATAGTTGGGGCTTCCAACTTTTTTCACTGTTTGGCAAAATTATCCCAGCATTAGTTACCATAAACCAACATACATATATGAACATATGATGCTGCCTTATACTGAATCAGACCCTTGGTCCATCAAAGTCAGTATTGTCTACTCAGACTGGCAGTGGATCTCCAGGGTCTAAAGCTGAGATTTTTCATACCTACCTGCCTGGACACTTTTTAGTTGGAGATGCAGGGGATTGAACCTGGGACTTTCTGCTTACCAAGCAGATGCTCTACCACTGAGCTACCGTCCCTCCCCTTATGTATATCCCATATGTATTATCAATTGGTTACAATTCTTGTAGGGTTTTTTGTGGAGTCATATTTAACAAAAATAATTTAGTTTAAAACGTCATAATCATCTTTTAAAACTTTCTGTAAAAGTTTAATATACATTTGTCCATTACAATTGCAGTTTTACATGATCACAGCTTGTTTTTTGGTCTACATCTATGCATGTTTATTTTCTAGAAGCTGTACCTGGAACATCACAAGCTGCTATGCCATTGCAGGGTGATGGTGCACCTCAAAAGAAACGTTCTGTGTCTACCAACAGCCAGATGGGGCCTAAGCCTAAAAAGAGAAAAACTGACAGTGCAAGAACCAACAAAGGAGGTGTAATAAGCGATGGCGATCAACCTAAAAAGCGGATGGAATTCACTGAATCTCTTTTCAAACTCACTCAACAATTGAAAGAGAAAGATAATCTTATTAAGAAAGCCAAAGAGGCTCGTGATGTTGTCTCCAACAAGATCTCCAAGCTGTTTGACAACTATGAGACTGAATTGATTAAAAATTATGTGCTGATAGCGCTATACAGTATGGGGGGCTCTGCCCAACAATGTCTCTGAAGGGGTAAGGGACTCCCCAGACCTGATGTCTGTTCAAGCTGATGAGGTGGGGGGAGAGGAGGATGGGGAAGCATGTTCTGCTAGCACCAATGGGATTGGGGAGGGAGCAGCAGAGAGATGTGCAACCTCTCCATCACTTCCCAAAGTCTCCAACAGCCCCAATGGTGTGGAGGAGGTAAAGGCGGTGCTGGGGGGTTCAAATGCCTCCCCACAACCTCCCGAAGTCTATGGAGAATGTGTGAGGGGGTGGCAGAGGCCCTATGAAAGATTTAGGTCTTTGGTAACCAGCGAGGAATTTCGCTTTGTAAATTTAGAACACATGTGCTCCTTTGCACATGCCTTGGAGGTGCTAACGAGGGGGATCCAGGATGTTCTGGATGAGATTAACGGTGGCATAGATGAGGGAGATTTTGTTCAAATGCGCCTACAGGGGGAAGGTCTATAAAACCCATTATTTTTATTTAAGAAAAAGAAAGACCATCTCAAAGCTGATGAGTTTCTGGAGTTTGTGGTAAATATGCTGCAAAGCAATAGAGAAATACTCAGCACCAACACACTGCACTTAATTGTGACTTTTTCAAAGCCCCCGAGGGGCGGTGCTCGTCATAAAATCAAGTCAATCCCTTACAGTTCAATAATTGAAAAAAACTGGCGTTTTTTGGTAGATTTTTCAGATTATAATAACAACAACCTATGCTTTGCGGCGGGGTTCATGGATGTAATGAAAAGAGCGGGGGATCCTTTTGACGCAATCCTGTTAGAGGCAGCTAGAAAATTACACAGCGAATTAGGATGATCTGATCAGAAAAAGGTGGGTCTCTGTGACATATCAACAGTTGAGGAACATTTAAAAGTGAACATTCATGTCGTGTTGTGTTCTGATAAGGGATGTAGTATATTTAAAACGCAGCCCCCTAAATATCCTGACACCCATTTTATGCTTTTACAGAGTGATCATTTTTATGGCATTCTTCACATTAAGAGTTTTTTTGGGTCTAGGAATTATTGCAGGTATTGTCACACCCTATAAAACCATCACAATAATTGTTCTCAATTTTGTAGAATGTGTTCCATCGCAGAATGTAAAATGATCCTAGGAGCACCTAAAAAATGTCCCAACTTCTGCATGTATTGTAGCAGCGACTTTTGTTTTAAGAGGCATGGTGAGCTGGTGGCCCAAGATGAAACAGCATGTCCCTCCAGGGCATGGTGTACAAAATGCAGTTCTTCCAAGGACCTTACACACCTGTTTGAAGAGTGTCATGGGAGGGTCTGTAGACAATGCGGTGGGAAGCTGGAGGATGGAGAAGATTTCCACAGGATGTGTTATTTAGAACCTCAGAAACAGCCCAACGTTTCACCAAAATACATATTTTATGATTTTGAATGCACACAAGACAACGTAGGAGGGGTGCACCGGCCCAGTTATGTTTTTGCTAAAGCCTTGGGGAAAGATAAAAAATGGCGAGCCAGTGGTAAATCTTGGGAATTCAGGGGTGAAACATGTGTGTATCAGTTTGTTAACACAATTACTGCACAAAAGCAGTTTAAGCATACTACCTTCATTGCCCATAACTCCAAGGCTTATGATTCTTACTTTATTGTTAAGCAGCTGATTGAGCAGAGGTTGGATACCGAACGGGTAGCCTTAGGGGGAAAGCTAATGTGCATGAACATAAAAAATCTTGACATAAAATTCATTGATTCGTTGAACCATCTTTCCATGGCCCTCTCTAAGCTGCCAAAAGCTCTAGGATTTTCCGAGAGTAAGGGCTATTTTCCTAATTTTTTCAACACTGAGGAAAATCAGTCTTATGTGGGACTTTTACCAGAGCCTAAATACTATGGGGTAGACCTGATGATGCCCAAAGAAAGGGCGGCTTTCTTAAAATGGCACGAGGAGAACAAATCTAGAACTTTTGATTTCCAAAAAGAACTAGCTTTTTATTGCCAGCAAGATGTGAACATTCTGGAATAGGCTTGTACGTTGTACCGAACCGAAATCATGAGCATGACAGCCCAGGACAGTCTCAGTATAGACCCCCTACAATATCTCACATTGGCAGGGGTCTGTTTAGCCATGTACCTGTTTAATTTTCTGACACCGCTCTCAGTGGCCATTCCTCCTCCAGACCACTATCACAGGGAAACAAAAAGTTTTTCAACTTCTTCTATTCAGTGGCTCTGCTACTTGGAGCACTCTGAAAAGATCTAAATCCAACATTTATTTATTTTATTTATATTTAGACTTATATCCCGCCCTTCCCACCGAAGTGGCTCAGGGCGGCTTACAACATAATAAACTTACATAAATTTAGCATAAAAACATTTACAAAAGAAGATTAAAACAATAAATTAATAAGACATAAAAACATAAAAACCAGCGGTCTATTAAATGCATTTTAGTTCCATCTAAAAATTTCTCAGTGTCAGTTAGTTGTTGTAGGCCTGCCGGAAGGGGGCTGTCTTACAGGCCCTGCGGAACTGCCCTAGGTCCCGCAGGGCCCTCACCTCTTCCGGCAGCTGGTTCCACCAGTAAGGCGCCGTTACCGAGAAGGCCCAATCCCTGGTGGATTTCAGATGGGCCTCCTTTGGCCCGGGGATTACTAACAGGTTTTGTGAACCCGATCGTAGTACTCTCTGGGGAACGTGTGGGGAGAGACGGTCCCTAAGGTAGGCAGGTCCTAGGCCATATAGGGCTTTAAAGGTAATGACCAACACTTTGTACCGGACTCGGAATGTTATTGGCAGCCAGTGCAGATCCCGGAGCCCCGACCGAATGTGCTCCCATCTTGGGAGCCCTAATAGTACCCGTTCCAATACTCATCATGACCTATTAGGAGCGGTCTATCCTGAAGATGCTTCCCCACCATTTGCACCAAACTCATGTATTCTCTCACGTTGTTCCCCATGGCAAAGTCGGGCTGGAAGGGTTTTGGGGGGGATCTGCTCCCCGTCCACATATAGGGCTGCAAAGTTAATGTTGTAATCTTTAAAGTGGAAAGGATTTTTGATGAAGCCACCACTGAAAGTGTCATTGTCCACCAGAGCCATGACCACAATTTTGGGAAGCTGTCCCAAAAACAAGTTGTCTTGGTTGCTTACACGGGCGCCTGCTGAGATACTGAACACTTTCATGCTGCCACAGTCCACAGGGTATTTTGCTGTGGAGGTCATCAGTGCTTCAGCATGGGCCAGTCAGACACCCGGGGACACCCTCACTTTTTTCACAGAGAGGCTGAATCCATCTGGAGCTTAAAACGTGTCCTGTCTCCCGCACTGCTCATCAAGCAGAAGGTGTCCCTGCTGCGGGTTAGTTTGATTTTCATATCCACTCTGTTTAGTAGCAGTTTTTCTTGAAAAAATAGGTCCACGTGGAGATGACCTAAAAGGTCTATCACCCTGCTCTCGGCCGTTAGTTCTGCTCTCTTGGCAAACCCCTTGTTGATGGGGTTTGTTAGGATGGTGGACTCATGCTGGCCAGCCATATCCTTATAAAAAACCACCTGCTGAAAATTGTGTAGCTAGGGTTTCCCCGCTGTAATTGAGCAGAGTTTCAATCATTGCCCTATGGGGTAGCAATTTTTGCTCTGGCTGATCAGCCGATCTCTGATGGTCACATCCAGCTGACTGTATATGGATGCTATCAGGTAGTTCACCAGTGCCACTCTAGCATCAGCAGGAAGGTCTGTGCCATCTTCTCGAGTAATTTTGCATTTCATGTAGAGGAGTGTATTGTTTAAATCATTGTAATCTTCCCCATTACCAGCTATGTAGAACTCTAGAGGCGCAGATCCTGTAAGGGCTGATAGGGCTGACTTTGATATACAGGCTTTTCTCGATGCAAGTTTGTGTCGGGGCTATCTGGAACAGATCGAGCTCCGACTTCACACACTCTTCCGAGCCACAGTGGATGAATGCCATGGCTGCTTATAAAACGTCTTTGAGACCCCCGTGAGGAGTCCTCTTCTTCTTCCTCTTTCCTCCCCTCTTCCTCAGGGCCTTCTGCTTCTTGGGGCCCCTGCAGCTTCTTTTAACAGGTCCTGGGGGGCCCCTGCGTGTAGTAGACCATTTTCTTTAAAATCCGCCCCTTCTTTTAAGATACAGAAAGCCCGATCCCTCCTGGGGTTCAAGTTTATTCATAACGTGACATGTCACATGGCCCACAACATCTTGAGCAATATTGCGAGCTGCAGTTTTCAAGTGTGGTTTGACAATGTCCACCCCTTTTTAAAAAAGCGGTATGGCCATTCGGAAAAGCCTCCGAAAAATCCCTCCAACTCCTTACCCATACATAACGGGTGCACTATGAAATCCAGGGAGAGCATAACTGGCCTGTGAATGGTAATAGCCCCTAAACAGCGCTGGGTCCCCATAATCTTTCACAATCACCATTTTTTCCACTGTCGTAAGTGCAACCTTACAATAACCTTGCCATAATGGAATGACACGGGTTGATTCTGATCTGTTTTTATTTCTAAGCAGATCATTTCAATATGCTGTTTGTTGACAGGGACGTAGTGGGGCTCATCATAGATGACTGTGACAAAATCGTGAGTTTTCCCTCTTATCGGATCACAGCGCAGAAGGGGCATGGCTGTGTCCCCTACCAGCTGGTGTTCTATGATATCGGTATATAGGTACAGAGAATTAAACCCTTTGGTAATATCCATTGCGTGTTGAATGTTTTTGAACGGCGTGTTAGGGGGAGTCCTCAGCAGCAGCGCTAATTCGTCACCCACGATGAAGTGTGTAATGCTCGAACCGACAAATCTAGTTTTCCCTGTTGTTTGGTCATAAAGGAAACCCACATTGGGCAGTGTGTCGGCGTGTTTCTGTACAGCCGTCTGCATGGCATCTAATATACAGAGAATGTCTTCGTAATAGCCCTGCTTCATTTGGAATTCATTTCTAGTAGTCTCGGTACAGATTTGGAACATCTGTGGCTTACTGATCATGTACCAGGTGCGGGGGTACTGAATTTCCACCAATCCCACTTCCCAGTCCCCCCTCAAATCCAGAGGCTTAAGCAAGCGCACCGTGAAAGCCGAACTGGTGTTTTCAGGAAATAGGTTCTTAGAAGCGTTGCTGGGGAGCGTGATGTAAAAACCATCATCTTCCATCCTGTTCAACGATGTCTTCAACCAGGACCCAACTGTTAAATTTGGGTGGCCACCCGCTCCACTTCACTAAGATCTGCTTCTGTTTCTTGTTTGTCCGGGTTTTTATAATTTTCTCTGTCTTGTATGTTCTGTCTTTCCAATGGGTCACTTGCTGCAACTCCTCCGTATAAAACCCTTCTAGGATCGGTTCACCGTCAAAATCTACCAGGTGGTACACGGGCCTCTCGTCCCTTCCCCCCACCTCTTCTATAATAAAAATTTCTTCTGTGAAATTCTGTTCATAACCCTTCTCAAATGTCCTCTTTGTTCTAGAGACCCTCACACGGTCCCCTTTTCTAAACAGAACTTGTGTTTCTTTTGGGGGAGACCCCAGGACCGCACCATACATGCGCCTCCACACTGTAAGCGCGTTAGAGGGTTTGACATCTAAAGGCCGCATCTGAATAGTTCTATGGTGACTATGGTTATAACTTTTTACTAGGTCTTGTAACACATCCGTATACTTAAAAGTGTTATTGTGTGTAAAATATCTCCACATCCTGGTCTTTAAAGTTCTATTAAACCTCTCCGCTATGGCCGCCTTCACCTCATTGTTGGTGACAAAATGGCAAACTCTGTATTGCTTTAACAGAGCACCCACTTTTTTATTGAGAAACTCCTTGCCCCTGTCTGTTTGCAGCTTCTGAGGGACCCTCCCTGATCCTCTGAAAATGCTTTTAAAAGCAGTTGCAACCTCGGCCCCACCCTTGTCTTTCAGAGGCACCACCCACGCGTATTTAGACAGGATGTCTATCACTGTCAGAATATATTTATAGCCCCTATTGTAATTGAAATATTGTTGCATATCTACCAAATCCGCCTGCCACTGCTCCTCAACATTCCCCACGATTACCTTGTTCCTTTTGAAACGCACCCTGACCGGTTTATGCACACTGTATGTGTCCTGATCATCCAACCACTTTTTCACCTCATTTCTGCTCAGCTTATACCCCCTCTTAGATGCTGCCGAAATAGCTGTTCAATACCCCCCAAACTACCAACCTCCTGCGGATTATAATAAATCCCTTTTAACACATCCCCATGGCGCGACATGACACTTTGCTCTCTTTTGCCACAATGGACGTATTTTTTATTAGGCTGCAGAAAAACTGGATCTTCACTCTGACTCGTTCTGATTCTCATCTTTTTCTCCGAGTTGTTTCTGCTTCTCAGCACGCTCCATGGCTTTCCTTTGCAGAAATTTACACAGGTCTCCCTCCTTTACTTCAAACACCGTAAACTTTGGAACATCTACAGATGCACTTTGGGCACCGTATCTCTCCTTTTGAAACAGGGCGACCAGTTCGCAGTGGTAGCAACAGCCTGGGTTTATCTCCTCGCTAACGCATCTGGCCAGTAGTGCAAAATCAACGGGTCTGTCCCACACCTGTGTTCAAAGAAGAAAACACATTTTTAGTTCAAATATTGCTTTGTTACATTCACACAGTTGGTGCAGTTTTATTACACTTACATCGGGGAATAAAGCCTCAATGCATGGGCGGTTGTCTTCTTCTTCCCACTCCTTGGCTGGATCAGCATCCGTTGGCAGCACATACATTTGCGCTTCATAAGCCGGGGGTTCCCTCGCCTTTTTCACAGCTTCAGGCACTGTGTCTGCTCCAGAATCTCCAGAGGTATCCTCCATGTTCGCTCCAGAATCACCAGCGGTACCGTGCTCAGCATCTGCTAGGAAATCTTCCTTGTCATCCTTCTTTACAGGTTGAACATTATATACAATCATGTTATATACAGCCATGCATTCCCAGCAGCAACTTGGTTCTGGCTTCACAGGGACGACATCCACCACCTCCGAATACGGGCGAGTTTTCCCCACCTTGTCAGGAAAAAAAAGTGTCTAAGTCTTTCTATTTCCCTTCTAGACAGTCCCATCCCCCACCCTTTTAAAATAAAAAAAAACTTACACCCGGATATAAATCTCACATGCAGGGAGGTTGTGGGTGTTTCATTTTCTTTCTCACCCAGCTATGTTTTTGATACCATGCTATTTCTTCACAATAAACAGCATGAAGGAGTCACTTTCTCATGTGCAACTTCCACAATTTGTGTAAACTGTTCCCACTCCACATCGTCATATTCGTTTTGCAAAAGAAAAAAAAAAACTGCACAGTTTATTCTGTCCCCCACACCACGCTGGATCTTTCTCACGTTCTCCCGCTATTTACCATCTCTAGGTAATATTCGGCACACACTATACTTTCTTCTTTTTCGTCTTCCACCTCCTCTTCCTCATCCTGTCCAGTCTTCTTGTGTGTCGCTTTTTTCACACAACTACTCTCTTGACAATATCGTTCTACAGAATTTACAACAGTTTGTTCCCACTCTGCTATGCGCCAATTCCAGAATTCGATCAATCAGTCTCCAATACAGTCCTTCATCCTCCATCTGCAAGAGAAAAGTATGGTGAAAGTAAGGTTTTATTATGACAATTATAATTCAAGAAGTATTTTAAGGTAGATGCTGAACTTATATAAATTGGTATACCTTTTGGTGATGTCAGGAGTGTGTGGCATAGGCAAACAATTGTGGTTGCTGGGGAACTGCTGTTTGTTTGATTGAGTGGGCTGAAAGTGAAGGTGATTGAAGGTGATTGGTGCTGATTGATTAGGAGTGGCTGGGTTCCCCAACCTCTTTGCATTGTTAAGCTGCACCTTGCCAGAGAGCTAAAGGGCTCTTGGCCTATGGGTCTTAGCCTGGGGGATCTGTAAGGACCAAGAACCCAGATCCCTAATTTTCTTGTGCTCACAATAAGGTAAGTTGACCATCCAGAAGGGGAGCCACATAAACAAACAGGATTTAAAGGGGACTGTATATTTTTTAAAAAAGCTATCATGAAGGTAGAATGCCAGCAGGGGGGTGGGGGCTTTCTAGTGTTTTGCACTAAGTGTCACATGTATGACTATCTGCCCACAGAACAGAAGTCTTGGGTGTGTGCTCGATGCAAGGAGCTCCTGGTCCTCAGGGAACAAGTTCATACCCTTGAGGCCGAGGTGACTGACCTGGAAAAGCAGGGCATACTATATGAGCCCTGCTCTGAACGTGGCAGCCCTGTTGCTGACAGGGAGCATGAGGGTCAAGAGGAAAAAGGGCACCATGCTGAGGATAAGGGGAATGTGCCCTCAGAAGGGACCTCTTCTTCAGTTGGTGAGCGGGAATCCTTTTGCGCCAAGGAACCATCCCTGGGTGGGAAGAGAGGAGGGGTCTTGGTAGCTGGTGATTCAATCATAAGCAAGTAGACAGCTGGGTGGCAAAACCACGTACTGACCGTATGCTGACTTGCCTTCCTGGTGCGAAGGTAGCAGACATTACGCGTGTAGTAGATAGGCTGATAGACAGTACTGGGGAGGAGCCAGTGGTCATGGTGCATGTTGGCACCAACGATGTGGGGAAATGCAGTTGTGAAGTCCTGGAGGAAAAATTTAGGCTGTTATACTTAAGGCCAGGACCTCCAAGGTAGCCTTCTCAGAAGTGCTACCTGTTCCACATGCAGGGCAGGAGAGACAGACACAAATTAGAAGTCTCAATGTGTGGATAAGACGATGGTGTAAGGAGGAAGGGTTTAAGTTTGTTAGGCACTGGGATGCTTTCTGGAACAAGCAGGAGCTGTACAAAAGAGATGATCTCCACTTGTCCCCAGATGGAACCAGGCTGCTGGCGCTTAAAATCAAAAAGGTGGCAGAGCAGTTTTTAAACTAAATCTTGGGGGGAAACCGACAGGAGAGGAAATGCCTCTGGTTCGGAAGGACTCATCTCAAAAAGATGAAGGGTTAGCTGTTACTTTTCTACCGGGTAATGGATCAGAGTTGTCCACTGAGATGGTGACAAACGGTATGGACTGTCTGCCAAAGTCTCAAGGCGGCAGGAGGAAGGTTGCGGGCCTAGCTTGCCTGGGAAATTATAGATGTTTGTATGCAAATGCAAGAAGTGTTCGAAGTAAAATTGGTAAGTTGGAATGTTTAGTGTTGAGAGAAAAAATAGACATTGTAGGAATTTCAGAAACTTTGTGGAATGAGGAGAATCAGTTGGACACAGTGATTCCTGGATATAAGTTATATCGGAAGGATAGAGAGGGAAGGGTTGGGGGTGGGGTGGCTCTGTATGTCAGAGAGGGTATACGGTTCAGCAAGACTGAGGTCAGAGAATTAGATCCCCTTCTAGAAATGCTTGGGGTTGAAATAGAGGGCCCAAAAGGAAATTTACTATGGGAGTTTGTTATTGCCCACCAAATCAAAAGATAGAGGACAATTATAATATGATGGAAGGATTAAAGATAGCGGCTAAATGTAAAAACTGTGTCTTAAAAGGTGATTTTAACTACCCGCAAATTGATTGGGTCAATATGTGTTCTGGTTGAGAGAAAGAGATTGAGTTTCTTGATGCTCTCAATGACTGTGCTATGGAGCAGAAGGTCTCAGAACCTACCAGGGGTGAGGTGATCCTGGATTTGGTCCTAAGTAGTGACCAAGACTTGGTGAGAGATGTAAAAGTGATCGCACCGCTTGGGAGCAGTGACCATAACGTTATTGATTTCACCATTTGTATAAATAGAGAGTTGCCCCAAAAGACCGGCACAACCATGCTTAACTTTAAAAGGGGTAAATTCTCTGAGATGAGGAGGCATGTGAAGAGGAAATTGAAAGGAAAGGTAAATACAGTCAAAACCCTTGGGGAAACTAGGAGGCTATTTAAAACTACAATCCTAGAAGCTCAGATAAAATATATACCACAAGTTAGGAAATGCACAAACAGGTATAAGAAAAGGCTTGCATGGTTAACAAACAAAGCAATGGAAGCTATAAAAGGTAAGAAGGACTCATTTAAGCGGTGGAAAACTAGTCCAAGTGAGATTAATAAAAGGGAACACAGGTTGGGGCAAATCAAATGATCAGGCAGGCAAAAAAGGACTATGAGGACCACATTGCAAAAAACATAAAGACCAACAATAAAAAATTCTTCAAATATATTAGAAGTAGGAAACCAGCCAGGGAGGCAGTGGGGCCCTTGGATGACCAAGGGGTAAAAGCATTACTGAAGGAGGATAGGAAAATGGCTGAGAAGCTGAATGCATTTTTTGCCTCCGTCTTCGCTGTGGAAGACGAGAAGTGTTTGTCCGCTCCAGAACCACTAATTTTGGAAGGGGTGTTGAAAGACCTGAGTCAGATTGAGGTGACAAGAGAGGAGGTCCTACAATTGATAGATGAATTAAAAACTAATAAGTCACCAGGTCCGGATGGCATACATCCAAGAGTTCTGAAAGAACTCAAAGTTGAACTTGTGAATCTCCTGACAAAAATATGTAATCTTTCATTGAAATCTGCCTCTGTTCCTGAGGACTGGAAGGTAGCAAATGTCACCCCCATCTTTAAAAAGGGTTCCAGAGGAGATCCAGGAAATTACAGGCCAGTCAGTCTGACTTCAATACTGGGGAAGTTGATAGAAATTGTTATCAAGGACAAAATGAGTAGGCACACTGATGAACACACGTTATTGAGGAAGACTCAGCATGGCTTCTGTAAGGGAAGATCTTGCCTCACTAACCTGTCAATTTCTTTGAGGGGGTGAACAAACATGTGGACAAAGGAGACCCAATAGATGTTGTTTACCTTGACTTTCAGAAAGCTTTTGATAAAATTCCTCATCAAAGGCTCCTTAGAAAGCTCGAGAGTCATGGAGTAAAAGGACAGGTCCTCTTGTGGATCAAAAACTGGCTAATTAATAAAAAGCAGAGAGTGGATATAAATGGGCAGTCTAGTTGCCCAGAAAAGGGCAACTAGAAAGGAGACCCAATAGATGTTGTTTACCTTGACTTTCAGAAAGCTTTTGATAAAATTCCTCATCAAAGGCTCCTTAGAAAGCTCGAGAGTCATGGAGTAAAAGGACAGGTCCTCTTTTGGATCAAAAACTGGCTAATTAATAAAAAGCAGAGAGTGGATATAAATGGGCAGTCTTCGCAGTGGAGGACGGTAAGCAGTGGAGTGCCGCAGGGCTTGGTACTAGGTCCCATGCTCTTTAACTTGTTCATAAATGATCTGGAGTTGGGAGTGAGCAGTGAAGTGGCCAAGTTTGCAGGTGACACTAAATTGTTCAGGGTGGTGAGAACCAGAGAGGATTGTGAGGCATTCCAAAGGGATCTGTTGAGGCTTGGTGAGTGGGCGTCAATGTGGTAGATGAGGTTCAATGTGGCCAAGTGCAAAGTAGTGTACATTATGACCAAGAATCCCAGCTACAAATACAAGTTGATGTGGTGTGAACTGGCAGAGACTGACCAAGAGTGAAATCTTGGGGTCATGGTAGATAACTCACTGAAAATGTCAAGACATTGTGCGATTGCAATAAAAAAGGCCAATGCTATGCTGGGAATTATTAGGAAGGGAATTGAAAACAAATCAGCCAGTATCATAATGCCCCTGTATAAATCAATGGTGCGGTCTCATATGGAATACTGTGTGGAATTCTGGTCACCGCACCTCAAAAAGGATATTATAGCATTGGAAAAAATCCAGAAAAGGGCAACTAGAAAGATTAAAGGGTTGGAACACTTTCCCTATGAAGAAAGGTTAAAACGCTTGGGGCTCTTTAGCTTGGAGAAATGTCGACTGCAGGTGATATGATAGAGGTTTACAAGATAATGCATGGAATAGAGAAAGTAGAGAAAGAAGTACTTTTCTCCCTTTCTCACAATACAAGAACTCGTGGGCATTCAATGAAAGTGCTAAGCGGTAGGGTTAGAACGGATAAAAGGAAGTACTTCACCCAAAGGGTGATTAACATGTGGAATTCACTGCCACAGGAGGTCATGGCAGCTACAAGCATAGAGAGCTTCAAGAGGGGGTTAGATAAAAATATGTAGCAGAGGTCCATCAGTGGCTATTAGCCACAGTGTGTATATATATATATATATATATATATATATATATGTGTGTGTGTGTGTGTGTGTGTGTATAATTTTTTTGGGGGGCCACTGTGTAACACCGAGTGTTGGACTGGATGGGCCATTGGCCTGATCCAACATGGCTTCTCTTATGTTCTTATGATAACTGTGCTAAAGAGCTCTGGCTCCTCTTTTTTTACTAAATGACCCCTACCTGAAACCAAAACTGAAGCATATTCTTCCAAAATACCTGTTCAAGGCTTTCTTCTGGTTTGCAACTGCTCTTAGCTTAAACCATACTTATCATGCACATTAAAGTATTTCCATGTAACTCAATTCAGGTATAACAGCCTCTGTTATATAAGTCCTTAAAGGTGCAGTACAATGAACATATAGGCATTTAAACAATTCAGGATAAATCATTATGCTGATTCAATCCCAATGGGAACAAAGAGCCACTGTGACTCAAGTTGTAGCAACCTTTTACTAACATCAGTAGTGGAAAATCTTCTGCTGTGCAATTTGCATCATGTAGGTACACATGTTCCTCCATAATTTTATTCCTGATGCGTGAGAATCCTAAACTTAATGGATCTAATCGTACTTTCAATGTATAATCTTGGGCATGGGCAGAGGACCCCATAAATGGTTTTCCTTGTGTTGCAGTTAGTGAAATCTGTCAGCTATACCTTAAAACCAGTGTCTGGAAGTATAATCTTTAAACTCTCTAGTGCCATTCCACAAGGCACACAGGACTTGCATTTATGGTGCCCGACTGGACCCTCCCTAATTGCCACTCAATATATAAGATTTTAAAAATCACACTTTTTTTGTTTTTCTGAAATCTAGGAAGGTGGGGCTGAATCTCCTTTACATTAAACCAATATTTCTCAATAGCTCTTTTAATGGAAAGACCTCTCTGAGAATACTGAAAACAGCAAGTTATTCTGTTCATTTCTGCCATTGGGGGTTCACTGGATAACTTTGTGCCAGTTACTTGACTTTCAGCCTGATCTATTTCACAAGGTTGCTTTGTGCCAATTTGAAGAAGGGCAGGTTATGAATTAATATATAGTAAATAATGAATATAGCTGAAAACGGGGACAGATAAAAGGTAGCTTGATTGGTAAGAGGAAAGGATAGAAGGATGAAGAGAAGAGTGGAGATACAGGGGTTGCCAGGAGGAAGGAATGATGAAATAATGTGGGGAAGGGGATACAGGGGAAATTAAGATGCCCCCTATAAGTGTTTGTAGGTTGCCCACTGTGCACCTATGCCCATCCTAATGGCCAGCACTGTGCAAGTGGGCCATAATTTCCCTGGCCGAGGCTGCCAGAGAAAGGAAAGAAGGGAATAGGGGAAGAAGGAAAGCTGAAGACAGAGGGACAGCTAAACATTGGTTGACTACTGGGTGGAAAGGAAAGGAGGCATCAAGGAAAGGGGAGAAGCTATGGAAGCTTTCAGGGAAGGGAAAGAGGAAATAGTAGGGGAGGGTAAAATGAGATACCCCCTCCACCTTGTGTGTCCCCCACTTGTACAACTATTACTGCAATCATTTTCTAAACAGGAACCCATTTCAACTTTTGATGCACTTTTTGAGTGATATTGTTATATCATCATCCATTGAAGAAATTGATTGCAAGGGAGACTTCCGGGGAAGGAAAATGCCGAGCTGAGCTGTCTCTCGTAACGGGAGCAGGCTGAAAGTTTTGTTCGGGGTAGTGGAGGGCAAACCAAAGCCCACTGCCTACCTTTCTCAGTGAGAGAAAGGTCCAAGACTTGCACAGAAACTTTGGAAAGCGATTTACCTTGGCTGAAAAGAAGCCCTGTAGGGAGTTTCTTTGAGGCTTTGAGGAGTCTCGGGAAGTTTGCATAGTCAGCGTCTGCAAGACTTTTCAGAGTCATTGATTTGACATAAGCTCGTCAGGATCCTAACCTTCTGGGACATTTCTAAACAACTAAAGCTTTGGAAGACCAGTGGAACTTGGATAACTGGAGAAAAAGGTACAGAAGCTCTCTTTTCACTCCGGAGCTATTTATAGACTAAAGGGACATATTAAAGGTGGGAAAAAGGAAAAAAAAAACATAAAGCTTGCAAGTAAAAGAAGGAAATGGTGAAGTTTGGACTGTTTTAATATAAAGGACAGTGTTAAAAACTGTTAAAAACTGAAAAGAGATCATTATTTAGTCTACTTGCGGTTTGTTGAAAAGAAAACAGCCACGTCGCACTGGAATATACTGGAACGGACCTGCAACGCTTCTGAGCAAGACAGGAAGTGCGTCAAGTATCGTGAGATTTCCATGAGAGTTGATGGTGACAGAGACAGGAAGCAGTAAAGAAAAAAGCCTACTCTATACCATAGAGAAACATCGGCAGCCATTGCTGGGAGGTCCAATTTAAAACATTGTTTTTAAAAAGATTTGAGACTTTAAAAATTGACAGAATCAACTGGAAAAAGGGTAAGAAGACAAGAACTATTGACTATATTATTGGTGGGCTCCTGGGGTGATCTTAAAAGGAAAAAAAAATTTTTAAAGGAGAAAAAATCGTGGCCGCCATTTTGGAATTTTTGAAGACTTTTTTGATAAATATCTCGGCTTGGGTGGCTCAGAAATCAGCGAAATTGGGCTTGCTGGAAAGGGCAAGCCGTACTCTATTGAACCTGACTGTCAGATTTTAGATTGGTGAGGTCAAAAATTTCGTCATTTTTTAAAGGGAAAAAAAATCTTAAAAATGTATATCTGGGCCTGGGAAGCTCAGAAGAAAACAGAATAAAGTTTAACTAAGAGAGAAAATTTAGACCTTTTGAACTTGGTAGTCAAACTTGTAATTTGTGAGACGGAAATTTTTGGTATTTTTATTTTTATCCCTTTGCTCTTTGCTTAAATGTCTGAGCCCAGGCAGCCCCGAACAAGGGCCCTTTCATTAGAAAAAATGCAGGACCAAATGGAGGCTATGGAAGCCAGAATTATGAAAGGAGTTAAGAAAATGATGGAAGAATTGAAGGAAGAACTTGTCACAGTGATTAAAAAAGAAGTGGATGAGCTCAAAAACCAAATTGGGGAAACAGCTAAGAAAGTGCAGGAGGTGGAAGAGAAAGTTAAAATACATGATACCACCTTGCTGAAAGTTCAAGAAAAAGTGACGATCCACGACTGCAAATTAATGGAAAATCAGATACGTTTGAGAGGAGTACCTGAGGAAGAGAATGATGATCTGAAAGGATATATAATAAACATAACTGCAGAATTCTTAGATGAAGACCCTGATAAGACCAAAAGCATGTACGATCACATGTATAGAGTTAACTCGCTTTATGGCAAAAAAAACCAACTTACCAAGAGATGTTGTTGTAAGATTTATGACAAAGGAAATGGTGGGAAGGATCATGAAGAAAAATTTTGAAGAGTCATTGATAGTAAGAGGTAGCAGAGTGAGAATTATGAAGGAGCTACCTAAACAAGTGATAAAAGACAGGAGAACATACAAAAAGTTGACAGAAAAATTGAAAGACAATGGCACAAGGTACAGATGGATAATCCCTGAGGGTTTGAGCTTTGAACTTCAGGGGAAGAGAGTCACAATTACAAATGCCTGAGAGTTGAGGAGATTTTTTGAAGAAAATAAAGAATTTGCACCATGATGGATTACAAATTATTGTCTTGGAATGTTAATGGACTAAATTCACCACAAAAAAGAAGGGCAACTTTTCATTGGATCAAGAAGCAAAATTGTAATATAATTTGTTTGCAAGAAGTTCACATCAAACAAAAGGATTATAAATTTTTATGGAACAAGCAACTGGGAAGGGAATTTTTTTCATTAGCTGAACAGAAAAAAAGGGGAGTAGTTTTTTTATATCAAACAAGATCTGGAGCCAAAATTGGTGTTTAAAGACAAAGATGGAAGATTTGTAGCAGTGGAAATAACATCAAATGGGAAAAAAACGCTGCTATTGGGACTATATGCACCTAATGGTGCAAAAGATGCTTTTTTTAAAGACATTACACAACAGTTAGATGAGTTGACCTATGATCAAATATTCTTAATGGGAGATTTTAATGGAACAGTTGAGAACTCACTGGATAGATCCGGAGGGAAAAAAAATGGTGGGAAAGAAGGGAAATTGCCAAAGTCTTTTTTTGAATTAGTTAAACAAGAAAATTTGGAAGACATATGGAGAAAGTTCAATCCTGAAGTGCGGGACTATACTTTTTTTTCTGCAAGACATAAGACTTTTTCTAGAATTGACATGCTGTGGGGAACCAGAGATTTAGGCCTTACAACAAGGAAGATAGAGATTTTACCTAAAATTGGAGCTGACCATAGCCCAATAATGTGGATTACAAAATTGTCCAAAAGACTGAGAAGATGGAGACTGAATGAAGATTTGCTACAGAACAAAGAAACAGTGACTTTCCTAGGAAAAGAAACTAAGGAATTTTTCCAAGTGAATGACAAAGAAGATATTGACTTCCAGACGGTCTGGGATGCTTATAAAGCAGTAATGAGAGGGTTGTTGATTACTTTGAACAATAAAGATAAAAGGAAAAAAGAAAAACAACTATTGGACATTCAAAATGAAATAAAGAAAAAAGAAGGAGAGTTGAGGAAAAGACCAGGGAAAAAGAAAATTCTAAGGGAAATTTCAATATTGCAAACTCAATTAAGATATTTGTTAAATAAAGAAGTGGAATGGAATCTGAAAAGGCTTCAGCAGAAATCGTTTGAAGGAGCAAATAAGACGGGGAAATATTTGGCATGGCAACTGAAGAAAAAGAGGGAAAATAAAATAATTAGTAGAATTGTGATAGATGAAAGAGACGTAGTTACTCAAGAGGGAATAAAAAGAGAATTTTTTAAGTATTATGCCAAGTTGTTCAAAGGTGCTGAAGTAAAGAGAGAAAAGATAGATGAATATCTACAGAAAATAAAAATTGAGCCCTTAACTGAAAATATGAGAAAAGTTTTGAATGACCCAATTGAAAAGATAGAAATTGAAGCAGCAATCAATGTGATGAAAAATGATAAAGCTCCCGGGCCAGATGGTTATACAGCTAAATACTTTAAAATTTTTAAAGATGAATTAACACCAAAATTACAGAAGCTGATGAATGTAATAAGAACCAAAGGGAAGGTACCAAACACATGGAAAGAAGCTGTTATTTCTTTGATACCCAAAGAAGAAAGAGACGTTACAAATGTGAAAAATTACAGACCAATTTCACTTTTGAACAATGATTATAAAATATTTACAAGAATTCTGGCGGAACGACTTAAGCAATATCTGATAAATTTTATAAAGGAGTCTCAAGCTGGTTTTCTTCCCAAAAGACAAATAAGAGACAATATTAGAACTGTTGTAAATATTGTAGAATATTATGAAAGACATCCAGAAAAAGAAGTAGCATTATTCTTTGCGGATGCAGAGAAAGCATTTGATAATTTAAACTGGGACTTTATGTTTGCAGTGATGGAAAAAATGGAGCTTGGAGAAAGTTTTATAAGAATGATAAAGGCAATATATTCTGAACAAAGGGCAAGGTTGTGCGTTAACGCAGATCTTACAGACGAAATGAAAATCAGTAAAGGTACTAGACAAGGCTGCCCGCTTTCGCCACTGTTGGTTATAATGACTCTTGAAATTTTATTGATGCAGATTCAAGAAGAAAAAGATCTAGAAGGGTTACAAATAAAAGGATATACCTACAAATACAGAGCATTTGCTGATGACATAATGTTTATAAATGAAAATCCCTTACAAGTTACACCTTTGTTATTAACGAGAATACAAGAGTTTGGGGAGTTGGCGGGACTTTATATAAATAAAGAAAAATCAAAAATTTTATGTAAGAATATGCAGAAAAATAGACAACAAGAATTACAAAGACTAACGGGTTGTGAAGTTGCCTCTAAGGTAAAATACCTAGGGGTAGAGATAACAATGAAAAATATTGATTTGTTCAGAAATAATTATGAAAAACTATGGCGTAAAATAGAAGAAGATATGCTAAAGTGGAACAAGCTCAACTTGTCATTGTTGGGCAGAATAGCTGCAGTAAAAATGAATATCTTACCAAGGATTATGTATTTGTTTCAAACCATCCCTATTGTGAAAGATGCTAAACAGTTTGATAAATGGCGAAGGAAAATTTCGGAATTTGTGTGGGCCGGGAAGAAACCAAGAATTAAAATGAAAGTCTTGCCAGATGCAAGAGAGAGAGGTGGATTCCAATTACCAGATTTGAAACTGTATCATGAAGCAATTTGTTTAGTATGGATGAAAGAATGGATAACGCTGTTAAACAAAAAACTTTTAGTGTTGGAAGGCCATGGAAAAAAATTCGGATGGCATGCATACTTGTATTAAGGAAAAAAGAAGATGGACGGTCTTTTCTCTCACCATTATATAAGAAGCAGTCTACTAAATGTGTGGATAAAGTATAAGAAATATGGTGATGAGAGGAGACCTTTGTGGATAGTGCCAGCTGAAGTGATAAAGTTAACGGCTAAAACAGTCAAAGAAAAACAGCTATCATACAACCAGTTACTAAAAATACAAAGTGGGAAAATAGAACTGAAAACTGCAGAAGAACTGAGTTATAAATATGATTGGTTTCAAATGCAACAAATAAAAAGCTTGATGGAGAATGATATCAAAGCTGAAGGAATAAGGAAAGAGCAAACAGAAATAGAAAGAGTTCTGCTTGGAGATAATGAGAAATTAATTTCAAAAGTATACAAATTACTTTTACAATGGTCTACAGAAGATGAAGTAGTGAAATCTCAAATGATAAAATGGGCAATTAATGTAAACAAAGAAATAAAGATGGAATCTTGGGAATATTTGTGGAAAAACTCTATGAAACTTGCAACATGTCATAGTATTAAAGAAAACTGTTTTAAGATGATGTATAGATGGTATATGACTCCAAAAAAATTAGCAAAGATGAACAACAAGATGCCAGATAGGTGTTGGAAATGTAAAAAGCACGAAGGCTCTTTCTACCATATGTGGTGGACTTGTGAAAGGGCTAAAATGTTTTGGCAGATGATTCAGCAAGAGATTTCTAAGATTTTGGGATATGAATTCAACAAAGTGGCAGAGATTTTTCTGCTGGGATTACAAATGGAAAAATTTCCAAAAGAAGATAGAACTTTAATATGGTACTTGCTCTCAGCTGCTAGGACATTGTATGCGCAGCTGTGGAAGGAAGAAAAAATACCAGAGAAATGGGATTGGATTACAAAAGTTATGTCATGGAGTGAAATGGACAAATTAACAAGAAAACTAAGAGACTATGATTTGGAACTTTTTAAGTTGGAGTGGAGGAAATTCAGAAGATACGTAGAAAAAGAGTGGAAAATAAAAGGACATTGGACAATCTTTGATGATTAAGATTTTTAAAATAAGAATATAACTTTTGGGTTTTTTTGTTTTTTCTTAATAGTTAAGGGTACCTTTAATACTTGTTTTTTTTTAAGAAACACTGGCGGGGGTCAAGTAATGGAGGGAGGGGTGGGGGGAAAGTAAGATATGGGGTAGAAAGATTTTTCTTTTACTTTAAGCTTTTGTAAATTGTAGATATAGTTCTGCTACCATATGTTACTAATAAAATTGTCTATACGCAAGAAATTGATTGCAAGGGACTTTCTCTTCACCCAGAAACATTTTGCACTTCTAACATCTGTGTAAGGCATTTTTAGCTGCACGTGTATGGTGTATTTATCAAATATTGCTGTATTCAGTATTATTCTGTCACAGATTTGTATCAGATGTGCTTTCCATGCATTTTTGGTTTTGATTTTCAGCTTTCTTTTCCCTGTTTTCAAATCTAAAAAGCTTCACCAGTCAAGTGGGCACATCTTGCTTAGCCTATGTACCTGTGAAACAATTCACTTTATCCCTTTCATTTCCTTTCAGGCTGCAAAGAGTCAAGAAAATGTTATATGTATTATTTAAACAATTATTATGGTTGCCTCCAGTAGCAATGATGTATTTCTTGAGGCTAATATTCATTATAATCTATAATGAAAGGAAAATATGAAAAATGTAGGATTGCCATAATTAGGACAGTTTTAAAGGAGATCTATACTCACAAATATTGAGAAACACCACTACAAGTTTCCAATGTTCCCAACTAGACCTCAGGAAATATTCCATGTTAGTTCATTGACTTTTTATTCTGTGCTGTGCTAGGCTTTAATACAGGAAGCAAGCTGTGGCAACTAGGGATGTGCAAAAAAAAAATAATTCAGAAGTACACGAATTCAAAAGTATACGGGGGGAAAAATTTGGAATCCCGTATATTTCTGAATTCCATAGTTGGAATAGCCGCATATATGGTAGATGCGCGGCTATTTCCGAATATACGGCTCTATTATACCATATGGCCATTGAAATCAATGGCAAATAGGGTATATTTGAAGCCTCCTGGAGGGGAAGGGATTTAAGGGAGAGCCCCCAAATTTGCAGGGGACCTGCAGGGGACTCTCCCCCACAAACCCCCAAGTCCCAAAAAGATTGGGCCAGGGGGTCCCATTCCAGGGGCATCCAAAGAGGGTGCCTCTATTCCACCATTATACCCTATGGGCCATTGAAATCAATGGCAACAGGGCATAATTAGAGGCTACTGGGGGGCAGGGGGTTTGAGGGAGAGCCCCTAAAACTACAGGGAACCCGCAGAGGAGTCTCCCCTACAAAATCCACAAGTCTCAAAAAGATTGGGCCAGGGGGTCCTTGTCTTTGGGCTCCCCAAAAGGCCCATTGCCAACAATGCTGGGGAAAGCCCAATTAGCCACTTCCTCCACTATAATTGCTGTGGGGAAAGTGGCTCTGGCCAGAGGGGAGTTTGTGGGAGAGGCCCCAAAACTGCAGGGCAGCTTCAGGGGATTCCCCAGCATGAAACCCCCCTGGCAAAAAAGACTGCACCCATCTTTGACACCCCAAAAGGAACACTGCTCCCAATGGTGAGAAAAAACCAATTAGAGCCACTTCCTCACTGTAATTGATGTGGGAAAAGTGGCTCTGGGGAGCAGGAGGTTTTGAGGAGAGCCCCCCAAACTGCTGTGCAGCTTCAGGGCACTGTCCCACACAAAACCCACAAGGCCAAAAAAAAATTGGACCAGGGGGTCCAATTCCTGGGGCACCCAAAGCCAAACCTAACTTCACACCAGATAATCTCTATAGGACCAAAATGCACTACATCCCTCTAGCTACGCTATGAACCCTGCAGGCCTGGAACCAATATAAACCCAGTTGCCAATGTCACTGCCACACAAAACACAATCTGCTCAAGATCTGTTCTGCAGACCTGGCTGCAGCAAACCCAGATGCCATCTCTCCAGCCCTGCCCCAAACAACACGGGGAGAGCTGGCCAAGCACAACAAGCCTGCTGGTTCTGGGTCTCTCACCCAGGGGCCAGCTTCCCCCCCCCCAAAAAAAAACCAGAACCAGGAAAAGGGACAACAGGAGAAGGCCAAGAAATTCAACTGTTAAAAAGTGGCATTTAAACAATGAAAATTAGGCCAAACAGCACCCCCCCGCCCAAGAACCAGAACCAGAAGAGAAAAAGAACAGCAGCACAACACAGCAGCAACAAATCAAACACAGAATCCTTTTAAAACAGTAAAAAACTTAACTTTTAACAATACAGGAACTTTGCCAACCCCTCCCCCCAAAAAACCTTCACCCTAACCCCAAGAAATCCAAGCCACCCAAATCAGGAAAAGTAAAAGGACACTGCACTTTTAAAAGTCCTCTCATTAAAGTAAGATATGGGCAAATTGGCAAAAAAAACCCCCACCCCAGCAGAATCCCCTAACCCCAAATAAGCTAGTACCCACCACCCAAATCTGGACAAGTAAAGGGACTCTGAGTCTTAAAAAGTCTTTTTACCAACTAAAATAAAAACAAGAGCCCCAAGACTGTCTTACCTTTTCTTACTCCAAGCAAGTCTGATAAGGCTGAGCAGCAGCAGCTGCCTGAGGCCAAGGGCCAGCACAGCACAATCTCGCTCACACACAGACAAAAGAACAACATCGTTGCTGATGGCTGGAGGATCAGCTACACAAAAGCCCTTTAAAGCATGCATTTATAATGCATTTTGCAAATGTATGCTTTGGATTGGCTGCTGGGGCTCCTCTTCCCCCTCCCCCCTCCCTGATCCCAGGGAGGCTATGGGAGAGGCACAAAAGGAGGCAAACAGGAGGCTCCCCTGAGGCTGCAGAAGCCCCTTTCCCACCTTTTGCATTGACTTCTGTATAATTCCGAATATTTATACGGAAGTATATGGGGAGCTATACTCAGCTCCCGCATAATGGGCCCCAATTGGAATCGGCTGTATGCGATTCCGTATACAGCCAAATCAGGGGTGATTCGGCAGTTGATTCGGTTTGACCGAACTGAATGCACACCCCTAGTTGCAACCTGTGCATATCACAATGGTCCTCTGCTGATAGCTGCCAGCAGGGCTTTTTTTTGTTGCAGGAACTCCTTTGCATGTTAGGTTACATACCCCTGATGTAGCCAATCCTTCAGGAGCTTACAGTAGGCCTTGTAAGAAGAGCCCTGTAAGCTCTTGGAAGATTGGCTACATCTGGGGTGGGTGGGTGTAGCCTAATAGGCAAAGAACATAAGAACATAAGAGAAGCCATGTTGGATCAGGCCAACGGTCCATCAAGTCCAACACTCTGTGTCACACAGTGGCAAAAAATTTTATATACACACATACACTAATAGCCACTGATGAACCTGTGCTAATAGCCACTGATGAACCTGTGCTCCATATATTTATCTAAACCCTTCTTGAAGGTGGCTATACTTGTGGCCGCCACCACCTCCTGTGGCAGTGAATTCCACATGTTAATCACCCTTTGGGTGAAGAAGTACTTCCTTTTATCCGTTTTAACCTGTCTGCTCAGCAATTTCATCGAATGCCCACGAGTTCTTGTATTGTGAGAAAGGGAGAAAAATACTTCTTTCTCTACTTTCTCCATCCCATGCATTATCTTGTAAACCTCTATCATGTCACCCCGCAGTCGACGTTTCTCCAAGCTAAAGAGTCCCAAGCGTTTCAACCTTTCTTCATAGGGAAAGTGCTCCAGCCCTTTAATCATTCTAGTTGCCCTTCTCTGGACTTTCTCCAATGCTATAATATCCTTTCTGAGGTGTGGCGACCAGAACTGCACACAGTACTCCAAATGAGACCGCACCATCGATTTATACAGGGGCATTATGATACTGGCTGATTTGTTTTCAATTCCCTTCCTAATAATTCCCAGCATGGCGTGGCCTTTTTTATTGCAGACACACACTGTCTTGACATTTTCAGTGAGTTATCTACCACGACCCCAAGACCTCTCTCTTGCCCAGTCTCTGCCAGTTCACACCCCATCAACTTGTATTTGTAGCTGGGATTCTTGGCCCCAATGTGCATTACTTTGCACTTGGCCACATTGAACCGCATCTGCCACGTTGACGCCCACTCACCCAGCCTCAACAGATCTCTTTGGAGTTCCTCACAATCCTCTCTGGTTCTCACCACCCTGAACAATTTAGTGTCATCCGCAAACTTGGCCACTTCACTGCTCACTCCCAACTCTAAATCATTTATGAACAAGTTAAAGAGCATGGGACCCAGTACCGAGCCCTGCGGCACCCCACTGCTTACCGTCCTCCACTGCGAAGACTGCCCATTTGTACTGACTCTCTGCTTCCTATTACTAAGCCAGTTTTTGATCCACAAGAGGACCTGTCCTTTTACTCCATGACTCTCAAGTTTTCTAAGGAGCCTTTGATGAGGAACTTTATCAAAAGCTTTCTGGAAGTCAAGGTAAACAACATCTATCGGGTCTCCTTTGTCCACATGTTTGTTCACCCCCTCAAAGAAATGTAACAGGTTAGTGAGGCAAGATCTTCCCAGTTGTAGGACCTCCTCTTTTGTCACCTCAATCTGACTCAGGTCTTTCAACACCCCTTCCAAAATTAGTGGTTCTGGGGAGGGCAAAAAGTTCTCGTCTTCCACAGTGAAGACAGAGGCAAAAAATTCATTTAGCTTCTCAGCCGTTTCCCTATCCTCCTTCTGTAATCCTTTTACCCCATGGTCATCCAAGGGCCCCACTGCCTCCCTGGCTGGTTTCCTACTTCTAATATATTTGAAGAAATTTTTATTGTTGGTCTTTATGTTTTTTGCAATATGCTCCTCATAGTCCCTTTTTGCCTGCCTGATCACAGTCTTGCATTTGATTTGCCACAGCCTGTGTTCCCTTTTACTAATCACACTTGGACTGGTTTTCCACCGCTTAAAGGAGTCCTTCTTACCTTTTACAGCTTCCATTACTTTATTTGTTAACCATGCAGGTCTTTTCTTATGCCTGTTTGTGCCTTTCCTAACTTGTGGTATGTATTTTATCTGAGCTTCTAGGATTATAGTTTTAAATAGCGTCCAAGCTTCCCCGAGGGTTTTGACCGTATGTACCTTTCCTTTCAGTTTCCTCCTCACATGCCTCCTCATCTCAGTGTATTTACCCCTTTTAAAGTTAAACGTGGTTGTGGCGGTCTTTTTGGACAACTCCCTATTTATACAAACGGTGAAATCAATAACATTATGGTCACTGCTCCCAAGCGGCGCAATCACTTTTACATCTCTCGCCAAGTCTTGGGCATTACTTAGGACCAAATCCAGGATCGCCCCACCCCTGGTAGGTTCTGAGACCATCTGCTCCATAGCATAGTCATTGAGAGCATCAAGAAACTCAATCTCTTTCTCTCGACCAGAACACATATTGACCCAATCAATCTGCGGGTAGTTAAAATCACCTATTACAAAACAGTTTTTACGTTTAGCTGCTATCTTTAAGCCTTCCATCATATTATAATTGTCCTCTCTCTTTTGATTTGGTAGGCGATAACAAACTCCCATAGTTAAATTTCCTTTTGGGCCCTCTATTTCAACCCAAAGCATTTCTAAAAGTGAATCTAATTCTCTGACCTCAGTCTTACTGGACCGTATATCCTCTCTGACATACAGAGCCACCCCACCTCCAACCCTTCCCTCCCTATCCTTCCGATATAGCTTATATCCAGGAATCACTGTGTCCCACTGATTCTCCTCATTCCACCAAGTTTCTGAAATTCCCACAATGTCTATGTTTTCTCCCAACACTAAACATTCCAATTCACCAATTTTACTTCGAACACTTCTAGCATTTGCATACCAACATCTATAATTTCCCAGGCGAGCTAGGCCTGCCACCTTCCTCCTGCCACCTCGAGACTCTGGCAGACAGTCCATATTGTTTGTCGCCTTCACAGTGCACAACTCTGGTCTGTTCCCCGGTAGAAAAACAGCAGCCAACCCTTCATCTCTTTGAGACGAGTCCTCCCGAACCAGAGACATTTCATCTCCTGTCGGCTTTCCCCCAAGATTTAGTTTAAAAACTGCTCTGCCACCTTTTTGATTTTAAGCGCCAGCAGCCTGGTTCCATCCGGGGACAAGTGGAGACCATCTCTTTTGTACAGCTCCCGCTTGTTCCAGAAAGCATCCCTGTGCCTAACAAACTTAAACCCTTCCTCCTTACACCATCGTCTCATCCACACATTGAGACTTCTAATTTGTGCCTGTCTCTCCTGCCCTGCACGTGGAACAGGTAGCACTTCCGAGAAGGCTACCTTGGAGGTCCTGGCCTTAAGTCTCCCGCCTAGCAGCCTAAATTTTTCCTCCAGGACCTCACGACTGCATTTCCCCACATCATTGGTGCCAACATGCACCACGACCACAGGCTCCTCCCCAGCACTGTCTATCAGTCTATCTACTACACGCGTAATGTCCGCTACCTTCGCAACAGGCAGGCAAGTCACCATACGGTCAGTACGTGGTTTCGCCACCCAGCTGTCTACTTGCCTAAGGATCGAATCACCAACTACCAACCCCCCCCCTCTCCCCCTGCTCATGGATGGTTCCTTGGCGTGAAAGGATTCCCGCTCACCAACCGAAGAAGAGGTCCCTTCTGAGGGCGCATTCTTCTTGTCCTCAGCATGGTGCCCTGTTCCCTCTCGACCCTCTCGCTCTCTGGCAGCAACGGGGCTGCTACGTTCAGAGCGGGGCTCATCTAATACGCCCCCGAGAGTCTTCCCCAAGTGCCTAACTGACCGTCTCTGCTTCTCCAGGGCAGTCACCTCGGCCTCAAGGGTACGAACTCGTTCCCTGAGGACCAGGAGCTCCTTGCACCGAGCACACACCCAAGACTTCTGTCCTTTGGGCAGATAGTCATACATGTGACACTCAGTGCAAAACACTGGAAAGCCCCCAACCCCCTGCTGGCATTCTATCTTCATGATATATATATATATATATTAAAATATACAGTCCTCTTTAAATGCTGTTTGTTTAAGTGGCTCCCCTTCTGGAGGGTCAACTTACCTTACCTCAACTTACCTTATTGGGAACTTACCTTATTTGGAGAACAAGGAAATCAGGGATCTGGGTTCCTGGCCCTTAGAGAGCCCCTAGGCGAAGAGCCACAGCCCAAGAGCCCTTTGGCAAGGCGCAGCTTAAAATGCAAAGAGGGTGGAGCAGAGGCACTCCTCAGCAATCAGCAGCAATCACTCTTAATCAGGAATTCCTGATACAAAAAAAGCCGTGACTGCCAACTTAAAGTGACCAGTAAATGCCAACACATCATAAAGACTTGGACTGAAGTTCGGACTGAAGGTCTGAATCACTCAAATTCTGCAGCCAGACCCAGCATACTAAGTAGTAGAAGCAGGAGTCATTTCATAGAAAAAGAGGTGTTGGAGCTCATTAGCATAACTCATTAGCATGTGCCACACACCGCTGACATCACCAGAAGATATACTAAATTATATCAGCTCAGCATCTACCTTAAAATGCTTCTTGAATTATAATTGTCATAAAAAAATCTTACTCCCATCATACCTGCCCAAAATGAGGCCTGAGTACAAAACTCCTTATCACCCATAGAACATTCTGTGAAGGACTAAGAACTTAAGTTGTAAATAAGTTAGAGTTGCTAAATGTAGCTGTATAATGTCATGTTCCTCTTCAGTTTTCTACAGCTTTTGCTGATTTCCCCCTCTCCTTTTAAGCATTTTATGCACTTCGGAAATTAGGTCTCAGCTCCACATGTTTCTAGTGAACTTTTGAGTGAACTGCAAGTTATTGGTAAATGCACTGTAGGTGGCCTTTGTTTTTCTTGGTTACTGAGCTGAAACATTACAGATCTGGCGTACCGCATTTGCAAATATACTGGAAGACTGATTGACATGCTGACTGAGCTCTCATAATTCCTCCCACCCATCTACTTGAAGCTCTCCTTGTTAGAATGCTGCAGAATTGTCTGAAGATCATTTTGCCTGATTGGAAATTGCTCTTTTAGAATTCCATTTCTCTGCTCTTGTGAACCTTTGCAAGAATCAGTAGGTCCAGCTATATGTTATCAAGGAAGGTGAGCCGGATGTATTCAAACCAAATGACCTTCACCATTTGGATAATGACTATCTTGGGACACTTTTAATGCTGTACTTTACAATCCACAGGATATGCCCATAGATGAAGCTTTTTGGTTCAGAAAAACTGGCATGCTTTTTTTTATCTAAGACAACAAGTTTTTATAGACCTACAAAGCCCACTATCCTGGCTAAAAGAATCTGGTGAATAGTCCAGTGCAGAATGTTGTTAAGTATGTGGCTCTCAGTTGATGTTATATTTTTGGTGAATTTAGCAACATGTAATGAACTATAGTTTTTGTGAGGATATAATCTGGGATTACACATGAAGAACCAATGGTTACTGCTAACCATTATTGCTAATATTTTTTTAAAGATTTCTTAGACCTAGCAAGGCAACAAATATGAATAAAGTCTCTCCTGCCTCTTATTAAAGATTCTCAGGTATCACAATTTCTTTCCACAATTTTATATTCATAATTCTTTAAAGTCTTGTGGTTCCAAATCTCTCTCTTTCTTGCAACACTATTTAATTTCTCTCCCTTAAATGTTTCTTTAAAAAAAACATGAATGTTGAACTGGGAAATTGCAGTATTAAATTCAAAAGTCATATATCACTTTTTTGTTAATTTTCTATACTCTGCCTCCATCACTTTTGCATGCATGAAATAAGAGGGGCTCCCTCTGGTGGGCCAAAATAATAGCTTTACATTTAAAGTACCTTTGTGTTAGGCTTTTTTTTTTTTGCTTGTTCTGATTTTGTTCATTTGTTTCAGAAACCTAAAGGATAAAGTCTCTGTTCTTGGAATCCAGGATTCATACCTTGATGGCATTTTGGCACTTTAAATATAGTTCACATTTCCCCTCCCCCCCTTCTCTATTATCAGACCTATTAGAGAACCAGTGTGGTGTAGTGGTTAAAAGCGTTGGACTAGGATCTAGAAGACCCAGTTTTGAATCCCTACTTGTGCCATGGAAGCTTGATGGGTGACCTTTGGACAGTCACCTTCTCTCAGCCTAATTTACTTCATAGGGTTGTTGTGAGGGTGCAATGGAGAAGAGAAGAATGTTGTAAGGTGCTTTGTGTCCTCACTGGGAAGAAAGGCATGGTATAAATGACTATCATAGTCTTTGTATTGGCAAACTGGAATGATGTTTATAATGTATGCTATGTGTTAAAAAGTAAACTTGGTGGACAGTTACACCTCTGAGAAAAACATGTTCTCAGTTTAACCCAGCCTTGAAGAGCCATAGAGCAATTAACAGACTTTGCATTTATTGCCTGTGACACTCTCAACTATCACTCTTCAATTCTGACATGTTTATTGACTTTGCTGTTGTTCAACACAACAAATGATATCTAAACCAAACTGATTGTTCTTTCCATTTGTTGGCACAGATTCTGACTTGGTACTATTTTGCTTGCTTAATCACTGCCCACCAGCTATATATAACTCTGCTTACTGTACCCCATTTCATTGTCTGATGAAGTGTGTATGCACATGAAAGCTTACATTCTGAATAAAACTTGGTTGGTCTTTAAAGTGCTACTGGATTCCAACTTTGTTCTATCATAGTCTAAGACTAGTTACTATTATTTTAAGACTAGTTACTATTAGTAACTACAACTTTCATTGCAAAAGAGATACATACTATACCAGATTAAATTATTGTATGCCAAAGAATTTTTGATAGTTTCTGATCACCTTTTCTGTTTGTTCTTCTAGATTATGAATATATATTTCTGAAATGAAATCTGTGAGGATCAAATCTATGATCTCTTCTCATCATCTTGGAATTGATTTAAAACAGGGGTGTCAAACATGTGGCCTGAGGGGGCAAATCAGGCTCTATCTGGCCCGCAAGCAATTGGCTGTCATCTGCTTCCTTCTGCATCACAGCTTGCTTTGCCAGGCATGCTCAATTGCACAGGAGCTACAGAGCAAAGCCTCTATTTTCTCCATTTGCTTAGGCTGCTCCCTTGGGGAGGAAGGGGGGAATAGCTTGCTTTGCCAGGCTCTCTCAACACACAGCAGAGCTACTGAGCCAAACCTATCTTCCTTCTGTTGGCTGAGGCTCCTTCTCTTTCTGGTCCCCTGGGGAAGGAAGGAAAGAGTCCGAGCTTCTTTTGCCTGGTTCCCTGGATCCAATGGGAGAAATACAAAGAAAGCACCTTTAAGACCAATGAGTGCTAATGTTTTGGTGTTTTGGAATGCATTGGTGTCCAGGGCAGTTTTTCATGCAACTGGGGAGGGACTGTGGCTCAGTGGTAGAGCATCTGCTTGGGAAGCAGAAGGTCCCAGTTTCAATCCCTGGCATCTCCAACTAAAAAGGGTCCAGGCAAATAGGCATGAAAAACCTCAGCTTGAGACCCTGGAGAACCACTGCCAGTCTGAGTAGACAATACTGACTTTAATGGACCAAGGGTCTGATTCAGTAGAAGGCAGCTTCATATGTTCATATATGTTCATATGAAGCTTGGGGGGTGCATTTGAATAAAATGGTTCCCATCATCGGGGGGGGGGGGAATCTATATTTTATACAAGTGATACTTCCCTTTGACATACACATTTCTCCTCTTCAGTTGTGATGTTAATGATATTGTAAGCCGCCCTGAGTCCGCTTGCGGAGAGGGCGGGATATAAATGTAAATAAATAAATAAATAAATAAATAAATAATACCCAACAATTTAATAAATGACAGTACACAATATTAGAAGGATCATATTTTGCTTTTCATACTCTTTGCCTTTTTCATACTCTATTACCACAATACACCAAAACCAAAGCAGCCTATAAATATGCCGTTAACTCTAACTCTTCCTGATTAAAAGTAGACTTACTGATTAAACCCATTAAAGTTTTCATCTCTAATAGTTATTTTACTTTATAATACTTTTTAGTTATTTCTTAAGCAGAAGTGTTAATGGGATCTAGGTAAATACAAGATAAGCTACATGCAGAATTAATTTTCTGAACATCTCTGAATGTTTGGGAACAGACTTTTTTATTAGCAAGAACTGTGTGGTCATCAACTTTTGTTTTAAGCCTCTGTTATAAGGAATAATGATCATGGCTCTTGTTGCTGTTGGTGATGCTGTTTATTGTTGCAAGGATGGACTTTTGGCACACAGTACGTCCATGTTCTTACAGTTGTGGAAATTAATTAAGAGATATTGATTGAAAAGTCTTCCCCTAAAACCCTACTAAGGTTTTCTCCCAAATATTTAAACAATTTTTGGTCATCTCTTTCTCGTGCTCTTTCTCTTTTTATTTCTCTTTTCTCTCTCTCTTTGTAATAAGATTAATTATGTGTGGTGCACCACTGCTTATCCCCATGAAAGAAAATCTAAAACGAGGGATTTCAGCTTCAAGAAGGCTATTTTGTCCTGTTTCCGATGTTCTAAAGGGATTAATTTACCATATCGTATAGCCCTGGAAGACTGTGATAATTGAAAACATCCATATTCATTGCATGTTCAAAGGGATCTGTCTGACTTTGTAATGTAAAAAGTGCATTTTTAACCTGAACGGGGACCTGCATCTGGCATTGCTTAATCCTATTAGTCCGACAGTTCCAAAGCTTTAGTGTATAATCATTAGCTCGTGTTAATCCGCAGACATGCCTCCAGCTTCAGCCTGTCAGAAGGAGTCCCTGCAGGGAAAATGTGGAGGTGCTGATAGCGCAACACCAACTAATCTTATCTTAAATGCTAGCAGCAGCCACTATCTGTGATAGCCAGGGAATTAAAAACAAATTTTTTATGGGTATTGGGTATCGCCTTTCCCTCTCTGGCACACAGCTCTTCTACCTTGCCCTAGTTTTTGTTTTCCTCATTCTTTTTCAGGCAAGTGGTTGCAAAGATGGGAGCTAGGGGAATGGCAAGAGGGAGGCACATCTGTGTATGCTTTGGAGATATTTACTATGCCGTCATAAAAATAGCGACATAAGCTACTAAACCTCTAAGGTGTTTTGCAGCCTTCTCTATAGTGGAGACTCAATCATATTTCTCACACTGGCTTACCATTTATTTCTCATTTTAGCAGACTGCAGAATTACCCAAGCCAAATGACCACAGCATCTGGCAAAGCCCAAAATACTCAGAGCCAGTGCCTGAGTTTGTCTGTCTACATTGTAGTTCTGTCTGACGTATGCTGTAAGTGGGAGGATTCATATCAGCTACAAACTGATTATCAAAATGGGGATTCCAAATAAAAAAACAGATCGCTTGATGATTTTATTTTTCTCTCTCTCTATTACAGGTAATGAACATTTTGCTTTACATCATATCCTTACACATCTTTTCCCCACCTCTTCTTCCTATCCCCAACTCCATCCTGAGGTAACTTGGCTGATGATGTCTGCTGAGAACTAGACAGGGGTGGATGTGACCCTGCTAGTTCTGCTGAATTTCTCAGCAGCCTTTAGTACTATCAACCATAGTATTATAATAAGCTGCCTCTCAGCACTGGGACAGTGGAGGGCACCATGTCACAGTAGTTAGAGTCCTATCTGGATGGCAGTCTAAGAGGGTGGTACAGGCTGATTCCTGCTCTGCCCTTTGGCCATTGACCTGTGAGGTTCTTATCCCTATGCTAGCCAGCTATCTGTCTGTCTATTCAGCTAGCCAGCCAGGAATTACACTGGTTATTGGTCCACTCCTGAGGCCAATTCAAGGTGTTCATTTTGACCATTAAAGCTGTACGTGTATTGAGACCAGGTTTTTGGAAGGGTTGTCTTCTCAGTAATTAAGATCATAGGGAGGAGTCCTCCTTACTGTCCCATTAATTAAAGAAATGTATCTGGTAGGCATGTAAGACAGGGCCTTTTCAGTTGCAGCTGACAATTATGGGACAACATCCCCAGAGAGGTGCACCTGGCCAGCTCACTTTCAATCTTTAGGAGGCAGTAGAAGGTTTTACTTAGCACTACATTTGGTAAAGTTTAATAGCAGTCAAGAGTAGTGATTTTAAACTTTGGTTTTATGTGTTTTATCTAGGTTTGTAAGTCTCCTTGAGTTCCATAAGGAAGAAAGACAGCGAATAAATGTTTATAATAACAAATAAAAGAAACCTAACCAGTAGCTTTGACTGACCAGTGCTTCATTCCAAAACATACCACTGTGTAAAGCGTGTAGGTCTGAGTACTGTAACACACTGCCCATGGGGAAATGGCCTTGAAGAAAACCTGGGAACTTTATCTAGTTTAAAATGTAGGTGGTCAATTTTTGAGCTGCTTACATTGTATTGCACTTCTTTTAAAACAAGTTAATTATATTTTTATTTCCTTTCAGGTTCATTTTAAGGTTCATTCAGGTCCATCAAGTTCATACTATTAAAGCCCTATATAAAGCCCTCAATAGCGCTAAATAAGAACTAAAAAAATGACACCATCTCGGAGTCTAGGAATTTTAACTGAACCTGTATAAAATGATTTTATTGTGATTCTCTTTTAATACTATGTTGTTTTAAATGTCGTTAGCCACCCTGAGCCCATCAAGGGAGGGCAGGATATAAATATAATTTTAAAAAGATATATGGACTGCTTCTACCTTTGTGAGATGAGGCAACAATTCTGCTCTTCACATTAGCATTTGTTGGCTGTGCCTTCTTTGACAGTACTTTGATAGTGGCAGGTTTGTCACAATAGACTCCAACATTGTCTACACAACTGGCTCCAATATTACAGAAGTGATAACTATAGACTCAGTGATTTGTAGTGAAAGAAATTAAAGCCTATTTTAGCACTTTTGCTACCTGGAAATGATGTGGGGTTAGTGAAGGGAAACAGGCCAGCAAATGTTTGTTAATGGAAGAATTCCATTCATATTACAAAGCAAAGTTTCCACATGAATTCACACACACACTAATAATAATAATAATAATTTTTAATTTATATCCCTCCCTCCCCGCCGAAGCAGGCTCATGGTGGCTTACATAGTATAAAATACAGACATTACAACAATACAATAATAAAATACCCCAATTACATAACAATTATATTTCTACAAACAGTAGGAATGAGGCCCGTTGTGGAGAAAAATACAATGAGCTCTAGAAAGAGGCTCTGGGTGAGTGCCCCGCCCTGCTGTCTTCCCAACCACCCAAGTGAAGCAATTCATTCCCCCCCCCCACCCCCCAATCTCAAGGTGAGCTGATCTCTGCCATCTGGAGAATAGCTGTAATCTCCAGCCCTCACTTGAAGATTGGCAACAGTGGTCTCCCAGGAGGGGATGGCTGGTTTGGAGAGTGGAGTCTACGGTATTGTACCTGTCTGAGGTCCCACCCCTTCTCAAAACGACCATCTCCAGACTCCACCTCTCAAATCTCTAGGAATTTGCTAACCTGGAGTTGGCAACTGCTAAGTCACAGTGGCTGTCATAGGGGGGCTGTTGCTGAGCAGCCTGGTTAAGTCATGACAGTCAGGTGGCACTAGAGGGTGCTGCCTAGGGTAGCTAACCTCCAGGTGGAACCTGAAGATCTCTTAGGATCACAGCTGAACTCCAGACAACAAATCTCTCTCCCCATCTTTTAGAAAATAACTACTTTGGAGGGTGCACAGTATGCCATTCTATTCACCTGAGGCCTCTCCCCTTACTGACAGAAGTTGGTTGCCTAGCAACAGTCTCCAGCTAGGGGCAAGGCTGAAGGGAGGAGGGAGAGAGGGAGTGACAGGAAAGAGCCATGACCTGTCAGGAAACTCTCTCACTGGGGCCAGGCCTTGCCGTCTAGTCGCATTATGGCAGCAGTGGTTTCCTGGCTATTTCTGTGGCCTTTAGAGGCTGTGTGTACTGGGAGACCATTGATGGGGCAGCAGAGGTCTGTTGCCAGTGACACTTTTTGTATGGTCAGTTGACAGAGAGGACACAGAGAAGGATTGGAGAGATAGATAGATGATAGATAGATAGATAGATATAGACACACACACACACAGAATGATGTTTATAATATATGTTACAAGTTAAAAAGTAAATTAGGTGACAAGAACAACACTAGGAAATACATGTCCTTTTGTTTTACCTAGACTTGTAGCAAGAGCAATTAGCAGACAACTTTGATTACCTTTTATTGGTTTCCCACACAAATGTAATCCAGACCAAATGGTCTTTTAATTTATTACACTATTTTGCCATTTGATCCTAACTTTTGTAAAACTTTGTTGGTCTTAAAGGTGCTACTTGACTTTTACTTTGTTCTACTGTGTCAGACTAACACAGCTGCCCACCTGGATCTATCTACACAACACACACACACACAGGGAGAGAGAGAGAGCGCAGAAGGTACTGGAGGTTGTATTACACTGAGGAAGGTCTCCTTAAGGTGATTGCTTTTTAATATACTAGGGCAGAAGACTCTAGGCTCTTATACAAGTTTATCCATTCCAGTGTTCTAATACCATCCACATATTTTACGTGTTGGGAAATGACACTAATCACCATTATATGCCCAATCAAATTTAAGTAGCTTCTTCTATAGAGACACTGTAAATGGGGGGTTTAAAGTTCATAAATCTAGCTGGAAACACGTGCTGCTTTCTAGAGACCTCCATAAAGGGAACATCAAGGTCGTATCTAGTCCCACATGTGCTAAACCATTGTTCTCAACAAGAAGAACAAGTACTATATTGTAACTGGAAAGAGACTGAGGAAACATTTCAATTTGTCCAGGGTTTTCACTATACATTTATGGAAACTATGGGTTTGGAGAAGTATGGAGGGGTTGTTATCCCTCAGTAAGTCACAGAGAGAGTTAGGAAGACTGAAGGGAAATAGTTAGCTGGCATATACTTTTTATTATATATTTATTATCATTCTTATTTTAGAAATATAAACCTCCAGGAAAGAATGATGTATGTATAAATATTTAGCATTTCCATTCATATTGCATCCCCTTCCCTCTCTTTCCATGATTTGGGTCTTGGTTTCATGAGAACTTCAGGAAGGAAGAGCCTGTCTGAGGCATTCTAGAGCTCTAGGGAATATGGGTTAATGAGAAGCTGATGGGTCTTGAATTTCCCTATTCTGAAACACCACCGCCTTCCTTTTAAATGTTAAATACAACTGGGCAAGAAACTGAGAATGAGGCCAAAAATAAAAAAGACTGACTGACTGCAAATAGACAAACTCTACTTTTATACACCTAGCATCAGCCTCCAGTCAGGGGTTTAACATGCTACTGCCTAAGGCATGAATGTAACAAGTGGGAAAGATGTGAAGGGAGTATAACTTGCTCTGTCAGCCTTGACTATGGGGAATAATTCTTTATTTGACCTTTCCCTCCAGGTCTTCTCATGCCACCAACACACCTTTGTCTCACAGTTCCTTCTTTTAGTGGACCTAATGAACAAACGGTAAGACTGTGTGAGCACTCATGCTGCAATAGTGCCCCCTCTATAGTAAAGTCAAGGAACCCTAAAGCAAAACATGACCCAGAAAGTCTCTTCCAACACTCATACAGTAAGTGTAATAAATGGCTAGACAAGCATTATGGGAAATAGAGTTGCAACAGTTGAGGGCAACAGAACAGATGCCTCCTGATCAGCCTAAAGAAGAATAAACAGAACATGGTTGTCATTACTAAATGATAATGTATGCAAACACAACTGAATCCCTACCCAGTACATATATATTTTTATAACATGGCAATTCAAGAACAGGTTGGCATGTGAAGGATAGGGCATATGAGAAAACATTGCTGCCAATCCTTGTTGCCAGTTTTCTGGAAACAATATAAATTAGAGAAATACTTACAACCAGCTTTTTGATTATGTGAAACTGCATTCAAATTCACTTTATTTCTGTGTCTTGATTGGTGTGCCACTTACATCATTCGCTTTTTAGTATGTGAATTCTCTCAAGACTGATGCCCTGGCCTGCCCCCCTCCCCCATCCAAATGGAAAATGCTTACTTATATCCACATGTTATGTTGTTAAGTGTAAAAGCATCTTTCATGGTGTGTGTGACCCAAAGTTCTACAATCTTTGGAACAACAAAGCAACGTAATTGCACCTTCTTCTGGTCTTTTCATCTGTAATCGTCTCCAACCTCCTGGATTAGCAAGACAACTGTTTACTCACATAAGGTATAAGGGAAGGGAGCATTGAAGGGGCATGGAGAACATCTTCAAGCTAAAAGTATTTGCCTACATCCAAACTAAAGTTATATCCCAGTTTAGTTTTTTTGTCTGTCTGGGTCAGAGACAAAAAAGCTAAACTGGGATATAACTTCAGTTTGGGTGTAGTAAAATACTTTTAGCTTGCAGATGTTGTCTGTTTGTCTGGTTCAGAGAAGAGCCACGTGGCGCAGAGTGTTAAAGCTGCAGTACTGCAGTCCTGCTCACAACCTGAATTCGATCCCCAGTGGAAGCTGAGTTTTCAGGTAGCCGGCTCGAGGTTGACTCAGCCTTCCATCCTTCCGAGGTCAGTAAAATGAGTACCCAGTTTGCTGGGGGCGGGGGGAACATAGATGAATGGGGAAGGCAATGGCAAACCACCCTGTAAAAGGTCTGCCATGAAAATGTTGTGAAAGCAACATCACCCCAGAGTTGGAAATGACTTGTGCTTGCACAGGGGACCTTTCCTTTCCTGGCTCAGAGAGACCTGAAATGATGCCAACCCACCCACCCCCAAATTCTAGAAGTAATTAAAATTATTTCTAGGAATTTCAGAAGTGTTTGGTGGACTGAGGGGCAAACGCATAACAAAATTTACAAAAATTAAGATCACAGAATCAGTGCCCTATCTGAAATATATCTTTTAGTGTGCACACCCCTAGCTGAAAAGGCCAGTTTGCCACTTGGCTTCCCTAGTGTGTTTGAAGGTGGGGATAGAAATCTTTACCTTTCTCTGCCACTGAACAACTGATGAATAAAAAGATTGCAGTGTAGTAAAACCTCTAACATGTGAAGCAAGTATTCTGCCACAGTTCTGTGCTTATTTCAAAAGTGGATAACAGCATCCTTTGAATACAGCCACAATACAATGTTACCAACACCACCATTTCATATTTTCAGTGTTATGATTACTATTTTCAGAGAGGTCTGTTCATTTTTCAGTTTCTGTTTCCCCCCCTTTTAATAAAGTTTTTATGAGGCTTTTCCATACAACTCAGAAAAAAGGCTGACCAAACTTTTGTTTCACAGCTTTACCCCCTCCTGCTTCATTTAAGCTCATTGAGCTCTAATTAAACTAAGAGGCTTTTCTAGATGAAGACCTGCAAAATGCAGAATCCAGCTCATCAATGCTGTATGATGTACCAGTGTTGGAATGGCTGGCTAACTGAGTCACAGAACAGCTTTTGAAGTGAAAAGCCAAGCTTAGCTTTCATTATGTATAAACTTGTTTTAATGAAAGTATCATCAGTAGGGGTGGGCAAAAACCACATTTTTGCAGTTCGGTTCAGTTTGTGGTTCATAGATGAACCAAAACCAATATGCTAGTTCATGAACTGAACCAGTTTGTATTGGTTCATGAGCCATATAATGTTTAAATTATTGCTTTCTGTTCCTGTGGCTTTTAACAGGGACCAGAAAGCAGCACTTTCCGAACACCTGAGCAGCTGGAACTGACACTCAGCTGTGTTGGTTTAAATGGCAGCAACAAAATGGCTACAAGATATTTTAACCCTGCTTTCTGCTCCCCGTGACATTAAAATTCATGATGTTTCAATGGCAGTTCTTCAGTTCAAGAATGACTTTGTGAATTGTGAACTGGTCAAAATTTGAGACAAACTTTAGTTCATCAGCAGGTTTGTGACAATCCCAAATTACCAGTATAAGCCTTTATACCTCACTAGTGTGAAACACATGTTTTGCTAAAGTATTTAAGTACCTTTAATCCAGTTAACCTGTGGCAAGTCCTTAAAGACATGGGAGTACCAGTCCACCTCACATGGATATATACAGAGTACATCATGCGGAATGCTGGCCTGGATGAAGCACAAACTGGAATTAAAATTGTTGATGAAAACATCAACAACCTCAGATATGCAGATGACAACACTCTAATGGCAGAAAGTGAGGAGGATCTAAAGAACCTCTTGTTGAGGGTGAAAGAGGAGAGCACAAAAGTAGGCTTGAAACTCAACATCAAAAAAACTAAGATCATGGCATCCAGCCCCATCACATCTTGGCAAACAGAAGGGGAAGATATGGAAGTAGTGGCAGACTTCACATTTCTGGGATCCAAGATCACTGCAGATAGTGACTGTAGCCATGAAATTAAAAGACGTTTGCTCCTTGGGAGGACAGCTATGGTGAACCTAGGCATTATAACCAAAAGTAGAGACATCACCCTGTCAACAAAAGTCCGCATAGTCAAAGTGATGGTATTCCCAATAGTAATGTATGGCTGTGCGAGTTGGACCATAAGGAAGGCCGAGTGCAGAAGACTAGATGCTTTTGAGATGTGGTGCTGGAGAAGAATCTTGAGAGTCCCTTGGACTGCAAGAAGATCAAATCAGCCAGTCCTAAGGGAAATCATCCCTGACTGTTCCCTGGAAGGTCAGATGCTGAAGCTCAAATACTTTGGTCACCAAATGAGAAGGGAGCACTCACTGGAGAAGATCCTGATGCTGGGAAAGACAGAAGGCAAAAGAAGAAGGGAATGGCAAAAGATGAGATGGCTGGACAGCGTTACTGATGTAACTAACATGAATTTGGGCAGACTTTGGAGGATGGTAGAAGACAAGATGGCCTGGCATGACTTTGTCCATGGGGTTGCAAAGAGTCAGACTCAACTGTGCAACTGAACAACTACAATCCAGTTATTATACTTCTGATGTTATACTTCAATTTATTATACTTCTGAGCCTGCCTAGGCGGGGAGGGTGGGATATAAATAAAATTTAATAATAATTTAATAAAAAAATTATATATATATTACAAAACCAATTCCAAAAACAAAAGGCTCTTCCTAAAACACAAATATATTTGTGTTTTAGAAAGCATGTTTTGTTCTTAGCATTGGTTTTGTAATATAATATCAGTATGAATAAGACCTGTTGTGGGGAAAATACCACAGGCTCTAGAATGAGGCTCTGGGCAAGCCCCCACTCCAGCCTGTCTTCCACCCACTCCTCCCAACCTTGATGTCTTTCCACCCACTCAAGGCAGCCATTTTCTGTAGGAGAATTGATCTGACTTCAGCTTTTCAACTTTCCCTCCCTGTCTGCAGCCTCTACCTAGGAAAATTAATTCTTTCTCCACAGTGTGGACCAAAGCAGCTTACATCATTCTCCTCTCCCTCTTTTGATCTGCACAGGAACCCTGTTAGGTAGGTTAGGCTGAAAGTCTGTGATTGATCTAAAATCACAGTGTGGACCAAAGTAGGAGGGAAGCAACATCAGCAGGGTATAATGACATGCCCTGCAAAGCAGCCATGTTCTCCAGGGGAGCTGATATCTGCCATCAAGAGAGCAGTTGTAATTCTGAGTGGCCTACAGCCCTCACCTGGAGAGTGGCAATACTGTTTCCCCAGGAGGAAGTGGCTGGGTTGGAGGGTGAAATCTATGGCATTGTACCTGTCTGAGGTCCCACTCCTCCTCAATCCCCACCCTCTTCAGGCTATACCCCTCAAATCTCCAGAATTTCCAACCTCGAGTTGGCAACCCTATCTGCTTCTCAGCCAACCATCAACCTGCCAACCATGGAAGGAATGCATTCCTCAAATTTTGGGTTTCCAGGTCCGGGAGTTTGGGCTGGGCATTGATGAGTCAGTCAGGATACCTGTTCAATTGTCTGTAGTCTTCATTAACTGATTTTCTCCTCAGAACACAAAGCACCACAGCTGGCCAATCAGAGAGAGGTGTGTGCAAGCAGGCAGTAGCCTGCTAGGCACACAGCAAAGCTTTACTCTTTGGGGGGGAAAAGTTTGCCCCTTTTCACCCCTTAGGGGTAGAATTTCTAAAAAATTCCTTCAGAGTGGGCTCTTACATCTTGGAAGGAATGCACTCCCTGAATTTTGGGTTTTAGGTCCAAGGGTTTGGGCTGGGCATTGATGAGTCAGTCAGGACATTTGTTTTTATATATTTGTAGATGTCTCAAAGGACTGCATGACTGGTAGACATTCTTTCATCATACTAGTAGACATTCTTTCATCATACAAAGGGAGTTTGATTGATTTGTAGAATAAGGAAAGTGTATATACAACCCCCGGACAGCAGTCAGTGGACAGAGGGAAGAATTATTAAAGCAGTTCAGCACAATCAGCCATCTAAGTCACTCTAACAGGGCCTACGTGTTATCATGAGTGATCAGGGTTTAGGCTTCCCAATTGACAGAGCCATGCAAGGCATTCTCTACACCATTCCCAATGTTTCCCCCTTGGGAATTGAATGTGTGGGGCCCCCTCCATCATGACACTCTTATGAATTTCTTCTAGTCTGTATGGTGTTTCCCACAGAGATTAGGGGAAATTCCTAGCACATTACCCAGAAGTGGCATCACATACTCCCCAAACTCCACCCTTCCCAGGGACCACTGCCAAAATTTTGTTGCATTTGCATAGGCATTGTGTTGGTGCCCAAGTAGGGTCCTATCTCTGATACTAGACCTAATAATTATAAGAGCAAAAGTACACTGCACATTCTAAATTGCTGATTTCAAACCTAGGTAACAGTAACAATAGTTGGGGTAAATAAACAAGATGATATATGTTTTAAAAAGCAATGGCAAGGGGTCAAGGAATATGGCATGGGAAACATTTGGAAATGGAATTCTGAGTTATATATACCCTAATACACCCCTTGCTTATATTTCTAAACACCATCTATATTTACAAGCAACAAATATCTGTTTTTGATAACAGAAGGAGGGAGGAAGCCTAGGAAATAAATGTTAGCCAAGTATGACTAAATATTTATTGTAGATTGAGACAAAACAATAATCAACTATTTTAAAAGACAAAATATTGCACTAGATCAAAAATAGGTTGTACTTTGCTATTGTCTGTAATAGGACTATATATCATGCATATAAAATAATTTATGTACAAGCAAGGTGTAGGGTTCTGAATTCTTGTGCTCATAGCCCCCCACCCCCGAATGTTCAGCAGAACATCTAAGAGTACCTTGACACACAAAGCTGTCCTGAATATTTTAACAGTTATACTGAATATACATAGGGAGGGGAGGTGATGGAAGCACTGGATTCCATTCCCAGCATATAGTTGCTCTATGTAGAATTGCCAGGTCTGGGTTGGAAAATACCTGGAGACTTTGGGGATGGATCCAGGAGAGGGTGTGGTTTGGGGAGGGGAGGGGCCTCAATATGGTACAATGCCACAGAGTCCACCCTTCAAAGCAGTCATTTTCTCCAAGGCAGCTGATCTCTGTTGGCTGGAGATCAGTTGTAAAAGCAGGAGATCTCCAGCCCCCTGGCAACCCTATAACTGTATACACCCCTAATGTGTCCAGTCTTCTGCTTTTCAGATTCTGATTTAGTAATTTTATGTACAATCTAATTATGTCAAAACTCTGCTTTGGTAACATTGAGATTAAATTAGATTATTGAAATGCATTGTACATAGGTTTGCCCTTGCAAAAGGCTTGAAAACTTCAATCAGTACAGAACAGCACAGCCAGGTTGCTGAGCCATAGGGGTATCATCACTTCAGTGTTGGTCTTCTGTCTTCTAGTTTGTTTCTGGGACTAATTCAGGGTTCTGGTGCTACCCATCAAAACCCTATAGTGTTTAGGACCAGGCTATCTTGTAAGGAAAAGCCCTCTTATAGAACATCGTGATTACCAGCTTGGTTGCCAGAGCACCTGGAGAAGTGACTCGCACATGTCTGGCCAGAGAGTATGAGTAACCCTATTCAGGAACATAAGGGACTTATGCAGTACTAGCAGCCATAACGCTACAAAGGAATTCTAGACCAGTACAAGAGTGCCCACCAGGAGAACGGAAGGCTTCCCGTTGTTCCGTATGACAGCCATCCCAGCACTGGAGCGAAGGAAACTGCACCGGCAGGAGCTATCCAGGCGAACGGTCATGAAGTTCTGACCATGGAATTCACCATGGAGGGCTAACACCACGCAGCCACCTTCCTACCAGGCTTGACTCCATTCCATCGAAGCGGACAGCTCACATATACACCAGATGTCACCTTTGGCCCACAAGCAACCTACCCACCCCAGGAGTGGTTAATAGACCAACCACCACCTCCTTTGTTTAACGGAACTCTAGACAAAGACTGATGCCCAAAAGAAGACAGAAGAAGAGGAAGACCATCTTCAGCCAAGTTCCTTTGTACGAACTGGGTGTTACCTAGGCCATGATTTGACTCTCTATTGTCACCCTTTCAGATAAATTCCCTAATCTTGAGTGTTCCCCACCCAGTTGTCACTTCTATTCTTCTTTCCAAATGTCACTTTGGAGCCGCCCCCTGGTCCATTTCAATCTGAAAGTTCTCTCAGGTATCCAGGATCCAGGCAAGGCCATTGGTCAAGAGCAAGCACCCAATTAGTGTCACTAATGCACTTTCTATTGGTTGTCGCAGTAGTCCAGCCCTTATGGTCACTGCGAAACCTCCCCTTTTCATGAGGTCATGCACCAGCTGACCATCTTTCTCCTCCCTCGTACCTCCCATTCCCTAAGGGCTCAAGAGAGTCCTTATAATCTGTGGACTAGCTACCCACAGGTGTGCTTCTATCAGTATCCCAACTTCCGCTGCATAGATCCATCCCCAATTCCTGATCAGTTTTGGGTTCCCTCTCCCACTTCCTCGCTTGTTGCCATTGGAGCCTTCCCTGAAGACTACGATAGGTAGATATCACCCTGTTTGTCTACCCATGTGTTCCCCTATCTATCTATGTTTCCTAGGACTGAATGTGTGTTTTGATGCGTATTTTATCTTGTAGGGAAGCCTATATTTTTCTTAATAAATTTTAATTGATTTTACTTAATTAGAGTCCCAATATTTTTACACATTACTTTTCTGGACGGTTAATCTTGTATACACAGGTAAAAGATCCTGAGTGAGCCAGGTGCCCACCTGACTATTCCCCAACCTCATTTTGAGGGCATTTTGGCTTACAATCTACAGGACTGCCTATGCCCTCATGTACTACCCTGACTGTGGACATCATCTTCTGAAGAAGAGTAGGTGTTTATACCCTGCTTTTCTCTACCTTAAGGTGTCCTAAAGTGACTTACAATCACATTCCCTTCCTATCCCCACAACAGGCACCTTGTGAGGTAAGTGGTGCTGAGATATTTCTGAGAGAACTGGAATTGGGACAAAGTAGCCCAGCAGGCATAATGTGGAGGAGTTGGGAATCAAACCCAGTTCTCCAGATTAGAGTCCACAGTTACACCATTCTGTTTTCTGAGACACTGCTTTGACTGTCCTAAACTGTTTCAGGTGCCTCAACCTGAAATTAGGCAGGTAGCAAATAACAACCTAAGAGAGAACTTTTGGATCCAAGGTACCAAAAACTATGGGACTCTCTCTCCAGGGGTATTCACCTGTCCTCTTCTGTCACTATTTCTGCCAATGGGTTTCATCTGGTGTTCCCTCAACAATCCCTCCTTCATGTTTTCATTACTATTTTATGCACTTTTAATATATGTTTGGTTTTAATTGTTTTTATGATTAAAAATATTTTAACTGTTAACTACAGATTTTGTAAATAAAACAAATAACTAGTGTCAGATTTAAGAAAACTGCTAAAATGGAAAACTGAAGGAATTAAAATAACTGCACTTCTTACAGTTGTTGCTCCAGGGACTGAGTGTAGTTTGCTTTCTCCTATTTTGTCCTCGCTATTCTGCATTGTGTCAGACTGAGAGATTATGACTGGCCCAAAGCCATGCAGTGAGTAGCATTATGGCTAAGTAGGAATTTGAGTATGTGTGTTTCTGGTCCTTGTCCAACACTTGACCTATTACATCTAGTACCTGTTTTTAGAATCAGTTTAATGAGACCTAGGGTGACAAGCTGTACTGTGAAATCATTCTAACTTCAATCGGTCGGTATAACAAAAAGGGAATATTAAGGATCTAGGAATAGCTTGTTGAGTTTATTTGTTGGAATGACTCCAGTGCTCAGAGAGAATATAACAAGACTATTCTAGCTCTGTTGCACCAATACTTGCCAATACAAATACCTGCTTTAGGGAGGTTGAGCCTCTGCCTTGTACTTCATATATCTCAGTGTTAGGAAGAATTCACTTTATCAGGGTCCTGGAGGAGGCATCCCCCCCCATTCTCTTTTATTCAGCAGGCCTATCATTCATCATGCCTCAAAATATAATGTGTGTGTGTGGTGAGGGGAATACTCCTTCCCTGTGACACCTGGCACTGGGATTCTGTTGGGAAATATGATTAAATTCAGAGTTGTGGAGTGGCAATAATTAGAGATGAGGCTTAAGCTTAGCAAAAGAAATAAAGTTTACTAGAATAAAACATCAGGAAAAGGTACGGTACTTTGGATAAAAGAAAATACAACTTAGTTTACCAGCTTGGCTTATTACATCTGGATTTTACATGGCTACGTTTTTATACTCTATGTTAGACTAGTTCTTGTTCCCAGAAAGCATTTGGGACAGGAATTGTCCGGTTCAGTCTCTCAGCTGCACCATTTTGCTGTGGTGAATAGGGTGTAGTAGTTTTATGCTGAATGCCTTGTTGTTCCATGTTTTATGCTGAATGCCTTGTTGTTGGAACTCACTGCTACTGTATTCAGTTCCATTGTCTGTGAACAATACTTTTGGAACTTTGCCAAAATTATTTCTCACAGCAGCAACATAGGATTTAAATTTGTCAAATACTTGATCCTTGCTTTTAATTAGGTAGACATAGACATATCTTGACTTAGCTTCTATGTATGTTAAAAAGTACCTGCTTGCACCAGCTGATTCTTTGATTGGCCCTGCAATATCTGAGAATACTATTTCTAAAAATTGTTCATTGTGTACAGTATTTTTGCCCGTGTATTTTGGGGCGGTACCTTTTGCTTTTAGACTTATATCACAACCAGCTTGCATTTGATCACAAACAATAACATCAACATTACATTCTTTCAACAATTTTTGCACACTTTGCACACTACAGTGACCCATAGTTATATGCCATTTAAGAAAACATGATTTATGCTTACATATAGATTGCATTGTATTATACACTGGCCCATCGACATTAGTTACATCAGAAACGTTTTCAGCATCATTTTGCACATCATCCTCATTATCAACATCATCAATATTAATAATAATAATAAATTTATTTTTATATCCCGCCCTCCCCCGCCAAAGGCAGGCTCATAAACAATATGCTTTAGGTAATAAAGACCATCAACTACTTCAAGCATAAGTTCAGTTACAAATTCAGGATCAACAATATTTCCATTTTTCATTCTGAGTACAATCTCATGATCTCTTCTGACAATTCTCTTTGTTGATAATAGATTGCTGACTGCCTCAGGCTCAAATGCACACTCTGTTAGTGTAACCTTTTTAATTTCTTTTTTTTAAATTGAAAATATTTTATTAAAATATGCAGTAATAAACAGAACATCAACCATTTCAGCAAATCATTCCAAAGAATTATTATGTAGTTATAGTTATAAGTATTACAATAGAAAATAACACTAGATAAGTAAACATTGTCAAACAGGTAAGATACAATGAGAACTGTCATTATGAACTGCTAATAAGATAACATGAGCATTCATGAAAAAATACTAGATATACAATAAATAATTATTACATGAAGAACTAAGTGAATAGTGAATGAGAATTAAATAAACCATTGAAACCTTTTTAATTTCTTGACTTTCATCCATAACATTTAAGGTTACTGTCCCACTTCTTTCAACTTTCAGTGGTTGTCCATTGGCTTGCTCTAATTTAGGGCAATTGTTTTCATCCAATTTCACAAAATATTCTTTTCAATTGCAGACATGAAAATACATCCCCAAATCAAGCATCCAATGATTCTCAAGATTTGCATTTGATTCAGTAATTGCATACGTAGGATTCCCACCAGACACATTCTTAGCCTTGGCTGCTGGCTTTTCAGATTTAAAATCACATTTTTGTTGGTTACTATTCTCCACTTGCTCACTGGGTGTTGCTGCTCCAGTAGAAGCATTTGCACTTTGATTACTTTGATTTTGTTTTATTTTTTTCTACATTCAAACTGGTAGTGCTCTTTTAAGTTGCAATAATGGCAGATTATTTCCTTTTCCCCAGGATGGACTCTAAGTACAGACATTTTATTCTCAGTTTCAAAAAGCTCCTTCCTTCTGGCTTCATCTCTCAAATATTCCAAAATGTAATCCTGTTTCTCTCTCATCCTCAGCAAGGATGCAATATTGTTATAGCTTTTAGGAAGGGATTTAAATAGAGCAGCAATTATCTCTTCATCTTCAACTGTGGCCCCAATTCTCTTAAGTTCTGAAACCACTTCCATTATCTGATTCAGATGGGTAGTCATAGAATCTGTATCTTTCATCTTAAAATTGTATAGCTTAAAATTGTATATCTAAGAAATATTCTCTGAGTCATAGAAGGCTTAAATTATTGCTTTTCTAAGAATATCCACATCTTCTCACATGAATCACAGTCCAGTAATAAAACGGATTCCCTGTCACTTACAGTGCTCAGAATAATTAATTGTGCGCGATTGTCTTTTACATCAAAATCTGGGACCTTGTCCTTATTTTCAGTGAAGGCAGCATCAAAACACCCCTTTTCCCAAAGGAGTAATTTCATTTTAAGTGCCCAAAATCTGTAATTGTTTGCGTTTAAGCATGGAATTTTAACATTGAAAGGATCACTACTCATGACCTGAGCCATTGCTTTTGCTGAGAAGTCGTCTCTCACAACAGCCGTGGTGTTTTAGGAGGTAGAGAGATTCTCCTCTGGATCAAACATTTGAATCAGGCTTCAGCAGATCAGCAGGAAAAAGTGGCATCTGTGCTCTTTCAGCAGCATTTGAGGAATGCAGTTTCCCAGCTTCTAATTGAAATGCAGATTTCTTCTCAGCGGCATCAAGCGAAGAGACAAGGCTTGCCTTCCAGGGGTCCTTTGTTGCTCTCGATTGTTCTGGTAGCAAAAAATACAGCTTTCAAATGGCTTCTGGTCACTCTAAAATACTTTTCGCTGTCTTCCTGTCCTGACTTTAAAAAATCATTCTCCAATGCCAACTCTGAGCAACCATCTGCTCTGCTACCATATGTTTGGAAATATGATTAAATTCAGAGGTGTGGAGTGGTAATAATTGGAGACAAGGCTTAAGCTCAGCAAAAGAAATAAAGTTTACTAGAAAAAACATCAGGAAAAGGTACTTGAGATAAAAGAAAATACAACTTAGCTTACCAGCTTGGCTAAATACGTCTGGACTCTACATGACTACGGTTTTATACTTTTTGTTAGACAAGTTCTTGTTCCCAGAAAGCATTTTGGACAGGAAGACAGGCTATTCAGCTTGCATACAAGATCAAAGCTTTTCACACCTAATGTGCTGTCTGACCAATGCAATGTTTACATGTTTCCTGGGCTTAGAAGAGTCATTTCCTAATTGGGTTTAAGCTACAATACATCATTTTTTCTTTCAGGTTAACAAACAGTTAATTCTATAATGTCTGAAATGTGCATAACTTGTATTCCAACAGATTCTGTATTTTGCTCTTAAAGAGATGCTGCAGGAACTTTTTCCTATTGCCCCACTGGTTTCTGTTGTAGTTTGATGTATAAGATGCAGCCATCATGCACCCTACATTAAAGCTGACTGTGGCCTAACTGCTGACCTGCCACAAAACCTGTAGCAATGGCAGCTACTGGCCAAGGGCAGCTGATCCCAAACTATCAGGCACATGTGGGAAGGCACTATCAGAGGCAGGACAAAGCAGTTCAATTGGGATACCTCAAGTTAAATTTGGGGTTCCTTGAAGGACAACAAATTGCCAACTGCTGATATTTTTATGAGATTGAAGGTACAATTTTCTGCCTCAGGCATTGCACTTCATGCCACAGCTAGGGATGAGCCAGTGGTCTCAACTGAGTTCATTTCCTCCAATATGCACTTTTATTTTTGTCAGCAACTTCACTTCTTTCTTTCTCCAGTCAGTCTGTAGATTTATTTACTGGGGTGTATATGGGTTTTATCAGCAATTTATGTTATTTATACAATGCTGAATAACTTGCATGAGTTTTTTTGTCTAGCCTTCCATCAATGATCACCCTTTCCTGTCCTATGTTCTATGTCCCCATTCCTCCACCTGCAGCTGCTGGAATGGCTTTGGGTCAGCCATAGCTCTCACAGAGTTGTCCTTGAAAATGTCAAGCATAGGAGTTTCAAAAGATCCAAACAATGTTTAGAAACAAAGTATTGGTTTATTGATAATCCATGTTACTTATCCAAGGACCATATTGAGAGTGATACAGTGTATTGTATAGCAGCAGATTTAAGCAGTACATCAAGGAATACTAAAGATTACTAAGAATTCTAACATAGGTGTGTGAAGTGCTACTTTCACAGGTTCAGTTTTCTTTTGTGGTTAATAACATCCTGGGTCCCAGCTTGAGGCCTGGGAATCTTTGAAGATAAGCTGGCATTCCTGCATTTGTTACAAGAGGTGTAAACTAGAGAACAGGTTACATGGCTTTGATATGTACCAGCAAAGAGCAAGGATAAACAATACAGTTCTATACTAACAAGAATACATATGCTTGACAGAAAAGGCAGCTCCTGTGAGAGCTCTCTCAGCCCCAGCTACCTTAAGAACATAAGAGAAGCCATGTTAGATCAGGCCAATGGCCCATCCAGTCCAACACTCTGTGTCACACAGTGGCAATATATATATATACACATATACACACACATACACATACACAATATATATACACATACACACACACACACACGCGCGCGCGCACACACTGTGGCTAATAGCCACTGATGGACCTCTGCTCCATATTTTTATCTAAACCCCTCTTGAAGGTGGCTATGCTTGTGGCCGCCACCACCTCCTGTGGCAGTGAATTCCACATGTTAATCACCGTTTGGGAGAAGAAGTACTTTCTTTTATCCGTTTTAAACTGTCTGCTCAGCAATTTCATCGAATGCCCACGAGTTCTTGTATTATGAGAAAGGGAGAAAAGTACTTCTTTCTCTACTTTCTCCATCCCATGCATTATCTTGTAAACCTCTATCAGTCGACGTTTCTCCAAGCTAAAAAGTCCCAAGCGTTTCAACCTTTCTTCATAGGGAAAGTGTTCCAGCCCTTTAATCATTCTAGTTGCCCTTTTCTGGACTTTCTCCAATGCTATAATATCCTTTTTGAGGTGCGGCAACCAGAACTGCACGCAGTACTCCAAATGAGACCACACCATCGATTTATACAGCGGCATTATGATACTGGCTGATTTGTTTTCAATTCCGTTCCTAATAATTCCCAACATAACGTTGGCCTTTTTTATTGCAAATGCACACTGTCTTGACATTTTCAGTGAGTTATCTACCACGACCCCAAGATCTCTCTCTTGGTCAGTCTCTGCCAGTTCACACCCCATCAACTTGTATTTGTAGCTGGGATTCTTGGCCCCAATGTGCATTACTTTGCACTTGGCCACATTGAACCGCATCTGCCATGTTGACGCCCACTCACCCAGCCTCAACAGATCTCTTTGGAGTTCCTCACAATCCTCTCTGCTTCTCACCACCCTGAACAATTTAGTGTCATCCGCAAACTTGGCCACTTCACTGCTCACTCCCAAATCATTTATGAACAAGTTAAAGAGCATGGGACCCAGTACCAAGCCCTGTGGCACCCTACTGCTTACCGTCCTCCACTGTGAAGACTGCCCATTTATACTCACTCTCTGCTTCCTATTACTCAGCCAGTTTTTGATCCACAAAAGGACCTGTCCTTTTACTCCATGACTCTCGAGCTTACTAAGGAGCCTTTGATGAGGAACTTTATCAAAAGCTTTCTGGAAGTCAAGATAAACAACATCTATCAGGTCTCCTTTGTCCACATGTTTGTTCACCCCCACAAAAAAAAATGTAACAGGTTAGTGAGGCAAGATCTTCCCTTACAGAACCCATGCTGAGTCTTCCTCAACAACCCGTGTTCATCAATGTGCCTGCTCATTCTATCCTTGATAATGGTTTCTACCAACTTTCCCAGTATTGAAGTCAGACTGACTGGCCTGTAATTTTCCAGATCTCCTCTGGAACCCTTTTTAAAGATGGGGGTGACATTTGCTACCTTCCAGTCCTCAGGAGCGGAGGAAGATTTCAATGAACGATTACAGATTTTTGTTAGAAGATCCACAAATTCGAGTTCTTTCAGAACCCTTATGCCATCCGGACCCAGTGACTTATTAGTTTTTAATTCATCCATCAGTTGTAGGACCTCCTCTTTTGTCACCTCAATCTGACTCAGGTCTTTCAACACCCCTTCCAAAATTAGTGGTTCTGGGGAGGGCAAAAAGTTCTCGTCTTCCACAGTGAAGACAGAGGCAAGAAATTCATTTAGCTTCTCAGCCATTTCCCTATCCTCCTTCAGTAATCCTTTTACCCCATGGTCATCCAAGGGCCCCACTGCCTCCCTGGCTGGTTTCCTACTTCTAATATATTTGAAGAAATTTTTATTGTTAGTCTTTATGTTTTTTGCAATATGCTCCTCATATTCCCTTTTTGCCTGCCTGATCACAGTCTTGCATTTGATTTGCCACAGCCTGTGTTCCCTTTTACTAATCACACTTGGACTGGTTTTCCACCGCTTAAAGGAGTCCTTCTTACTTTTTATAGCTTCCATTACTTTGTTTGTTAACCATGCAGGCCTTTTCTTATGCCTGTTTGTGCCTTTCCTAACTTGTGGTATGTATTTTATCTGAGCTTCTAGGATTATAGTTTTAAATAGTCTCCAAGCTTCCCCAAGGGTTTTGACCATATTTACCTTTCTTTTCAGTTTCCTCCTCACATGCCTCCTCATCTCAGAGAATTTACCCCTTTTAAAGTTAAACGTGGTTGTAGCAGTCTTTTTGGGCAACTCCCTATTTAGACAAACGGTGAAATCAATAACATTATGGTCACAGCTCCCAAGTGGAGCAATCGCTTTTACATTTCTCACCAAGTCTTGGGCATTACTTAGGACCAAATCCAGGATCGCCCCACCCCTGGAAGGTTCTGAGACCATCTGCTCCATAGCATAGTCATTGAGAGCATCAAGAAATTCAATCTCTTTCTCTCGACCAGAACACATATTGACCCAATCAATCTGTGGATAGTTAAAATCACCTATCACGACACAGTTTTTACGTTTAGCCGCTATCTTTAAGCCTTCCATCATATTATAATCATCCTCTCTCTTTTGATTTGGTGGGTGATAACAAACTCCCATAGTTAAATTTCCTTTTGGGCCCTCTATTTCAACCCAAAGCACTTCTAAAAGGGAATCTAATTCTTTGACCTCAGTCTTACTGGACCGTATATCCTCTCTGACATACAGAGCCACCCCACCTCCAACCCTTCCCTCCCTATCCTTCCGAAATAACTTTTATCCAGTAATCACCGTGTCCCACTGATTCTCCTCATTCCACCAAGTTTCTGAAATTCCCACAATGTCTATGTTTTCTCCCAACACTAAACATTCCAATTCACCAATTTTACTTCGAACACTTCTAGCATTTGCATACAAACATCTTTCCCAGGCAAGCTAGGCCCGCCACCTTCCTCCTGCCGCCTTGACACTCTGGCAGACAGTCCATACTGTTTGTCACCATCACAGTGAACAACTCTGATCCGTTACCCGATAGAAAAATAGCAGCCAACCCTTCATCTCTTTGAGACGAGTCCTCCCGAACCAGAGACATTTAATCTCCTGTCGGCTTTCCCCCAAGATTTAGTTTAAAAACTGCTCTGCCACCTTTTTGATTTTAAGTGCCAGCAGCCTGGTTCCATCCAGGGACAAGTGGAGACCGTCTCTTTTGTACAGCTCCCGCTTGTTCCAGAAAGCATCCCAGTGCCTAACAAACTTAAACCCTTTCTCCTTACACCATCGTCTCATCCACACATTGAGACTTCTAATTTTTGCCTGTCTCTCCTGCCCTGCACGTGAAACAGATAGCACTTCCAAGAAGGCTACCTTGGAGGTCCTGGCCTTAAGTCTCCCACCTAGCAGCCTAAATTTTTCCTCCCCACATCGTTGGCGCCAACATGCACCACGACCACTGGCTCCTCCCCAGCACTATCAGCCTATCTACTACACGCGTAATGTCTGCTATTTTTGGTTTTAATTAAATTAAATGGTTTTAATTAAATTATTTAAATGTATTTTATTTTATTGTATTGTATTTTATTGTATAATGTATTTATTGTAATCATGGCACTTTCTATGTCTGTAAGCCGCCCTTAGCCTGCCTCGGTGGGGAGGGCGGGATATAAATAAAAATTATTATTATTATTATTACCTTTGCACCAGGCAGGCAAGTCACCATACGGTCAGTACGCGGTTTCGCCACCCAGCTGTCTACTTGCCTAAGGATTGAATCACCAACTACCCAAAAAACCCCTCTCCCCCTCCCCAGGGATGGTTCCTTGGCGTGAAGGGATTCCTGCTCACCAACCGAAGAAGAGGTCCCTTCTGAGGGTGCATTCCCCTTATCCTCAGCATGGTGCCCTGTTCCCTCTCGACCCTCATGCTCTCTGGCAGCAACGGGGCTACTACATTCAGAGCGGGGCTCATCTAATACGCCCCCGAGATTCTTCCCCAAGTGCCTAACTGACCGTCTCTGCTTCTCCAGGGCAGTCACCTCGGCCTCAAGGGTACGAACTCGTTCCCTGAAGACCAGGAGCTCCTTGCATCGAGCACACACCCAAGACTTCTGTTCTGTGGGCAGATAGTCATACATGTGACACTCAGTGCAAAACACTGGAAAGCCCCCACCCCCCTGCTGGCATTCTATCTTATATATATCCGCGCGGACGCTGCGCGGTGAGGAGGGGCGTCGCTCCGGAGTGGGGTCAGTGGGAAAACGGCCATTGTATGTGGAAAGCCCTGACTCGGATGGCCAGACTAGCCCAGCTGCATCAGATTGTGGAAGCTAAGGAGGCTGAAAGGAACCCACGCCAGTGCTGCAAAGGGAAGGGAGATCATTGACCATTTAGCTTATGGAGGGACGGTGGGGAGGGAGGTGGCTCAGTGGTAGAGCATCTGCTTGGGAAGCAGAAGGTCCCAGGTTCAATCCCTGGCATCTCCAAAAAAGGGTCCAGGGAAATAGGTGTGAAAAACCTCTGCTTGAGACCCTGGAGAGCCGCTGCCAGTCTGAGAAGACAATACTGACTTTGATGGACCGAGGGTCTGATTCAGTATAAGGCAGCTTCATATGTTCATATGTTCATATATATGATAGAATATTTAAAATATGCAGTCCTCTTTAAATGCTGTTTGTTTAAGTGGCTCCCCTTCTGGAGGGTCAACTTATCTTATTGGGAGAACAAGGAAATTAGGGAACTGGGTTTCTGGTCCTTACAGAGCCCCCAGGCTAAGAGCCCTTTGGCAAGGCGCAGCTTAAAATGCAAAGAGGGTGGAGCAGAGGCACTCCTAAGCAATCAGCAGCAATCACTCTCAATCTCTTTCACCTTAACCCACTCAACCAAACAAAGAGCAGTTCGGCAGCTCTCACAACTCAGAATTTTAGGCAGCCTCACAAACCTCAGAATGAAGTCTTTCAAAACTCTGAAATTCTCAGCAATTTCTCCATCTGTCTCAGCTATCAGAGCTACTCTGCTCTGTTCTGCTCCTCTCAGACCTCTGTGAGATGTGCTCAGCCTTTGACAAGGCGCAGCTTAAAATGCAAAGAGGGTGGAGCAGAGGCACTCCTAAGCAATCAGCAGCAATCACTCTCAATCTCTTTCACCTTTAGCCCACTCAACCAAACAAAAAGCAGTTCCCCAGCTATCACAACTCAGAATTTTAGGCAGCCCCACAAACCTCAGAATGAAGTCTTTCAAAACTCAGAAATTCTCAGCAACTTCTGCAGCTGTCTCTGCTATCAGAGCTGCTCTGCTCTGTTCTGCTCCTCTCAGACCTCTGTGAGATCTTACAGGGTGTCTGTTTTCGGGGGAGGAAGATGAAGGAGGTTGTAGGCCACTCTGAGACTCTGAGATTCAGAGTAGATGGTGGGGTATAAATCCAATATCTTCTTCTTCTTCCTCCTCCTCCTCCTCTTCTTCTTGTTTTATGTCTTTTTACATCTATGTTTTAGTTTTAGTTTCAATTGTTTTTTAAAAGTATTTTTATTATGCCTTGATATAATGGCCACCTTGGTACCTCTGATTGTGCAGAAGGGCACCATACAAATCTTGCAAATAAATAATGTTGAAGAAATGTTATACTGTTTATGGGAAAAGGGTATGACAAAAATATGGATCTGATCTACACAAGATCAAAATAAGGGATCTGGAGACAGAAACAGCTGGCACAGGAAATTTGAAATTGCCGCTTATATTTTGGTGCAGTGCTTGATGAAGACTCTGATAGACTCAGTACAATATCAAATATATATAGTGATTATCCGTTGTCAACAGAGACTGTTGGAGCAAAGACACCATATTAATATAAAGTTGTATATGAAGTCAAAATTCAGTCCTTGAAATGAATACCCAAGCCAAAAAAAAAAAAAAGCCTCTAGAAATAAAATCTAAAGTGCAGGGAGCACACAGAAGGCAGCCTGCCAAATGACAGGATATCCAAAGGTTTTTGCTAAGTTCCTGCAAACAGTCTTTCTTAGCATTGGCAAGCCTTTCATTACATGCTACCAGAGAAGCATCTGCTGACTCTTCTGTTTGGCAAGGAGAACCTTCTTTCCAGATTCTTGACAGATTTATTTTGGTTGCTGAACATGCAGTAAGAAATCATCTGCTCTGGGGAAGAGAGAGAGAGAGACAATAAGGCCTCCGGAGAATAATGTCCAGTAGGCCTAGTCTGGAGGAAGGCTTAAACGGGCTTTGAGAGGCTTGTTTGATACCAGTTCAAAAATCTTGTCAACATTCTTTGAACTTCAGTAATGGCATAGCCCTGTGGTGTCTGTCACAGCAATGCAGCTGACACATTCTGATGGCATCTTTGGAATCACTGTGACTTTTTCAAACCCCACTTGCTGGGAGTCTATCTAAAGGGAACCAGGGATACTAGAGACACATTTTGCATTAAGGGAAAACAGAGCAAGCAGGAATAGAGATATTGTTTGGGTGTGATCATAATTCTTATATGCTCTTCAGCATGATTGAATACCACTTTGTGAATACTGCTTTCAGCCTCCAGAAGTCAGAAGACGGGGTTGAGGGAAACTGCTTCAGTTATTAGCTCATCTTCATTTGGTATCAGAGCTGAAGTGTTTCTAGGGAGCATACAGTCAAAATAATATTGGGATGAGCAGGATATAAATGTTCGAATGACTTGAGGTTTCTTTGAATATCATGAGTTCATCTGGATTTCAGTCTGAGATGAATCAATGGGCAACAAATGGCAAGAAACTGCAAAAATAATGTGACGGATAGATGTGTTTCAGTTTCATCCTATCCCTTCAAAAGTGCTCAAGTCAGATAAAATAATTTAAGCAAAATCCACCCAGAACAGATTAAATATTTATTATAGAAATTGACCATTTAAGGCTCCTCCCAGCACCTTTGACTTGAAATGTTTTTGAATGGAGTGTAAATATATGAAGATTTGCACAACCCCAGTATGAATGTCTGGCAGAGCCTCCATGTGAAACTGCCGGCTCCAGCCTGTGGCCCATGATTAACTTGAATTGGAGTTCAGCCTTGATGCTACTGACAATCACTGAAGAAGAGCACTGGTTTTGCTTCTGGATCATGAAATGATTGCAGTGGAGTTGAATTTGTTTTGAACTGCTGTTGTGTCGGGTCAAAGTGAAGACAGGAAGAACAAACATATATGAAACTGTTTTTATTGTTTATTCTGCACATTTGGAATGTCTGAATAATTATATTCACAATTTTGTAAAATTGTTGTTTGCCAGTAATTTACAGCCATGAGCCTTCGGGTTTCCTTGATTGTGTCTTTTCCATGGCTTCCTCTTGTTGCTTGTGGCTCCATAACCAGGCCAGGAAGTAGTAGAGATGCCAGCCTTCGGGTGGAACTGGGAATACCCTGGAATTACAGCTCACCTCCAGACTACAGAAATCAGTTTTCCTGGAGAAAATTGATAATTTTGAGGGTAGAATCTAAATCATTGGATCTTACAGGGAGGATGGACTTGGGTGAGGCAACCCTCTCCTCATTTTATTCTGAAACCTGGGGAGACTTGGAGTGTGTGTGTGTGCGTGAAAATGCCACAACTGAAGACCAAAGAGTTGTGCCAGCAAGGGAGGTTCACACCATTTTTACCAATTAGCAATTAGTAAACAGGGACTTATGTCCCTTCCTTTAGTCATATGAAGTTTTCCATTTTATGTCATTCAATTGATCATTTTGAATTATTTTATAACACCGTTAGTTGTTTTGATACTGGCATAAATTATCTAAAAATACTGAATATAAATACTTAGGGCCAGATTTGGGAGACACAAGTTCTAGTCTGCTGGAGAAGTCATGAACAAACAATCAAAAAGTTAAGGGTGATTACATCTGTGGTCAGTCTTAGTGCTATATATCACAAGGTATGGTGCTATGCATTAAGCAATGTTCTACTACCATCCCACAGGGGGTGCACCACTGCCTTACTCAATTGATGGCTTATGTTCACACCAGCCAGTTTTGACCCAGTGCATCTGCATAGGATTAGCAAAAGCCTGTAGCTATGCTTGTTGTTTGCAGGTGATTTGTGGGTCATTTTTGTCTTTATAATGCCTGTGCAGGTGTGTAGGCAATGTAGAGACAGTTGTTTTTAAAATCAGTCCAGAAAAAAAAAATGAGTTTATTATTATTTTCAATGTGGTTGTTTAGATATGCATTGGTAGCATATTTTGTGGGGGTTTTTTGGGGGGAGGGGGTTTAACTTTTTATAACATTTAACAAAAAAAAAAAGAAAAATATACAAAACATCAACTTAGGGATGTAGACCGTGGGATACATTATATACTTATATCATTAGAATACAAAATCCTTTGTTCTAACCTAACCCAAATCATACTTTCTACAGTTAACCCCTTTTTATACTATATTCTTATTATCTTTCCCCCATAACCATTCATACAATAAGTTCCATTTCCCTTCTATCTATTTGTCTATTTGTTAATTTCTTCTCTTAATACCTCCATCAGCGTATCTACCTCAGCTCAGTCTAGAACCAACGAAAAAACTTTCTTTCTTCTACACTGTGATCCAAAAGAACATTTGGCATTTCAAGTCATCTTACTTTGTTTATGAATTACATAGTATCAATTTGATTCCCTGCAAAAACAAACAAACAAACCAGCAAGTTCGGAATACACTTTCATACAGTAAGTTCCATTTTCCTTCTATTTATCTATTTGTTAATTTCTTCTTAATACCTCCATCAGAGTATCTACCTCAGCTAAGTCTAGAACCAACAGGAAAAAAAAAACTTTCTTTCTTCTACACTGTGGTCCAAAAAAGAAAAAAAAAAGACATTGGCATTTCAAATCATCTTACTTTGTTTCTGCATTGCATAGTATCAATTTGTTTCCCTGCAACAATGCAACCAGCAAGTTCAAAATACACTTTCTTCAGTTTTATCGGTGTAATATGCCAATGATATAACTTTAATGATTTATCTCTCAGCGTCTGGCAAACCAATTCCTTCATTTTCCTCCTAATACACCTTATATAAACCTCTCTCAACAAGTGGTATTCCTTGAAATAAATAAGGCTAGCTCTATAGCCATTTTCTATATCTTTCTCCAATTCCTTTTTCTTCATACCAAGAACTGGTGTCAAGATCCCTACTATCACCTCCTTTATATCGTCATACCTATCCTCTGGAATATTCTGCATTCCTGAAATATGCATTACCAGTACTGTTTCTATTCTCACTAATCTGTCCCCTTCGTCTTTCTGAACTTTTTCAATCCGGCCCCACCCCGGCTGCGCCGCTACGCGGCTGCGCGCCGTGGGGCCGCTTTTTGCAGCCCCGGCCGGATTACAGGCGGCTTCCCGGGCATCCGGGGATTGTCTGGGGGGCGGGGGCGAGGCTTTAAATAGCCTCAGCCCCAGGCATCTCCACGCAGTCCCGTGGAGACGTTGGCCCACCCGCCCACCCTGCAGTAGTACAGGTTTTTACCGGTCGCCTTATTAGGGGCCAGGTAGGAATTTTTTCGCATCGCCTGAATTGGCCTTTGGCGTTGCGTTTTTCGCCTACCTTGTACTACCAGCAGTGGTGTGGATTTTGTTAGGCAGCTAATTCGGCCACTTTGCGGAATTCCCAAGGGTTTCTGACCTTGCCGGCGAGCGCCCCAGGCCTCTGCTCCTGTGGCTGAGCGTACGATCCGTATGGAAGACAGATGGGCTCTACGGCTCAATGTTCTGATATGCGGATCGGGTACATGTATCCCCTTTTGGCGCCCCTTTCTGGTGATCGGGGTGGGCATCGGGGGATGACATGTTGGTCTGCCGCCCGGTTATAGCCATGTGGGTATGGCTAGGATCGGGGGCGAGGGGGCTCGCCCTTGTTGGACTTGGCGGGGTCAGGGGTGACCCCAGGGCTCGTCCTTGTTGTTTTCCTTGCCTAGTTTTCCTGTTAAATAAAGTGGCCCATTTCCCAACAACTGTTGTCTGCCTCGTTATTCCGCCTGGGGGTGCAATCTCCTCAGACTTTTTATTCACTACTTCCATCTTTCCTTCCACATATTTTGCAGATTGTGTCAAGCCATGAATCTCTTCCTTTATTTCTGTCAATTGCTTTTGCAGGCCATCTAATTTCTTATTTACTCCATCTAATTGTTCTGTCAGATTTGCCTGCACCTGACTCAATGCATTGACAAAATACAATTGCATAGAATTCTGCAATTCCTCTATAACGTCCTGTGAGGACATTACCTCCATCAGTTTTAAAGTACCCAATAATGGGACTAACCTATCTGTTTTGTCTTACTTGTATGTCCTACTCATTTTTCTATTGTCCAAAGTCTTACTGACACCCCAATTCCAATTCCTATACTACTACTTCGCCTTACTTCACTCAAAATTCATACATCACCTTCCTCTAACACTCTCACATGCCAGTTGGTTTTTATATCCTTAAATTACTATTCTTTACCACCAAACACCCTTCACCCGAACATGCACATTCACTCATTACATATAGAAAATCATGTAGAAAATTAGCAGTAATCAAATTAACAATAGTTCATTATTCAATCCATTAATTGTTTGTTAACTGTCTCTTTTGAATCCTTAATATTTCCCAACCGCTTATCCTTCTGTCTTCCTCTTCCTCTTCTCCCTTTTCTTCCTCTTCTTAATCTCAGTCTCTGCTCCTCTCTTCTTCTCTCTTCTTCCCCTCTATATCTTTTCTTACACACTTACTCCAATCTCTACTTCCTGTTTCTTGTCTATCCTTAAATGGTTCACTGTCTCTTAACCTCCGCCCTTACATTCCTGAAAACTCTATACTACATCAAAAGTCTCCCATCTTCAGATTCAACTCAATTCAAAAGTCTGATGACTTTCTTTCCACCCTGTAAATTATAACCACCGTTGAGCCTTTATTTAGATCCCTGTCTCTTTAAGAAAGTCGCCATGCACAAGCATGTGGGAAAAGGGAGAGGAAAAGAAGTTCATGAAGACTCCCCTTAAATCGTCAAAAATCTCCTGCTTCTTTCCTCTTTCCCCCCCTTCTTCTTCTTCACCTCCTCTGTCTCAGTGCTCTTCACAAACTTTTACAATCACGGCCAGTCTACGACTCCCAACCTCCGCCGTTGCTGCCAAGGTAGTCCTCCACCTCTCCTCCGCTTTCCGTCCTTTGTGCATTCACCAAACCAAGTCTCTTTCCCCCCCAGCTTCGGACTGCACCGAAAGTAGGGGCAAAACAACACACTCGGTAAGTTCTTTCCTTCGTTTATGTCTCCAGTTTAGGGTCAGATATACTTTCCCCCCCTTCTTTACCATTTATTCGGTCCTCCAAATGCGGCTTTACCTACTCCCCTTCTCTGGTGGTCACAGCTAATTCGCCATTAAGGCGTCTGGTCTATCCGGGATGAAGTAATATGTTGAACGGGCTCTATGCTCCGAAAAACCGGCACAGAGCACCCAGCACTCCTCCGCACAAGTGCCCCTCCGACAGGGGCACCACCAAGTTCTTGCCAGCTGAAGAACCCCCCCAAAAAGACCAACACAGACGCTGCAGAGCCGGAGCTCCGACAAACACATCTGTTAGTGCCATGTCATTACCAGAAACCCCCATATTTTGAACCTTTTAATGAATGTTTATATAAAATAACTAGGAAGCTGAACATGGTATTGGATAGGTTATAGTGAAGACTAATAGGGGGATGCACAGGAAGCCAATTCCACTCAGTGCAGAAGATTTTCACAAGAAAACTGACTGTACAAAGATGCTTTTGGGGATCCAAACTCTTATTTTGAATACTTCAATCGGATAGAAATCAGCAGTTCTTAACAAATCCACTTTTTGGGGGGAGGGGGGTATCTTTTTCTTCTTTTTTACAGACTGCAGACATTAGTTTACAAGAGTTCAGCTTTCCTGCCTTCCATCCTCTGAAAGTGCCTGGTGGTAAGAGAGCCATCAAGCAGCTGGCTGGACTGTGGAATTTGCTGAAGGGCTCCATTGATGACTGCATGATGTTTATTTGGTAGCGGTTGTTTACAGCACCTGTGGGTGGATTAGCAAGTCTTGACTTCAGCTATTTGTTCAGCAAAATTAAACTGTGAGCTGTGTGTATAATTAGGAGTTGCTGTACTTTCCACTTGGTCACGGCACCTAGGTGACCTCTGCTCTAGGCAACTGTAATTTGAAATGTGAGAGAGCTAGGAAGGCTTTCAGCTACAGCCTGGAAAGAACATTTCCTTCCCCCTTCAAAAAAAAGTTTTTTTTATAAATATATAGCCATCATGCTGTCAGGAAGCCCTAAAAGAAACTGATAATTAAACTTCTCTCTTAGTGATTTCCAAAGTAAAACCAATTGAGCCATTCCACTGATCCAACAACTTGAGGAAGTGAAGGGGAAGATTACAAAAAATAAATAGAAAGGCAGACCAATTTTTTCCTGCATAAAGGAGCCAATCATCAGGTGCCTTCCCTGGCACTAACATTTAGTAACTGATAATTGCTGTAACTAGGGCCAGTGAGCTTTGCAAATATTACTCAGGAAATTTTAATTAGCACCCTGGGGATTGAAGCATTTCCGAAAAAGCTCCTGGGAGACTCTTCCTCCTCCAACTGGTGGCAAAGTGTGCTGAGTAATTTTAGATCAGCTTGCCTGTCAGAGTGGATCAGTATCATCTTGCCACTTAGGCTTGGGAAAATGCACCTGCTTCAGCATGGAAATAAGGTGCATTATCTGCCAATTTGTGCTGCTTAGTTTTGCTGCTGCCCTGGTTTGACAAGTGGGAAATGTGAATGTAGGGATTATTTATTCCTTAAAGTTGGGGGAAGTGAAGAAGTGGAACAGTGAGATAGATTGGGGGGGGGGGGGTTGAACATTGGCATTAAAGCACACACCAGACACACTTTCATTCCATTTTAGAAAATAAAAATAAACATGCTGTGGTCCCTTATTAAAATTCTAGGAACTAAATCATCTTGCCTCTGTAACAGCCTCTTTGATGCATAAAAAGACATAGCCACAAAGAAGCATTGACAGAACAGAAACTGGGATTGCTGCTTTAAAAAAAACAAAAACCTCATCAACATTTTTTTAAAATAGGGATGGTCTAAAAATATTTATCAGTATTCTGGATCCATTTTCTCTCTTGCTTACAGTATGATGACCAATTATAATGATGTTTATTGAATCCACTCCTCCTCCTCTGACACTGCGAGTATACAAAAATCAATGAAAGGTTCCGGGTTTCAGCACTTCTTCGTCAATGGGGTCCGCAGAGCTTGTCTCTAACGGCCCCACGAAGGGGAAGGGTGCCACAGCCATGACACCCCAGAGAAGCCCAGGCAAGCGTTCCCTGAAAGCAGGGAGCTTGACAGGAGCCAAGGAGAATGATGGCAGTTGACCCCTGAGTCTACTGTCGCTCCGATGCTCTACTGCATTGATCGCCATGATGGCAACAAGAGGTGAATGCCCGACTTTTCCTTCATCTTAGCAACTTTTCTAAGCGTCTTCTTTTCTACTGCAATTGCTGAAACTCTACCATGCAAGTAAGTTTACTTTACAATATAACCGACTAATGAAATTCCTATCATAAAACCAAATGGGACTGTTCAAAAGGAGGGGGAAAAGGATTTCCCCCTCCCCCACAAGAGAGGCTTCCAAAAGGAGAGAAACAAACTGTGAAAATTGGCATCCTTTTCTCTGGATTGAATTGGATTGAATACAGGCACTCAGATTGATTTGGTTTATAATTAAATAAGCTACAATTGGAACATTAACATATAATAATACAGTCTGAATAAATGCTGAAAAGTTTTCTAAGAGAATTTATCTGATGAGAGAGCAGAATTGATGTGGTTTGAACTGGAATGTAAGGAATAAGCACATGACAGGAGGAGAGCTGGAGGATAAACTGAGACTCTGAGCTATTTATTGACTTGTTATTGGACTGAGTAATTCTGTAGAAAGATGATTCGGCAAAATGAAGCGGATGATAAAAAAATTTTTTTTGCTACCATATCTTCTATAAAGCACTGAATTGGTCTTTTAGCGGAGTTAATAGAAAAGCGGGTGGAAAACTTTCTTCTGAAGCACAGCAAAATTGAAAATCTACATGAGCAGGAATGTTGAGAGATCCCAGAGGTGTCAAATGAGTTGGGGAAAGTGAATAAACAGCAGCCTGGAAATGTGCTGGATGAAATCAAAATGGAGATGACCTATGCAGTTTTAAAAGAGTGGAAATTGCGACTTATTAAAGCTGTTGCAAGAGGAAGTGACAATGTGTGGGCCTTATCATTCCCAGCAGAACACATGAGCATGTCAAGGGGAGAAGCTTTATATTGCTTCAAAAAAATCAAAACTTGGAAAGCCTTTAAAAAGAGGGGATTATAAACTGTGTCTTTATATTTGGTCACCAACGGTACAACGTAGTGGAACTGATATGTTATTTTGAACTGGAATCTGGAACTTTATAATCTGAAGGTTTTATACTTTATAATACAAGCAAAGTAACCCAGTAGAGACTGTGTTGTAGAGACTGCATTATTTTCTTCTTAGGCAAAAATAAATATATATGGGGGATGGGATCGTTATGGTTAATCAAGCCTCCTTTTCTTAAAGTAATATGATAGTTGGAGATAGTGTCTTTAAAAGTTCTTAAATAATTCCTGAATAATTAATTAATAATTAACTTACACAAATAGTTGTTTGTGTTTAACTCACATTAATGAAGAGAATATAGATATTATATGATATCAAAGATCTGTTCCTGATCTCTAACTTTGGAATTGGTTTATATTCTTCCTAGGCAAAAATAAATATGTATGGGGGATGGGGTCATTATGGTTTATCAAGCCTCCTCTTTCTCAAGTAATATGATAGTTGGAGATAGTCTCCCCAAAAGCTTCTATAATTTTTGAATAATTAATTAATAATTAACTTACACAAATAGTTGGTTATGTTCAAATCACATTAATGAAGAGAATATAGATATTATATGATATCCAAGATCTGTTCTCGATCTTCAACTTTGGAATCGGTTTATATCAGGGGTGGCCAACGGTAGCTCTCCAGATGTTTTTTGCCTACAACTCCCATCAGCCCCAGCCAGCACGGCCAATGGCTGATGGGAGTTGTAGGCAAAAAACATCTGGAGAGCTACCATTGGCCACCCCTAGTTTATATTGTCATAGACAAAGTATTCTGTCTTATTTTCAACTCCTGTTGGAAGTAAATAAATTAGTTTTATAGATAAAGAGTGTATATTCATCTTACCTGTATATGCTCACTTCTACTATTTTTAAAACTATTCAGTTAGTTTAGTTCTCTTGTTTTTCTCTTTGCTTTTCACTCTTTTTTCGATAAGTGATTTGATCCTTGTTGCATCAAAGATAACTTAGATTTATACCATAAGTATTAGAATTGTATAAAAGTTTAAAAAGCTACAAAATATTTTCTGTTTTTCTTCTATTTCGCTGTTGTACCCCCCCCTTTTCCTTTCTGTATTTCCATACTATGTCTTTTCTTCTACTTAAAACTAATAAAAATTTGTACTCGTAAAAAAATCAGTGAAAGGCTGAGCTGTGATTTAGAGTCAGATCTGAGGGATAAACTAGATGAGCTGACGAGCAGCATCATGATGACCTTAAGAAGGTCAGGGAAGCAGCATGGAGCAAAGGGAGTTTAATTCTGTGTTTGTTTCCCAGTCTAAATTAATCCACCACTCTCAAGTTGTTATACTATTGGGAAAAATATAACAACATCATGGTACCTTTATTTTTAACTCCATGAAGCCATTAGCAGGTTGGAAAGGGGAGTGCAATTTAGATGGGAAAATGGCAGGGCAAAGAGTTAATATTGCCTCCCTAGCACTGCTTCCACCAACTTGATTCCATGCTATGCATGTGTGTATGTGTGTTTTTTTTTTTTAAACTGTGAAAAATCTAATGATGGATTTGCTTCTGTCTTATCTAATCCAACCATCAAAGGAACAATTTTCCTGTAGACATGAAGCTCAGTGCCGGCCTGGTAGAAATTTTTGTATTTAACTCAACTAGAATGTATTTATTTTATTTATTTTTCAGATTTATGTTCCGCCTTCCCCACAACCAGGCTCAGGATGGATCACAGACAGTAATTAGGCCATTTGGCAAACACAAGCAACTAATACATAATTAAAATACATTTTATAAAAAATTTAAACAATTGCACCGTTTGTTGTGTGCACAGTCTCAGAAACTGATGCTGCTGAACTCTGATGTTTGTTTAATCCAGGCTGTTTAGAAGTGGTGCCTTCAGCAGGGGAGGCTGATTTTTTTATTGGATGTCCACAACCTCAGCCAAAGGCCTAGAAGAGCTCCATTTTACAGGCCCTGAGGAATGGTAAAAGGTCCTTCAGGGCACTGATCTCATGTGGAAACATGTTCCATCAGGCTAGGAGCAGGACAAAAAAAAAAACCCAGGTCCTGGTAGAGGCTAAGCAGACGTCCCTCAGGTGTAGGGACAGCCAGCAGTCTTGCTTGGCAGAACACAAGGCTCTCCAGGTCACATTTGGAGAGAGACAGTCCCTCAAGTATGTTGGTCCCAGGCCACCCAAGGCTTTGAGGGTCAATATCAGTACCTTGAAATGGATATGGTACTCAGTCAGTAGCCAGTGCAATTGAATGTGTGCATGCACAGGCAGTGCAGTCAGCAGGTGCACCACCACATTTTTCACCAGCTGGAATTTCCAGATCATCCACAAGGGCAAGCCCACATAGAATGAATTACAGTAATCAAGCCTGGAAGTGACCATTGCATAGTTGAACAAAACAGGAAGGGTTTAGAGTGTTCAACCAGACTTTCAGGGCAAAATGGTCTGACCATGGGACTGCATTTGCAGTTATCAAATCCTCATTTATCCCCTTTCCACAAATCAAGTCCAGCATATGGCCTGGTTGATGCATGGGAGTCAATACAAACTGGGAGAGTCCCAGAGCCTCCTTGTTTGACACTAGGTCCTTAACCTGAGAAGATGCTGCATCGTTGGCATGGAAATTGAAACTGATAGCCTGGGATGCTCCATCGCCAAGTCAGAAACAGCATCCAGCAGGCCAGGGAGCGTATCTGCTGATGTGTTAGATGGATGGTACACCAGCCAGATAGCCAAACTTTCCTTGATCTCCCACACCAGTTCAACACATTCAATGCCAGTGATTTTTGAAGCATGAAGTGCCCTAAAGGAAAAACAGTCTTGAATGAGCAGCACCACACAGGCACCCCCACCCAGTTGTCTGGGACTAGTGAAGGACTGAGTACCCAGCTGGGGTAAGTTGGTTAAGGGCAACTGTTTTGCCCTCCTGCACCCAGGTCTCAGTCACACAGTCCAGGTCTGTATTTTGCTCTGTGAGAATCGTGAGCCTGCAGCCTGCAGCATAGCTGCTAGGCTGCATCAGCTCTGTTTGCCTCCCTGGGAGGGAGGAGTCAGAGCTCACCCGTTTGGGCGTGCAATGTGGGGGGTGGGGCCAGCCGCTTTAACGGCTAGCTCCTGCTTCCCCCCAGCAGTCCTTCGTCGATCGGCATCGAAGGCGGAGGAGTTCTGGGTTGCTGGTGTGGTCGGGAGCCTGGGCAGCGTCGAAGGAGTCCTTGTCGGCTGGGAAGAGTCGGGTGGCGTTGCAGCGGCGTCTGGAGTGCAGGGTGGCATTGGAGGCTTCCTTAGGGGCTGAAGAGCATGCGGACGGCGTGCTTGGTGGTGGCGTCAGCTGCGTCGGCGGAGCATTGAGTGGCTGAATTTTGGCTGGGGCTGGGGGGTTGTTTAAGTAGTATTGGTAACTCTGGCCTGGCTGCCTTTACTGGCCTTCTCTGGATAAGGGAGGGTGCTTAGGTGGGCTTTGGCTTGAGGGGTCTTTAATTGGGAGTTGGGGTGGTCTGTCCCCCCCCTTTTTCAGTCTGAAGCAGAGGGCCTGAGGGAGTTAGGGGCTCCTTGGTAGAGCATTGGCTTGGTAGGCAGATTGTCACAGGTTTAATACCTGGCATCTCCTACTGGGGAGGGTTAGTTAGGCTGTGTGGAGAACATAAGCCTGGGATTCTTGAAAGCTGCTGTCAGTAGTGGCAGGGCAATAGGGGGCCATTGCTGTCTCAATTAAATTGTGTAACTGGGCAGAAAGTGGGTGGTAGCCATTTGCTGTCTCATTTGAATTGTCTCTGGGCAGAAAGTGGGGGTGGCCATTTGCTGTCTCATTTAAATAGTGTCTCTGGGCAGAAAGTGGGTGGTGGCCATTTTAAATCCTTGTGAAAGGTGTGAAAGGCTGTTGGCAACCATTTGAAGTCCTTTTTTCCAGTGAAGGTGGGTGGCGGCCATTTTAGAAGTGTTTCTTTGGCATAAGTTGGTGCAGTTAACCTTCTGAGAGATGGCTGGGGGTAAGGGCTCGGGTAAGTCTAAGGGCAAGAAGCCTGTGCCTAGGCCATCTAAGGTACCTCCTAAGAGGCCACCTCCCCTGTCTTCCTCTTCGGACGAGGAGGGTGAAGCAGCAGTGGACTCTAATATTTTAAGTAGGTTAAGGGTGCTGGAGCAGGCATCGGGTGTCCCTCCTCTAAGTGGGGGGGGGAGCTTAAGCAATCCAAAAAGGTGAGGCAGGCTAATGTACTCACAAGACTGTCTATGCTTGAGAGCAGGTCTGGTGGAGTCGGGCCTGGCTGGGATGTCGGTACCGGTGGTCCTGATGCTGTGGCTGGAACGTCTGGTGGCAGTTTGCCATTGGTGCTTGCTGGATTTGGAGGTAGGTTTGGGGATGCCTCGCAAATCGGGTCAGGACAGGGTTGGCCATGGGGGACATGGGGGCCGGCTTCGGCGGCTGGGCAGGGTATGGCAGGGGTGCCTGCATCTTCTGGAGTGGGAATACCGCAGAATTGGCCGTGGCCAGGTGGGCAGGGTATGCCTTGGGCATGTCCAACTACAGGGCAGATGAATTTGGCGGGTTCTGTTATTGGGGTACCTTCTCCGTATGGAATGGTGCCTTTCGCAGCCTTGCCCTTTGGGGAGGTTGCTTTGCCGCTGGGGGATCATCTGCTGCCGGCCACAAGGGAGAAGATTTTAAAAGGGGAGTATGTAGATATATTTTCTCTTCTCTATCGTGAGATTGAAAAGAAGGATAAGGAAGAGTTAGATGAGAAGGAAAAGGAGAAGTTGAAAAAGAGGAAGGTGGATAGGACCTGGGCGAATTGGCTTCCTGGGTTCTGTATCTATGCTGGGGTGATTGCCAGGGCGCAGCCTTGGCGGGCAGCGTCTTTGTTCCAGTATCTGGACATAATTTATAAAGGCTATATGGCCTTTAGTGGACCAGCCTGGTTGCAATATGACCAGTAATTTCGTATGAGGGCCGCCCTGTATCCGTCCCTTCAGTGGGATCGGATCCATCAGCAGCTTTGGCTGCAGGTGATGTCCCTGGCTAGGCCTAATCTGGGTGATCGCTCCGACAGCGGTCACCTGGTAAGTAGGTCGTCCACTGCTGCTTCAGTTTCATCAGGCTCTCCCCGTGGTACAGCGGGGCAGGCGGTTCAACCCCGCTCGCTCTGCTGGGATTTTGGAGCGCTCAGGGTATGCAACAGGAAAGCGTGCCAATTTAAGCACGAGTGCCCTATGTGCAGGGGATCCCACTCTTTTGATGAATGCCCTAAAGCCCGGGGGCATAGGAATCCAAAGAAACCTGGAGGGAGTGGGGGAGCCTTTCTGCCCAAAAAAGGGACCCAGCCCGGTAAGGGTGGGTCCTCTTGAGCAGTGGCTGGCAAGGTATCCTAGACGAGTTGATAGGTTGTATTTGTTAGAGTGTTTTAAGTTCGGTTTTAGGATACCTTTTCAGGGGTCGAGAGTTCAGTTTGTGTCAGGAAACCTTAAGTCAGTTCAGGGTTTGGAACAGGTCGTGAGGGACAAGATTGCTAAGGAACTGGCTAAGGGTAGGATTTTGGATCCCTTTTCACGTCCTCCAGTGAGTACTCTTAGAGTCTCACCTTTGGGTGTGGTCCCTAAAAAGTCGCCTGGTGAATTTCGTTTGATTCATCATTTGTCTTTTCCCAAGGGTAGGTCAGTGAACGATGGGATTCCGGAGCACTTGTGCTCTGTAAGGTACACTAGCTTCGACCAGGCTATTGCCGAGGTCAGGCGTTGTGGGGTGGGAGCAGAATTGGCTAAATGCGATATTAAGTCTGCATTTCGCCTTTTACCTGTCCACCCCGACGATTTTGAGCTCTTGGGGTTTTCGTTTGAAGGCCAATTTTACATGGATAGAGCACTGCCAATGGGCTGCTCTGTGTCATGCGCTGCTTTCGAGCGTTTCAGCACATTTTTGGAATGGGCTGTACGGGAGAAAGTGGGTCTGCAGGATGTCGTTCATTATTTGGATGACTACCTGTTTGTGGGTCCCAAAGGGATGGGGCGTTGTGGGCGGCTGCTGGCCGGTTTTGCTGAGCTGGCTGCTGAGCTAGGGGTGCCTTTGGCGCCTGAAAAGACAGAGGGTCCGGCTCAGAGGTTGACCTTCTTAGGGATAGAGATTGATACTGTGGCACAGTTGTCTAGAGTGCCTCCGCAGAAGATATTGGAGTTGAGGTCTAGGATTGGTACCTTTCTTCTTAAGAAGAAGGTTACCTTGTTGGAATTGCAGCAGCTAGTAGGGCACCTCAACTTTGCATACAAAGTGGTCGCTCCTGGAAGGGCTTTTCTTAGGAGGCTGTGTGATGCTATGGCTGGGCTGCGCCAGCCTCAGCACAGAACTAGGGTTACCAGCAGCATGAAGGATGATTTGAGGGTTTGGCAGGAATTTTTGGAGTCTTTTAATGGAGTCTCCTTTTGGAGGGAGGACTTGAGGCTCGAGGCCGAGCTACAGGTCATGTCTGATGCTGCTGGTTCCTTGGGTTTTGAGGTTTATTTCCTCGGACATTGGTGCGCGGATAGTTGGCCTGATTCATGGGCACGGGTAGGAGTGAACAGGGATCTCACGTTTCTCGAGTTCTTTCCCATTTTAGTCGCAGTTTGGCTGTGGGGGAAGGATATGGCCAATCACACAGTTCATTTTTGGTGTGATAATATGGCGGTGGTCCATGTCATTAATTCCCTCTCATCCAAATCGGGGAGGGTTATGAGATTGGTGAGAGCCTTCACTCTGTGTTGTTTGCGGCTGAATATTTTGTTTTTAGCCAAACATGTTCCTGGGGTAAGTAACGGGGTAGCTGACGCTCTATCTCGTAAACAGATGGGGAGATTTCATCAGCTGGCACCGGAAGCAGACGGAGAGCCGGTGCCAATGCCCCAGGAGCTATAGCTGATTGGAGAGCCGAAGTCTGCAGAGCGATAGGTCTAGCCATTGCGCCTAGCACTCAGAAGTCTTATGAACGGGCTGTGCGGCAGTTTAAAGACTTTAGGGCTGAGGTAGGGTATCGCAGGGTTTGGCCCCTTCTGGTGGAGGAATTGCTCCATTACTGTGTTTCGCTGAGAGGTAAGGGGTTGGCAGTGCGATCCATCAGGGGGCGCTTGTCTGCTCTGGCTTTTGCCAGCAAAGCGCTGGGTTATAGGGAGGATACAGCAGACTTTCATCTGCGAAAAATGTTGGAGGGGTGGTCTAGAGAGGCCGGTCCCAGGGTTGATACGCGGAATCCTATGTCTCCTTTGATTCTGCATGGTTTAAGGAGGGTATGGGACGTGGTGTGTGCTTCGTCTTTTGAAGCTTGCTTGTTTCATGCCGCGTCCTTAGTGGCCTTTTTCGGGGCTCTTAGGGTAAGTGAGCTGGTTGCTCAGTCTAGGAATGATGTCTCTGGCAGGGCTCTGCGGTTGGGGGACTTGCTGTCTGGGGGTAAGGCAGTCATTACTGTCCGTCGTTCCAAGACGGATCAGTGGCAGCGTGGTACTACACTCGAGCTTGGTAGTTGTTCCAAGCTTGAGCTTTGCCCGGTTACCGCGTTGGCTGCTTATTTAGCAGTCAGGGGCCCCAAGGATGGGTTTTTGTTTCTGCATGTGGATGGTAAGCCATTAACGAGACATCAGTTTTGGGCCGTGACATCCCGGGCTTTGGGTGAGCTGGGGTTGTCAGGAGTGCGGTTTGGGGCCCACTCCTTTAGGATCGGGGCGGCTTCTATGGCGGCCGCCATGGGGTATCCTTCCACCTCTATTCAGAGGTTGGGCCGGTGGCGTTCATCAGCCTATAAGACATATGTGCGACCTTTTTTCAGGCCGTGAGTGGCTTGTGGGTTGGATGTTTATTGTTCTGGTTGTGTTTAACTGTTTCTTTCTCTTTAGATGCTGCTGTTCCTGGCCAGAGGAGCCGGAGCCGAGTTCTCATCTGCGGCCATAGCCACGTGTTTTGGGCTGCTCTTCAAGCACGAGAACTGCGGCTGGCTCTCAGCTGGGACTCAGTCAGCATGCTGTTATCGAATGGCAGGGGCATCGGGGCCTTAAGTGGCCGGGCCTGCTGCCTTTATTGTTTAATGATAGAACAGGTCCTCCTCCTCAGATCTTACTTGTTCATCTGGGTGGTAATGATCTGGGGTTATTGAAGGGCAAGGCCTTAGTGTGTCAAGCCTGAGATGATTTCCAGCACATTCGGGAGCGATGGCCGGGGACCATCATTGTGTGGGCAGCCATGCTGCCCCGCCTGGTGTGGCGTTGTGCTTTGGACCCCGCAGCTATAGAGTGGGCCAGGTATAAGGCAAACAAGGAGATTAAAAAGGCGCTGGAAAGGGGGTTGGGCCACTTTTTGCCCCATCCGGACATTTCGGTGAAATGTCCTGACCTCTACAGGGGGGATGGGGTCCATCTCTCAGAAAAGGGTAATATGCTTTTCCTGAGAGATTTGCAGCAAGGGTTGCGGGTGGCTTTGGGCCTCCCGGTGGGTGCTAAGCCCTAAGTAGAGACTTGGCCTTAATAGTGGCAGGTTTTGGGGGGTTAGGACACTATGCGGCTAGGGGAGGACTGCGAAGCATCCCCCTTTTGGGGAATTTGGGGTCTGGCATGAACAACCTTGGGGTTTGGAGACCCGGGTTTGGAGATTCCAGACTGTCTAGGAGGCTTGGCTAGAGGGTGCCTTTCCGCTGAGACGTGCATCTGGGTTTGGGCCCTCTGCTGCGGGCCTCCCTGCTGGGCCTGCCTGGAGGGAGCTGAGTTGCTCAGCTCTGGCTGGGGGGCTGGGTCTCTCACCCGTTAATGGCAGGGGAGCGGTCATGGTGACCCCAACCCTGGCCAGGCCGCTGGTGGGGTGCCCTTGCTGTTTATGCTGTTAATTAATAAAGTGGCCCAAATTTTATTCCAATGCATTGTGTCTGACTCTTCATTCCGACCTTGGGGGGCAAACTTTTGTTTTGTTGTTAATAGATGTGGCACTAAGCAATATCAGTGTCAGAGACTGGGTAACTAGTCCCAACCCTACAACCTAGGTGGGAACTCTGGATAAAGTCTGTGAATATTACCTTGGTAAATATGTTTCTATTGCCTCTCACACGGCACCCTGGACTTTTAGAGAGCTAGTTTGGTATAGTGGTTAAGTGTGTGGACTCTTATCTGGGAGAACCAGGTTTGATTCCCCACTCCTCCACTTGCAGCTGCTGGAATGGCCTTGGATCAGTCATAGCTCTGGCAGAGGTCGTCCTTGAAAGGGCAGCTGCTGTGAAAGCCCTCTCATCCTCACCCACTTCACAGGGTGTCTGTTGTGGGGGGAGAAGATATAGGAGATTGTAAGCCGCTCTGAGTCTCTGATTCAGAAAGAAGGGCAGGGTATAAATCTGCAGTCTTCCTCTATTCTTGTGTGGTTCCCCTGAGTTTGAAATGAATGGACTGCAAATGCAGGTGGCAGTGAGGACAGCTACAAGAGGAAATCCATCTCTGTCACATTTATCTTGGAGTTTTTTATTTTTAAAAATAATAATTCCATGCTATGCACCGCAAATTATGGCCCAGTGAAATATATAATGGTCAGCTACCTATGGATATTTATAGAATCTTTGCTGTCTTCCAAGAAGACAGCCCTGCTGTAGAAGCATGGTTAGAACATTCTCTCTCCTAACCAATATCCACAGCACACTTAAACCACTTCTATTTGGTACAGTCACAGGGAGCTTAAATTCACTTTCTAACATAAACTGAATCCTGATTCAAACAGGCAGAAATTAGATGCTCAGTTTCTCAGTTCATCTTACCTTCTTGCAGTTTGCATCATTCTAACCAGGAACACGAACACTGCTTAAAATTCCCCAGTGTAGAAACCACCATAACTTTGCTTCATAAAGAGATCTTGCAGAGTTCCCATAACCTGGCAAGAAAACAAGATTGCCTGAACTGATACTCTCCGGCCTTTACAGTAATCCATTGGCGGTGGCGGCGGGTGGGGGGAGGGGGGAAGTTGGGCACAGCTAAATAAAGGAAGAAGCCGCAATTGATACATAACACTCCTAGCTTGTATTTTAGAAGTTCTCAGATAGGGGAAAACAGGTGGAGACAACATACCATATGAATCAGACATTTTATTATAAACAATGTGTCTCTGCAAGCACATGGCTTAGAATACATATAGGGTATCATTGATCAAGGTCTTTGTGTTGTATACAGATCAAGTTTAGATGAATTTTCTATTTCTGATAAATTTACAATGTAAATGTGGATTAGGAATGAAAGCATATACATAACAAAGAGAAATTGCTGGGTAGTCAGTAGCTGATCCTAATGATTTTCTGGTATATCAAAATATTTTATAGACAGTGCTATATCATGTAGAATGCTGTGTAGTATCGCAAATAAATAATGATAATTATATACAATTCTGGCTACATTAATCAAAACAGTTATTTGTGGCTGCTATTTCTTTATTGGAAATCATATTGTTGTATTAGCCCATGGTCCAGAGGTTAAAACCATTAAAAACCCATTCCTTCTTGCTACTGTCACAACCACTGATCCAGACCTTTCATTTTTTTATTTTTCACTGCCCTAAAACAAGTCCCTCAAGCTACAAAGTCGTTATCCACCTCACCACCTACATTCTCCTTTTCTACTAAAAACTTTAGGAGTGTAAGGCAAAAGTGGATTTATTTTGTCTCTATTTGTTTTAGAAACTATGCCTTAATCCATAAAACAGAGAGTACAGCAGTAACAATCAGAACTATTTCCCCTGGATCCTGTAGAGTTTGCTGTGGGTTGATGAGAACACAGGAGTTGAGGGTAACAAACACACTGAAGTTTTTTTTGCATTTGTACATGTGACATTTAATGCCTTCCCACTGCAGTATGATAGATGGTACAAGTTAGCATAACTGAGAGGGGCTCTATTTTTAGTAACTACAAAGTCTAATAGTGATGTGTGGCCCCCATCTGCCATACATCCTACTCTATGGATCACGGCCCACTGGTTTGCAGAAAAGTCTGAAAATCTTTTAAAAAATACATTGGGGGGTTTAAATCCCCCCCACCAAATAAAAGAGCATTGTCTGCAGATGCCAGACCATGCACTTAAGCTGACTTCTGCAGAACTGCAGCAGCAGATGCTGGGAGCCACTCTGGGGTTGGAGTGGCTTCCAGACACCTCTGCTGTTGCAGCTAGGCTCAAAGATGGGTGGTGGGGCTTGGAGTCAAACTGGGCTCACACAGAGTCCTCCCCCCCACATTTGTATTTTTTAAGAGACTCAGACTTGGAAACAGTCAGGCCTTAAGTACTTCATTGTTGTCATTTATAGGAAGAGCACCCTATCTGTCTAAACAATACTTCAAAGTATTTAAGCACACCCTGCTAAGCCCTGCCTATCTAAACAATACTTCAAAGTTCCTATTGGACTACCTACACCAGGATACCTCCTATACCTTCTTCCTCCAAAATCCAGCTCCCATCTGTTCAGTTTGTCCTTTGATGTTAAACCAGCTCAGGTTTTTCCCAATCCAACATTCCATCCAGCATTTTAAATCCCATTCATGTGAGCAGAATTGGAAAGAAAAAATTGGGAAGAATCTTCTCTTGTCTATCACAAACCCTGGACTGGACCCAAAAATGCTGTTCTGCCAGTGGAATGGCAATTACACTTGCAAGATGACACTTCTACTAAAAGAAGTTGGAAAAAACAATTTCCACCAATTCCCTCTTTCCCAGCACAGATTCCAATTTGCCCCACCACTGTTTCTGAGAGTCTTTTGACTGACAAGAGCAGCATCTGAAGCTGTAGCTGAATTGAGAAGTTGGGTAAGTTCTATTTGCTCACCCTGTTGACAGTGCTTTGTTTCCAACACCTGCTTGCTTGTCAGTGGAGCTCACACTGGGTTGGATCCTGTAGACCATCTGCAAAAAGATGCCAATGATAGCCAATCTCCCTGGATTTCCTCTCCTCCTCCACAGTGCTTTCCAACTCTGAAAGCTGATTCTCAAGGTCATGGATCCTGATGGAGTAATAGAGATGTGGGCTGGGAGACTGCAGTGAGGTGAGAAAGGGGAAGATAGAAAAACTGCTCCCTCCTGCCTTTTCCTGAGCAGAGTTCTACTAACAGGAGAGTATGAAGGAAGGGATTTTGCGACTCCTTCTGAATTCTGTTGGGTTGCTGCTACCCTTCCTAGCTTTGCCCAAGCAAGGTTCATGAGAAAGCCATCTCTAAACCATGGTTCAAGTCCACATCTGAAGCACAATCACCTGAGGGCTGGGTCACTTGAAGAAGCAAAAATGGCTAAATGGCAGGAGGCAATAGATGCTATGGAGGCAAGATTAGTAAAAACAATAAAGGAATCATTAACAGAAAGTAAGAAGGAAATAAAAAAAGACATTGAATCCAGTGCAGAGGAAGTTAAAAAAGAAATTAAAAAAGAAATTGAAGATCTCAAAAAAGACTCTCAAGTAGCGTTAAAGAAAGTGCAGGAGGTGGAAGAAAAGGTGAAAGGCCAAGATTTGAGAATTGATACAGTGGATTCTACTATACAAAAAATGCAGGAGAAAGCATTGCTACAAGACTGTAAACTAATGGAAAATCAGATATGTTTGAGAGGGGTACTTGAATCTGCTGAGACTGATTTAAGGACATATATAATAAAAATCATTGCTGAATTCTTGGATGAAGACCCAGATGAAACTAGTTATTTTTATGATTACATATAGAGGGTAAACTCGGACTATGCCAGAAAAAACAAATTACCAAGAGATGTGGAAGTAAGATTTGTGACAAGAGATATGGTGGGAAAGATTCTGAGTAAACAATTTGAAAATACATTGGAGGTGGATGGCAGTAGTGTAAGATTTATGAAAGAATTGCCAAGGAAAGTCATCAACGACAGGAGACTATACAAAAAATTGACAGAGAAGCTGATAGAAAATGAAATGAGATATAGATGGATACTTCCAGAGGGTTTAAGTTTTGAATACAAAGGAAAGAGATTCACAGTTACAAGCACTCAGGAAATGATGAAGTTCTTGGATGAATATAAGGAATTTGGGGGTACAGACTAAGAATAAAAAACTATTGTGGATTATTAATTAATATCTTGGAATGTAAATCGACTAAATTCACCACAAAAAGGAAGGGTAACCTTTCATTGGATTGGGAAACAAAAATGTAATATAATCTGCCTACAAGAAGTACACATTAAACAAACGGATTACAAATTTTTATGGAACAAACAACTTGGAATGGAATTTTGTTCATTGGCCAAGGAGAAAAAAAGGGGCGTTGTTTTTTTGTGTCAAACAAGAATTAGACCCAAAATTGATTTTCAAAGACTGTGATGGCAGATATAATGCGGTGGAAGTGATACTGAATTACAAAAGAATTTTGTTATTGGGATTGTATGACCCAAATGGAGCAAAAGACTCTTTCTTCAAAGACATTATGCAACAATTAGATCAAGTGGCGTATGAGCAAATTATGATAATGGGAGATTTTAACAAAACAGTTAAAAACATTTTGGACAGATCTGGGAAAAAAAATAATGAAGGGAAACTACCAAAGTCATTTTTTGATTTGGTAAAACAAGAAAGTCTGGAAGATATATGGAGGGAATTTAACCCTAAAGAACGTGACTATACTTTCTTTTCAGCAAGGCATAAATCTTTCTCGAGAATTGATATATTATGGATTACAAAACATCTTGGACTTTTAACAAAAGAATAGAGATTCTTCCTAAAATAGGGGCAGACCACAGCCCAATAATGTGGTCTGCAAAACCCGTGAAAACGACCCTAAGATGGCAGATAAATGAAGATCTGCTACAGAAACAGGAAGTAGTGGTGTCTCTGGAAAAGAGGACACTCAATTTCAAATTGTGTGGGATGCATATTAAGCGGTAATAAGGGTCATCTTAATTACACTGAACAATAAAGATAAAAGAGCCAAAAATAAGCAAATGATGGACATTCAGAAAGAAACTGGAAAAAAGGAGAAGGAACTTAAAAAGCGACCTGGGAAAAATAAAATTATAAGGAAGATAACAATATTACAAAGCCAATTGAGACATTTGTTGAATAAAGAAGTGGAATGGAACTTAAAAAGACTTTAACAGAAATCTTTTGAAGGAGCGAATAAACCTGGAAAATATTTGGCCTGGCAAATGAAAAAAAAAAGGGAGAATAAAATTATTAATAAAATTGTATCGGGAGGTAAGGACATTGCTGATCAGGAAGGAATTAAAAGAGAATTTTATAAATATTATGCCAAGCTATTTAAAAGTCAAAAAGTGGACAGAAAAAAAATTGACGCATATTTACAGAAAATTAAAGTAAACCCCTTAACAGAAAATATGGAGAAGGTATTAAATGAACCAAATTGAAAAAGGAGAAATAGAGACGGCAATTAATTTGATTAAATTAGGGAAAGCACCTGGTCCAGATGGCTTAATGGCAAAAATTTTATAAAGTCCTCGCGGAGGCGCTATTACCAAAACTTTAGAAATTGATTAATATTATAAGAATTGATGGGAAAATACCTAACACATGGAAAGAAGCAGTCATTTCGTTGATACCGAAAGAAGACAGAGACGCTACAAATGTAAAAAACTATAGACCAATTTCATTACTTAATAACAATTATAAAATATATGCCAGACTCTTAGCAGAATGCCTTAAACAGCATTTGAACAATTTTATTAAAGAAGAGCAAGCAGGATTTCTTCCCAGGAGGCAACTTAGAGATAATATCAGAACAGTTATAGACATCACTGAATATTGTGAGAAACATCCTGAAAAAGAAGTAGCATTATTTTTTGCAGACGCAGAGAAAGCATTTGATAATGTTCATTGGGACTTTATCTTTGCAGTGATGGAGAAACTGAGATTGGGAGAATACTTTATAAGAATGGTGAAGGCGATATATACTGAACAACAAGCAAGGCTCTGTGTAAATGCAGATTTGACAGAAAAAATGATAATTAGTAAAGGAACAAGGCAAGGTTGCCCTCTATCTCCATTGATATTTATAATGACTTAAGAGGTTTTGCTAATGCAAATTCAAGAAGACAAAGAGATAGAGTGACTGAAGTTGAAAGGTTTTTCTTATAAATACAGAGCATTTGCAGATGATGTAATATTTATAAATGAAAATCCCACTCACGTAACACTTATGTTGCTTCATAAAATACAAAAATATGGAGAATTGGCAGGCTTTTATATAAATAAAGAAAAGTCAAAAATTTTGTGCAAAAATATGTCAAAAAGTAAACAGGAAGAACTACAGAGATTAACAGAGTGTGAAGTTACCTCTAAAGTAAAATATTTAGGTGTGGAAGTAACAACAAAAAATCTTGATTTGTACAAAAACAACTATGAGAAGCTTTGGCGTAAGATTGATGGAGATTTAATAAAATGGAATAAGTTGAGCAGAATGCTGGGCAGAATTCCTGCAATTAAGATGAATGTCTTACTTAGAATTATGTTCCTGTTTCAAACAATTCCAATAGTGAAAGACAAGAAACAATTTAATAAATGGCAAAGGAAACTTTCAGAATTTGTATGGGCCGGGAAAAAACTAAGAATCAAAATGAAAATGTTGACTGATGCGAATGAAAGGGGAGGATTTCAATTGCCTAATTTAAAGTTGTATCATGATGCAGTATACCTGGTGTGGATTAAGGAATGGATGACATTACTAAACAGAAAATTACTAACATTAGAAGGTCATGGAAATGTATTTGGTTGGCATGCTTACATGTATTATGGGAAAAATAAGATGGATGGTTTTTTCACATCATTATATAAGAAGCAACCTGTTAAATACTTGGTCAAAATATAAAAGATATGGGGACAAGAGGAAACTGCTTTGGATTGTGCCAACAGAAGTAATAAAATTATATTCAGATATGAAAGAAGAGAAGTGGTTATCATATAAACAACTTTTAAAAATATAAGGAGGAAAGATGGAGTTAAAATCGGCTGAAGAATTACAATACAAATATAATTGGTTTCAATTGCAACAAATTAAGAGTTTGCTTGAACAGGACATTAAGAATGATGGAATAAGACAAGAACAAACAGAATTGGAGAGAATGCTATTTGGTGAAAATGAAAAATTGATCTCAAGAACTTATAAACTATTATTGAAATGGTCTACGGAAGATGAAGCAGTTAAATCTCAAATGATAAAATGTGCGATAAATATAAATAAGGAAATACAGATGGAGTCATGGGAATACTAATGGAAGAACTCTATGAAAATATCGACATGTTACAATATTAAAGAAAATTGTTTTAAAATGTTATATAGGTGGTACGACTCCTAAGAAATTAGCAAAAATGAACAATCAAGTGTCGAATAGATGTTGGAAATGTAAAAAACAAGAAGAAGGATTTTTCTACCTTATGTGGTGGACTTGTGAAAAGGCAAAACCATTTTGGCAAATGATTCAGCAAGAGATTTTGAAAATTTTGGGATACAATATCAAGAAGGCACCGGACATTTTTCTGTTGGGATCACAAATGGAAAAATTTTCAAAACAAGATAGAATGATATTTTGGTATATGCTTTCAGCTGCTTGGACATTATATGCGCAGTTGTGAAAGCAAGACAAAATACCAGAAAAGAGGGAATGGTCTCTAAATGTTATGCACTGGAGTGAAATGGACAAGCTTACAAAAATCTTAAAAGAACATGATTTAGAGAAATTCAAAAATGAGTGGGGAAAATTTCAAAAATATGTTGAGAAACAATGGAATGTTAAGGGATACTTGGCGATCTTTGACAATGATTAAATTCTAAAGGAACATTATATGGATTACAGTAAAAAAAGCAAGACTATTGGAATATATCTTTTTTCATTCTTTTGATAATGACTAAAGGATCACGAGGAAGATGGATTATAATTATAACATATGGTTTTGTTTTCTTTTCTCCTTTTCTCTTTTTGCTTTATGATGCTTTCTTTTTTATGAAGATTCTTAAATAGACTAAATTGATTACCTTCCCCCCCCCCACACAGCAATTTAATTAAAATACACTGCCAGGGATCATAAAAGGGGGGGGGGAGAAAACGTAATGTATATGTATTAATTTTTAATAACAAATGATAAGTGTTAATACATTATATTACAGTACAATAAATTGTTTTAAGTGAAACACAATCACCTATCCCAGTGCTAATGCAAATGTGAAATCTAACCTACCATAATTAGACCAGTGCTAATGCAAATGTGAAATCTAACCTACCATAATTAGACCATGTAACAATAATGGGCTTGCAACCATTGCTGCCCTCCTTAGGTCTCTTAACCCGCATAAAATGAACATTCCTCCTCTCAGATATTAGTTTTGTAAAGTTAATAGATCTCTGGTCTAAATTTTTCATGATTTTTCAATTCCACCAGAAGAACAGATAAATTGTATAGTCTGTATAGCACCGATACTTTGTTTTAAATTGTTTTAAATTTTAATTGTTTATGTCCTATTGTTTTATACCTGAAATTGAGATGTTGGTTTTATTATGATTGTTAGCCACGCTGAGTCCATTTGGAATGGGTGGGATATAAATCAAAAGTAAATAAAATAAATAAATAAATAAAATAGATGTATTTTGAAATAGTAAACCACAGATGTTTACTAAGCAGTTAAACTCTCAGAACTTATAGAGGTCACAGCACCAGGCAAGTTTTTCCCCCCAGAAAATGCCAAAGGGTGCAAGGACAGAACTTGGAGAAGCTTTTATTGTTAAAGTTCACTTAGTTCAGAAGACAGCCCTGAAGGTTGGAAAGAGGCCAGCATAATCCAATTATTAAAGAAACTACTGGAGCCGTACCAGAAGATTACAGACCAGTGAGTTTAGTGCCAATTGCAAGGAATGTCTTAAGAAACTATTTTAGGATATCCACTGAAATGGGAGAAAAACACATTTAATCAAGGTTTGGATACACACAGGGAAAGTCAATCATACCTAGAATTGCCAAACTACATTGACTGGAGGGTTTTCTCCCTCTTTTCATTTGTTCACAAGTCACTGCCGTCTTTTCTTTAGGACATGCTACATTATCTCTTCATTAAAAGCAATGTGTACCAATGACAGACGAGTAAACAAGTAGACAGTCTAATTTAATCTACTTATTCTAATTTCATTCACTATACATCCATGAGCATAGCAAGGAGATGTGCTGTAAGGCCTGCATGGGGAATAATGTGAAATCAGCCCTACATATCAGGGTCTGTTGACAAAAAATGAATGTGAGGGTGGTCTCCTGTTGCTTCATGGCATTTTATAAGTGAGGCTCTTGTGACCATCCTGTAATTTCCAGAGGTTTCAGGAGTTTCTGTTAGAAGGAGGATGCAAGAAACGATTGTATCTGCCAGCTCCTTCTCACAGTTCCAACCCAGTTGATGGCCACACTGTGAATTTTAATACTGAATGATTATGAGAACCCAACCTTCAGTACACATGCAACAGTGGTGGTTGTTACCACATCAGTATGCATTGAAATTTATGAAATCAATGACCTTGTGATGTAGTTCACATCATAAGTTGACTGGTGGTTGGGTTCACCTTGAAATTCTCTGGATCCCTGATAACAAAAAGGCTTTTTCTAAGAGTTTTAAAATATGTTCTAGTAAACAAAAATACTCATCCTATTTTAAACAATTGGCATTATGCACAAACCATAATTAGCTTATTAATATTAAATTGTAACATAATTATAACCACTCACTTGTAAGTCAGTTATGATAACAAACCAACAGACATCTCCTTTCTGTTTACATCAGTACAAATGTCTATATGGAGATTTGATGTGTGCATTTGCTTTTCTTCCATATATTTAATCAAAGTATTATATAGTGGGGCTTAATGACTCTTCTATGAGCAATATTGGGGGTGGGGAGGCTTGAAAAATATACAACCATGAAATGGAGCCAGAAGGGAGAAAAATCATCAAGTGTTTCCTTCAAAGCTTACTTGCTTTATGGCCTTCCACAAAGCCACTTAAAACAAGAGAGCCCCCTTGAGTAAGCTGAATTTGCTTCCTAGAGCAGAGCCTGCATCTCTTGAAGTACTAAAATCTACAAAAGAACAGATAAGAAAACCGACTTTGCTCTCAGCATTAAAAGATATTTACAGCAGACCAAACGTTAAACAATTGATGGACGCTAGGCCAGATGTAAAAGCTGATAGTATGAGGCTCAATAAAGATTCTTACATTAAACCACTTATAATCCTTATTCTACACAGAAAAAAGTAGGGATGCTAAGATAAAATCTCAAGATTCAATATTGACCATCTATTTACAATATAATTTTCTACACAATTATAAGTCATAAACTCTGGCTGTACAAAAGGAGGGATAAAAAATTAGAAGAAAAAAGATGGCTACGATCCCCTGAAAATACTATCATTGCAGGAGATCAGCAGAATTCCCAAGTTAAGTTCACGAAAACCACAATGATAAGATTTTAATTCACAGCAGGACAGAATGGATTATCCATAAATTACATCACACTCATAAAGTTCTTTTTACCCTCTCCCCTTTCCCAGTTTGTCATATTTGCCTATTTTAAACCAATGGCCTGTATCACTTTTGTAGAAACTTTGCTACTTTTCTTTCATTGTCTCTTTAGACTGCTCCCTGAATATAGTGTAAAATAACCACCTACAAGTAATTGCATGTTGGGACATAAGAGCCCAGCAAGTCACACAGCAACATTTCTGCAATCCAAACTTTATTGCACTGTTTATTGGATGTCCCATCTTGTTGATCATATTTTATTTACACTATCTGCCTTGAGTCTCAGTGAGAAAGGAAGACTATGAGTAAATGTAATTAAAGCAGTGAATAGTGTTGATCCCTATTGTTATGTATGCAGTCTCAAGTGAAGACTTTGGGTGTGCCTGCCAGGCTAATTGGAGCCATATGGACTGAGCTTGGGGACTTGGGAACAAAGAGCTGCAGGATCCAAATCTCTGCAGCCCTAGACCAATCACAGGCCCCCACTGGTTTGAATGACCCAATGTGCTAGTGCGGGAATCCAGATATATATATAAGTTAAGCCGGTAGGCCCCATCCCCAATCTTGTAATATAGCCCTATTCTATAGTATGTCTATTAAAGAGCATATGATCACTCAACTGGCGACTCCTCCATGCATAGAACCAACTATATTATACCTACATTGGTCTCCACTAGATCATACACTAGATAAGCAAAGCCGTAGGCTCATGTGACTAGCGCATTCTGACAACACAAAAAGCACCACCTCTGTACGACTTTCCTTTTTGTGCAATCCCTTCCAGACCTTTGGTCTAAGCAGTAGAGATGGGCACAAACTGCATTTTTGTGGTTCAGTTCATGGTTTGTGGCGGAACCACAAACTGAACCGTGAAACAAGAGGTTGGTTTATGAACTGAATGGTTTGCATCAGTTTGTGACTCTGCTTTCTGCTCCCCATGAAAAATGGCTGGGAATAAAACTTTCACACGCACACACACACCCCACACACATTCTGCTCCCCACTGCTTTTGGTGGGGAACAGGAAGCAGGAACAGCTTGGAGCCATTTAAACCCCTGCTTTCTGCTCTTTATTTTAAAATTTGTGGACGTTTGTAATGGCTCTTCGGTTTTTGAGCATTGCTTTGCAAGCCACAAATTGGCCAAAATTAGTGATGAGCATTAGTTTGTGAGCCGGTTCATTCCCATCCATTCTAGGCAGTCAGTTGCCAACTGCACAGGTGTTCACATATGGAAATGTGCTTATCTATTACTCTTTTTGTTCAGGTATTTTCCTTATTCTTTTTCTATTGATTAACAATGCTGTTTCAGAATTTACAATAGTGCAAACAGTGAAAGTATTATATTTTAAGTTCTATTGAGGATAATGACAATCAAACAAGTACAGTCATCTCCCAAGACACAGCACTTAGCCTAGCATAATCCAACATGCATAGATGGGGAAACATGCACATAGATTGTGTATTACAAGAAATGCATGTGGCACAAAGCAAAGACATTAATATCAATGTGAACAAAAGCTACACAAAGTAAAATCAGAATTTTTTAAAGGGAATCCCAAAGTCTAAATTTATTTGAATTCTATTTAGCACTAAATGTATTTGAATTCAAAGAAATCAGAAATTTAGAAATCAGTTCTGCTCCACCCCCTTTTTGCAATTGTCTTAAAAAGGATATTTCCATCAATTTCAATAATAGCAGTCACTGTGAAGGTAAAACATTCTCAGAACAGTTAATACCAGAAACCACAGCCAGGACTTACCCCACCACCACATTTGTGGCCTCCAGGAATGGGGAGTGTGTGCAGGGAATCTGACCCCCCACCTTCAGTTTTTTCTCTCTCCTTCCCACTGGCAGCTTCTCCCTAGGATAAGTCAGGTACAGCTGTGTGGAAAGTACCAATACAAGCCTAACTGTGTGGTCCTGCATGGCTGGATTGGTGTAAGTTGTGAATCTCTAGTAGTTACCCTCATGCTTGTCCCTCTTCATAATAGGATATGATACTCCCTCTAAGCTGTGGAGTCTTTGTAAACAAAAAGTCTACTTTGTGAGCTACTGGCATTAAAGTTGTGAGCTATTGCATAAATTAGTTTGCTTTGGGCCCCTAACTCAGCTTAGAGGGAACACTGGACATGATAGGGGAAGGGTTTTGGCCTGCAAGTCCACTCCTGCTTTCCCCCTGTCAGCTTTGCTTAACAGAAATCAAGGCTCCAAAGGCTCAGCAATATTGTTGTAGCTACCTAGTAACCACCAGCATGGCACTGAGAGCCCAGTGGACTTTCCCCCTCTTAAAGCTATGGATGTTGTTTCTGTTAATTTGGGGAGTTTTAATTCTCCAATGTTTTTAACATTTTTTAAAAAAAGATTTTTCTCAAACCTTGAACATCCTTCAGATTTGTAAAGAAATTCCCCCATCTTCCCTTCGCTCAGTTTGGCAGATCTATTAATTCATACTTTATGGACAAGTTTGGAATTAGGCATATGATATTTAAAAACAACAAAAAAATTTAAAATTTAAAAGTGGCAAATGAAGAGCTACACCAAGCAAAGGAAGACTTATTTCTCAGTCAAATATCATTTCCCAATCAAATATTCAAATTCTATATATATCGTTAAGCATGTATTCTGTGTGTATCAAGTTTCTTCAACCGTTTCTGATAACAACCAGGGCTTTTTTTCTGGGTCAATATGGCAAAACAAAGTTCTGGAACCTCTTTGTGGAAATAAAATTCTCCCCCCATAAAAAAAAAAGGTTAAAAGTTCATATGTTTCTCCTTCAGTTCCCTCTTGAGAGTTCCAGCACCTCTTTTTCCAGTAAAAAAAAAAAAAGCCCTGATTAACAACATAGTTATGCATATATGTATATGTATCTACTTTGAGTACAATAGGAGACTAAGATTTTAATTGGGAATTTTCTGCCACAAGAAGCAAAAATGGATGATGGCCCGGATTAGCTGGCTTGGCAGTTTCAGCTGCTTAGCATGCACGGTTTGCTTGGCGCACATACTGGATGATGCTTAGTTTTGACAGAGCTATTGTGACTGACAAGAGGATTGCTCTGTCTTCTGAAAATGTACAACATAGAACATTCTACCAGTTGAATTATTCATTCAGAGATTCTGCCAACAAGAAACAAGTTGCCTTTCAGTCATTGGGGGGGGGGTGTTGCTGGGCGAGGAGGAGGGAGGATGAAAACTGGGATGATATTGATAACGTTTAACACCAAGAGGAATGATAATAATAAGTTTGAAAGGAATTGTACGGGGTAACATCTGCCTAATAAATGCAAAGCTACTTAAAGCACATCTGGAAAAAAATAAACTGCAATAAAATAACCTTTATGATTTAGAGGAACAGAAAACAAATACAGCCTTGACATTTAAAATACAAGAAAATGTTTAATATTTTAAGCTGAATTTTTATGTTGATTTCAGATGACACACATCACAACACGACCCGGCTAGCCCACTTCAGCGTATAAAAATGAGGGTTTTAAAGTGGAACATAACATTTTTATTCTATTGTAGTTTCTAGGATGTACTCTGGGGCTACTCACAAGCACAAGGTTGTGGATAAGTAGGTCTCCTTGACTTGTTCCCAGAAACAGAACACAAACAGGTCTCTCTCTCTCTCTCTCTCTCTCGGCTTGACTTCGCGAACGAAGATTAAAGAAAGGTGCAGTAATCCATGTCTGCTGCAGGCTTGCTGGTGGCTGACAAGACCAATGCGGGACAGGCAGATCCGGCCACAGTGGCTGCAGGGAAAAGTCTGATTTGGGGTTGGTGCTGTAGCAGTGCGATTCTTCCTCAATCTCCTTTTGTCCTCAAGACCAGCTATGCGTGCGTTCTCAAAGGAAGAGACAGCCTGGTGGATGGTATGCCTCCATGCATTGCGATCTGAGGCTAGGTCAGACCACTGGTGATGGTTGATGCGACAGGTGCCAAGGGATTTCTTCAAGGAGTCCTTGTACCTCTTCTTTGGTGCCCCTCTATTTCGATGGCTGGTGGAAAGTTCGCCATACAGAGCAATCTTAGGAAGGCGGTGGTTTTCCATCCTAGAAATATGCCCTGCCCAGCGCAGCTGCGTCCTCAACAGCAGTGCCTCGATGCTTGTAACCTCCGCCCTCTTGAGGACTTCAGTGTTGGTCACAAAGTCACTCCAGTGGATGTTGAGGATGGTGCGAAGGCAGCGCTGATGAAAGCGCTCAAGGAGTCGCAGGTGATGACGGTATAAAACCCACAATTCGGAGCCGTAGATGAGGGTTGTCATCACAACCTCTTTGTAAACATTGATCTTTGTGCCTTTTTTCAGATGCTTGTTGCTCCACACTCTTTTGTGCAGTCGGCCAAATGCACAGTTTGCCTTTGCCATCCTGTTGTCAATCTCCTTGTCGATCTTGGCATCTGAGGAGATGATGCACCCCAGGTAGCTGAACTGCTGGACTGTCTTCAGAACTAATTCACCCACAGTGATGCAGGGAGGGTGATAATCTTCCTGGGGTGCAGGCTGGTGGAGAACTTCTGTCTTCTTCAGACTAACTTCTAGGCCGAATAGCTTGGCAGCCTCTGCAAAGCAGGACGTCATATGCTGCAGAGCTGATACCGAGTGGGAGATGAGTGCAGCATCATCAGCAAACAGTAGCTCGCGGATAAGTTTTTCCATTGTCTTAGAATGAGCCTTTAGTCGCCTCAGGTTGCACAGGCTGCCATCAGTGCGATAGCGGATGTAGACACCATCGTCATCATCTAGATCTATTGCGGCTCTTTGAAGCATCATGCTAAAGAAGATCGTAAAGAGAGTTGGCGCGAGAACGCAGCCTTGCTTTACATCTGTGCCTATTGGGAAGGGCTCCGAGAGGTCGTTGCAGTGTCTGACTTGGCCTCGCTGGTCTTCATGTAGCTGGATGATCATGCTGAGGAACCTTGGGGGACATCCTAAACGTTCCAAGATTTGCCACAGGCCTTTCCTGCTAACGGTATCGAAAGCTTTGGTAAGGTCGACAAAAGTCACATATAGACCCTTGTTCTGTTCCCTGCATTTCTCTTGGAGCTGCCTGAGAACAAATACCATGTCGGTGGTGCTCCTGTTATCTCTGAAGCCGCACTGGCTCTCTGGGAGGAGTTCTTCTGCAATGGTGGGCACCAGTCTGTTCAGGAGTATTCTGGCAAGGATTTTGCCTGCGATGGAGAGCAGGGTTATCCCCCGGTAGTTGGAGCAGTCTGACTTTTCTGCTTTGTTCTTGTGTAGAGTGATGATGATTGCATCGCGAAAGTCCTGTGGTAGTTTGCCTTGTTCCCAGCAGGCGACAAGTCCTTTGTGAAGTGTGCTATGTAGTACTGTGCCCCCATGCTTCCAGATCTCTGGTGGGATTCCATCAACTCCCGCTGCCTTGCCACTTTTCAGTTGCTTGATGGCTTTAACAGTCTCTTCTAGGGTGGGGATCTCATCCAACTCTGTTTTCACTGGTTGAAGTGGGGTGAGGTGGATTGCTGAATCTTGAACTACGCGGTTGGCACTGAAGAGAACCTGAAAATACTCCGACCACTGGTTCAGTATGGATGCCTTGTCTGTGAGGAGCACTTGGCCATCTGCACTACGCAAGGGACTCTGAGCCTGATATGATGGGCCATATACTGCCTTCAGGGCTTCGTAGAACCCTCTTAAATCACCAGTGTCTGCACACAGCTGGGTTCTCTCTGCAAGCTTGGTCCACCACTCGTTCTGAATGTCTCGAAGCTTGCACTGGAGGTTGCTACATGCAGCACGAAAGATTGCTTTTTTCCCAGGACAGGAGGGCTGAGCAAGATGTGCTTGGTAGGCAGATCTCTTTTTCGCTAGTAATTCTTGGCTCTCTTGATTGTTCTCGTTAAACCTTGTGGAGAACCCGAGGACTTCTTCCTTGTGGAGACCTTCTTCCTTGTGGAGAACCCGAGGACTTCTTCCTTGTGGAGACCTTCTTCCTTGTGGAGACCTTCTTCCTTGTGGAGAAACCTTCTTCCTTGTGGAGAACCCGAGGACTTCTTCAGAGATCAACAGGATGGTAGTTTTTAGGTGTTCCCAGACTGCTTCTGGAGAAGGGTCTGTGGGGCAACTGGGGTCCTCAATTCTTGACTGGAGTTTTGCCTGGAAGGCAGCTTTAACTTCAGCTGACTGAAGGCTGCCAACCTGAAGCTTCCGCCAAGGGATACCTCCTCTCCTGGGTGTGGGTTTAAAGTGAAGACGGAGATTGCAGCGTACAAAACGATGATCCATATGACATTCCGCACTGGGCATTACTCGGGTGTGTAAGACATCTCGAAGGTCTCTCTGGTGCACCAGAATGTAGTCGATAAGGTGCCAGTGCTTGGACCATGGGTGCATCCAGGTTGTCTTCAGGCTGTTCTTCTGCTTAAAGATAGTGTTGCTGATGGTGAGCTGGTGCTCCATGCAGAATTCTAGCAGGAAGCGCCCATTATCATTGCAGTTGCCAATGCCGTGTTTGCCAAGTACTCCTTTCCAGGCTTCCGAGTCTTTACCTACTCTGGCATTGAAGTCGCCAAGGATGATCACCTTGTCCTCTGTAGGGGTCTTCCATACGCGGTTGCGTAGATTGGCATAGAACTTGTTCTTTTCTGCAGGACCTGCTTGAAGGGTTGGGGCATACACACTGAAGAGTGTTGCATGCTGCTTGTTTTGAAGTGGGAGGCACATGGACATGATGCAATATGAGTGACCTGTTGGCAGGTTTTCGAGTTTGGAGGCAATGGAGTTCCTGACCATGAAGCCAACGCCAGAAAGGCGGCTCTCAGCCTTTGACTTACCCGACCAGTAGAGGGTATAGCCAGCACCATGTTCTTGAAGACTACCTTCCTCAGGGAAACAGACCTCACTGAGAGCTGCTATGTCGATATTCAACCTGAGAAGTTCGTGGGGAACTATAGCAGAGCATCGTTCAGGGCAACCACTGTCTACTGTGTCAAGCATGGTTCTGATGTTACAACACGCAAGCTTTAGTCTTTGCACACTTTGTGAGGCAGGTGCATGCCTTTTCTTTGTTGTTATTTTTTGACCGCAAGTAAGGATGCCCGTTGACCGTGGCTAGCCAACTGGGGTGGGGGAGACGAGCTTTGTTTAGGCCACCTTTTCTAGACCCCTCTCCGTGTGGAGCAAGCAGTGCTGTCCCTAGATAAGGCTGCTTGGTCGTTCAGGGTGGTGCCAAAAAATGCTTTCGTCTCCGGGTCAGCATCAGGCGACCAATACCCTGAACCACCTACATGCAGGATCAGGACTGCGGCTTCCAGTGGCATCTTCCACCTGCCGTTTCGCCCCTTGCCCATCGCTGCAGGACTTGGTGTGTTGTGGGTTGTGGATGTGGATATGCCCTTCAAGCCTGCGCAGAGGAATTTTTAGGTGAAGCACATTGTGCGCAGTACTGGCTCCACCCTTTCACCTTGGGGTCATCTGCCATGGCCCAGTAAGCCGGGACGCCGGCAGCGAGTCCTCCAGGTGGTAGGTGTTACATTAACGAGCTCTATCTGCCCGGGTTTGATGTTAGAGTTTTCCTTCTCTTGGCTGGCGAGGTTGGTGAGCCCAGCCTGCCCATCCGGTTATACCGCCGGACATTCGGTCGCACCATGACGTGGCAAACTCTGTGAGAAATGGGGGGGACCAGCGGGAAGGTGTTGCCATGGATGCAGGAGAGGCCATTGCAGTGACCATCTGCCAGGCATAGCCGGACAGTGACCACGCAGCGTTCACTACACCGGGAAAGGAGAGGCTATGTATTGCGCATACACTTTCCCTGGGGGGGCAGGATACCCAAGAGGGAGCCCACCCCTCTCCCCCGAACAGGTAATTCCAGTTCAAACAATATTGGGTTTTCATGCGTGACAGTTCTCAGGGGGTCAGTTACAAAGTTTATTATTTATTGTGAAAAACAAATGGTAAATTTGAATTGGCTTCTTAGACTCTCCAGTGGCAGGAATTATGGGTTCAGTAAAACCCCAACCCACTATTTCCTTAAGTACAAATGATCTCTAAGCTACTTTAATTCCCAGTAAGGAAAAATATTGGTATCTTTGTGCCTGCCCCCCCCCTTCAGAAATTAAACATGTGGATGAGTATTTCACTTGGGGAAACAGTGCAAGGGAAATATATCCCATCTTCTCCAGCATTTTGACCTCTATTCCTATCAAACTCACACTGCACTTGGGGGGAGGGGGTAATTTTTATACGTGAAGGAGATGCACAGGTTTCTGCAACATTAAGATGTTCCTTATATGGGATATCTGCATCTGTGGCTTTTGATACTGGAATGGGACATAAAATCATGGAACCCTCATTGGGTTAATTTTTTGCTTTTGAATAGGTTACTAGTGCTATCAAAGCTGAACATAACAACTGTTGGGTGGGGTTGGCTAGTCACTTGTAAGAGATACATAGCAAATTAGCAATGCTAGCAACCCATTGCATGCATCTGTGAGTTTAATTATTTTACTGCAAAGAGAATTAAAAATTACTTTCCAGACCAGCCACAGTTCATCATTTTTGAAAACCACTGATTTCAATGGGAAAGAGCTCATGCTTAACTTTCCTTTTGAAATTGATGATTGATAGAGGGGGACCACATGTAGTTTTGTAATACTTTTAAGAGACTTCTTATTTTTTCACAAAATGGTACAAAACTCCCGCACAAATAGCCAATATATTCCCAGGAGTGAGCTCCAAGTGCTGGCATTGCAAACAATTTAAGGGTTGGTTTGCACATATGTGGTGGGAGTGTGAAACCCTTTTGGGGGGAAATTATTCAATTTATTAGAAAAGTCTGCAATGTACCATTAACCATTGGCTTTAATATGATGTTGTTAAGCATAATAGGAAGTCCGGCACTAAGTAGACCCATGCAAAACCTTGTCAAGGCAATGATACTAGCGGGGAAGGCGGTCATCGCCTTGGGGTGGAAAGATAAAAGTAAATGGTCAATAGAAAGCTGGCACAGCTATTTGTTTGATTACATACAGTCTGACATCGTGGCAACAATCAACAAGGATTCCACGTGGGAAGATAAAGTCAAGGAAATCGAGTCCAGATGGAACCCTTATTTAGAGTGGATCTCAGGAGAAGCAAGGAAGGACATTCAGTGGAAGATCAGGACTCTGTGCCCTTGGCTGAGGGGAAAAGACTAAAAGAAGATGGGGAGGGTTGGGGGGGGCGAGGGTTATTTGTAATTTCAACATCCATATGCTGTAATGGCCAATTGTACTAAAGTCAATAAAACATAAAAATATTTATTTTTTTTTTTAAAAAGAGACTTCTTTATTTTATAAAGTGGTAGCTGTGGCTGTGATGTGAAGGGGAAGGGGTTTTCTTAATCCCTTCCCTTGTAAAATTTTCAAACAGAAAATTAGTATAGCTCTTCTGTGGAAAACTTATGAGTAACTCTACTCTCATCTTTCCTTCAGAATGCAAACACTGAGACTGGAACCACTATGTCATGGATTGTCTTTTCCCACATAAACATTCCTGTACACCAAGGCCATCTTCAAAGGTCCTTCTTCATATCTCCCTCTGCCTGAAAATGGGGGATCAGGGCTTTTTTTGTAGCAGGAACTTCTTTGCATATTAGGCCACACACCTCTGATGTAGCCAATCCTCCAAGAGCTTACAGGGCTCTTAGTACAGGGCCTACTGTAAGCTCCAGGAGAATTGGTTACATCAGGGTGGTGTGGCCTAATATGCAAAGTGTCAGCATATGTTTGCTAGTAAGACTTCAGGCTGGAGTCTAATGCACATGATCACTGACAGTTCCTGATCTGTGACAGTTCCTGACAGCTTCCCTTAGCAAGTGCAAACCAGTTTTGTCCAGAGGACTTGTGCTTATGCAGAATGACTCAGCACTGTGTGCTGATTGGTGCTTCTATATAGCTATGTGTATATAACTGAGGAGAGTCTATACAGTGTATCCTCTGCTATCGTATGTATTGTCTGGCGAAGCACTTTGACCAGTGTATACCAGAACAACTGTAACTTGAATATCTGTAAATAAATATATATAGTTAGCACAAGTCAGTGTGCTGTATATTCTTAAGCCTCTTGAACCCAGAGCATATCAGTGAATATGCCAACACAAAGGAGTTCCTCCTACAAAAGAAGGCCTCTGGGGGACTAAACATGAAACAGAGGAACTTCTTCATACAGTGATGAAATTGTAGAATGCCTCCCAATGAAGGCAAACCATTAACTGGTCCCATCCTTATTGATATTCCGTAAACTTTTGACAATGGCCCTCTTTAAGATGGCCTTCGATACATTGCTTGTTTCTGTGAAATAATATACACTCGTCTTTCAGGATAATTGATTGGTGCTACTGACTTTGGTTTTCACTGATGTTCTTAATGGTGAGCTCACAGTATTTTGTATTTGATGAGGAAATTGGTGGTGGTTCTTTGGTTGGCTGATATAATTTATCAATCAGTTTATATTATTTATATGTTTATTGTAACTGATCCTATAAATCCATTTTAGGGTGGCTTCCACATTTAGTATAGGAATCTCCTCATTAAAATAAATGATAAACAGCATGTAGTTTTAAGATGTCTCTCAAAACAATCATGAAACTACATACTTTAGGCTAGATCAAGCCTTTAAATCCTTGGTCTATAGCCCATTCCACTGATTGTGTTGAATTGATATACCCTTGATATAAGCTACACTGCTTATATACAGCTTTTAGATTCCTCCCAAAGAGAGAAACCAAATGGCAGGTTAGAGATACTTGTTTCTGCTCCATTCTTAGGAGCAAGAGGAAATTTTAATTATTAATTTGTCATCAAGGATATTCACACACACACAGAACAATGCATATTGAGTTTAGGCTTAGGTTTTGTGCCTACCCCATGATACAATCCATTTCAGACAAGGGTGAATCTCTTTAAGTTAAATAGGCCTTAATGTTTTAAAAATATATTGAAAATGCTCAAAGCATGAATTATAACAGATTTAAATCCAAATCCCCTTTTTTGGTGCCAAGTTGAACTGATGTTTCTATACAGATGTTTGAAAAACTTGTTATTCTGGATATTGAGGCACATGGCAGTAACATTAAAAGAACAACAGTCAATATTTCCAGAAATGATTACTTAAATCTTTGGTGACTGGCTAACTATAAAAACATAATTATAAAGGAGACTGATAAAGGGGGAGCAGTTATAAGTATTACCAACTACATATCATGAGGCAATTGTAGGATTCTGATTTTTATAAACTGATTCCTAATGACCCTACTAGATACATCTTGAATCTTGTAAAATAGTTGTTACGGAAGCTTTTATGATGGGATACACTGAAGATTCTGTAGCACAATTTTTAATTAAACAATTTCCTCCAGGTACCTTTTTTTAAAAACGTCTTATCTAAGGTACATAAACTGGGGAGGCTACCTCCTGGATACCCTAAGGTTTCCAGTTAGAATTCATTATTGGACCCATTGTCCAAGTATGTCAATTCTTTTTTGCAGCCTTTTGTTATCAACATACCATCATATATAAAGAACACTAAGGGATTTTATTGTCAGTATTAAAGGAATGACCATCCTCCACATGCAGTAGTAATTACCTTAGATGTAGTATCACTCTATACAAATATATCACACAAAGAGACAAGACTTTGTATTCAGTTTGTTTTGGGCAAGGACAGGAAAAGGAAAGGTCCCCTGTGCAAGCACCAGTCATTTCCGACTCTGAGGTGACGTTGCTTTCACAACGTTTTCATGGCAGACTTTTTACAGGGTGGTTTACCATTGCCTTCCCCAGTCATCTATATTTCCCCCCCAGGAAGCTGGTACTCATTTTACCAACCTCGGAAGGATGGAAGGCTGAGTCAACCTCAAGCCGGCTACCTGAAAACCCAGCTTCCACCGAGGATTGAACTCAGGTTGTGAGCAGAGCTTAGGACTGCAGTACTGCAGCTTTACCACTCTGCGCCACGGGGCTCTCTTTTGGATAAGAGGCAAGAGCAATTACCACTAACCCATTTTTATTAGATTTATTAGATTTAATTTTAGAAAATAATTATTTTCATTTCAACAGAGATTTTTCCCCTGTAGATAAAGGTTTTGGCATTGGGCAGTGCTTTTGCCCCTAACCTGGCAAATCTATTCATGGCCCAGCTTTAAAATAACACTATCTGTACTGGCAAATCAAATCAATATTTTCAATATATCATTTTTTTTCAAAAAGTATATTGATATAATTTTCAGATTGTGGGAAAATAAATAATTTTGTTGACTGTCAGTGAAGTTTACATGTCAATACAATGTCAATGCCATTACATACCTGGTTACCACTGTCTTTAGGACTTCTAATGACACCATAGCAGTTAAATCATTTGTCAAGATGATTGATGTATACGGATTCTTTTTTACATTTTAGTTCATATCACCCTAGTCACCTATGTTTAAATTTACCTTTTGGTCAGTTTCTTCTACATCTGAAGCTTACTTTAGTATCCAAAATGACTCTTCAATTCCATAACCATGGTTATAACTTTGATGTTATAGACAGGGCTACTGTGCATGCACAACAAATGAACCGGCCAAGATTACTCAGGGATAATAGTTGGATGTGAAAGAATAGTATCATGTGTGCATTCAATTTCACCACTTTGACTGATCCTATAAAGAAGACCATCCTTAAACATTGATTTTTGGTTAGTGATCTTCCAGAATGTGAGAAGCCTCCATTTATTGGTTTTAGGAGAAGCAAGAATCTCAGAAATATATTGGTCAGAGCAGACATTATGCTCCCTATTGTGGATTTTGGGTTCTCTATAGCACACCATAAATGTGCTCAGTATGTTTTATGGCTTGGGAGACAAAACAATTTGTGGTAACCAATTTTACAAAAGAGTTAGTTACTTTCACAAATTGTGCAACAAAACAAAACGGGTAATTTATTTGATCCAATGTTCTTGTTCTTTTTTGTGTATGGGGTCCTCCATGTGGGTGGTCAGAAGAACCTGCAGAGTAGAACATTGTTCTCATATAAGAAATCATAATTTAGAGACACCTCTCATACAACACATTACAGAACAAGGACATAACACCAGATGATTTTAAATTTCTGGTCCTTGACAAGTTTGAACCACATCCAAATGTTAATATGGGCATCCAGAAATTACTTTTGCACAAGAAGGCTCATTGGATCTATACACTTAAATCATACACTCCTTGTGGGCTTAATCAGTCACTGGAGTTTTCATCTTTCCTGTAAATGAGTTTCTGTAAAAGGTGTTGGTCTTTACATTTCTATTAATACTGCAAGATGGGGCTCACAACTGGTACTCAGTATTTAACTGATCAACCTATATGAAGATCAGGGTTTGATGTAGCCATTAGGAGAGGCTATACCAGCCACAAAAATATTTGAATGGTAGTCATGTCCATAGTGGAACTGGTGCCTTGTTCAACATGGTTTGTGGATTATATTAGGTAGGTGTTGTTCTTCTTTGGTTAGATAATGGCCTTTAAATGCTGGTTTATAAATGTTACATCTAGTTGTATTATGGACTGTTACTGGCAACTTGTAAATTATTTTGTTCATTTAAGAAATATTTGTCTGATGAAGATACTACACAAAACACTAGCTGGACCTGGAAGTTGTGTCATATGACTGTAAGATTTATCTTCAATTTTTAATGGAACTTTAGTCATTATAGTCGAAGCAAGTCTGGGTGGTTTACGGAATTGTGTTTATTCTGATGACAAGCCCCGTGGACTGCTGGTTTAATCTACACAAGGTTCCATAGGATATATGCTTCAGTATTATGGATTTTGGAGTACTAATACTGGGACTGTTCCTAATAGCGAATAATGTGCATAGGATTATTGCATAAGATTACATTGTATCATGAAGAAAATAGACATGCTTTTTTGAAATTAGTTTATTATACATTTTGTTAATTTTTGTGTGCTACTCATGGTTGCTTATATCTATCATTGGTTGCTGTCATACAACTGTAGATTCTCAGACTGGTTACTTAAATTCTGGAAATTAGGAGGCACACATACCTCTCATTCCTGGACTGCTCTTCAGTGTTGCCTCAATGTCTCAAGAAATAAATAAATATGAGAAACAGGACTCTTTAGAGCCTCAGGAGATCTCTCTGCTCATGACATTGCGAGGAGTTAGATTTTAGCCCTAGATTTAAGCATAACCCTTATTTATTGATAGTAGACTTAAAAAAAAATCAAATGACATATCTCACATAGTTAGGCTTGCCATTCCCCTGCTGGGAGGGATCCCCCACTCCCACTGGGTGCTCCCCTGCCACCACTCAGCTTGACAAAGTGGGGAAATAGCATGAAATGGGGAAGGGATGTCAGCAGCATCCTGATGTACTGATGGGACTTCTCATGTGCCCATAAGTGATATCACTGCATCACCAGAGGATGCCAGGGATATATGCACCCTGGTGTTCCCAAGAGACCCACTGACATCATTTCCGGGTGTATAAGGAGTCATGTTAGTGTGTCACCAGTGGCATCATTACATCTTTGATGAGGGTTTCTGCCACTAGTAAGTCCCCCTGCCAGTTGCCAGGCCCTGTCTTGCAATCCTACACCTGATAATACAAGGATTAGGTAAGCAGCAGGGCTTTTTTTTGGAGCAGGAACTCCTTTGCATATCAGGACACACACCTGTGATGTAGCTAATCTTCCTGGAGCTTACAGTAGACCCTGTAATAACAGCCCTGTAAGCTCATGGAGGATTGGCTACATCAGGGGTGTGTGGCTTAGTATGTAAAGGAGTTCCTGCTACAAAAAAAGTCCTGGTAAACAGAACAATAGTGCTGTGTTTGGTTTATATTTGGAGATTGAATTATTCTTATTTGAATGGCCAAGCAAGTAGCAGACCACTCAAATTCACTGTTTTCATTGTGGGACAAGGTGGTCTATATATTAAAAAATGTGTACTGACTGAATCTAAACTTAGTTTTCATTCTTGCATGATTTTCTGTTCTGAATGTAGTTTTTGTTATCTTCATGATGCCAAACATTAAATTTATTAGCCAACTGATGTGACAAAGAGCAAGTTGTGAATTCCTAATCTCTTGCATACTAGTCTACAAAATGTGAAGAATATACATAGGTATGGGTATTTTCATTCTTCAGGTAGAATGAAATGTGACTTCTGCTTTCAAGGGAAATCAGTTGTTTCCATGAATAAATGTATGTGTGTTGACATACAGAAATCTATTTCATCAGAAGGGATCTTTCTTTAATTTACTGAAATAGATAATGTTAGGCTACACAAATTTGGCAGCAGTTTTAGAATACTGTAATTTGGCATAAAACTGATTTGCGTCAGCTGGGTTGACTATCTCTCCTCCAGAATATATCCTTAGCAAACACCTGAATAAATTTGTCCTTCAAGAAGGAACATCATGCCAAACAAGCAAGAAATCCCCTAGAACATTGCATATGCACAGGTTTTAAATCAAGTGTCATTTAAGAAATTCTAACTGGTGTCAAGTTGCAGACACACCACACAAATGTATTTACTTATTAGCAATGTTTGTCAGACCTGAAGGTTCTCAAGATGGCCTATAACATCTAAATTCCTGACCCCACTGCACAACTGTGAGAAGACCAGGAAGGTAATATTATGTTTGAGTTGTTAGGGGGGCATTCCCAAAACCAAAGCTCAAATTTGACTTTGATATTAATTTAATGGCATCTGTCCTGACTCCACTGCACAACTGTGAAAAGGTCAGGAAGATAAATGGCAAAGGTAATCCAGTCACATAGTTAATTGTAACCATTCAGCTATTGAGATCCAAGAGCTTTATGCACATTCCGTGATCCAAGACTCTGATGCACATTCACAAGAATTACTATACATAGTTTCCTTCTACATACCCTTTGTGTGTGTGTTCTCTAACAGAAATTGCAAAACATTTGTATACAAATATTGCATTTGATAGTCATAAAATCTATGGGACAATCATAGGATGAATATTTCTGCTACACTAGTAAAAAAAAAAGGCAGTAGATACTTCTAAACTCCATTAAATGAACAGCAGAATGCTCAGGGGAATGCATCTGCACATTATCATCTGGCTGATTTGTTTCATGTTGTTAGAGGACTTTTACACTATAGTTCCAAGGAATTGTACTCTGACCATATGACAACACTCTATGATCAATTTACTTTGCAAACATAATCCCTGAGATCCTCTCTTGGTTAGATGTCTGTGTCGATGCATGTTTAGACAATGTACTTTTGGCATGTGCTTGTCCAGTTTATGGGGATCCCAGTGCTCATGGGGAGGGGAAGGTACGACAGTGGGAGCGGACGATATGATAAGGGAAGGAGGCGGAGACAAAACAGTGCTCAGCCCCCTTCCAGCCTGCGTCCCATCCCGACAGTGACAGGTAGTGGGGCTAAGAGGAGCCCGTCTCCGTCATTGGTGTTATGTAGCGCCAGGTCCATAAACAATAAGACCTCAATCCTTAGGGAATTCCTGCTGAAGCAGGACATGGACCTGGCTTGCGTGACCGAGACCTGGGTGCAAGATGGGGAGACAGTGGCTCTCTCCCAGATGACACCCCCGGGTTACTCAGTCTTTCACCAAACACGGACAAACGGGCAGGGGGGAGGGGTGGCGCTACTCATACGGGAGGATTACTCCTTTAGGGCTCTCCTGGACCCAACGATCGATGGCTTGGAATGTGCCGGTTTGGTGTGGGAAGTGGGGGAGGGGTTGGTGATCTGGCTGGTGTACCGTCCTCCTAACGCACCGGCCAGCGCCCTACCATCCCTGATGGAGGCCGCGGCAAGCTGGGCGTTGGAGTTCCCAAGGCTTATAGTCTTGGGTGATTTCAATGTCCATGCGGATGACACGGCCTTCAATCAGGCGATGGACCTAGTGTCTTCCATGGTGACACTGGGACTCTCCCAATTTGTTACCACCCCCACACATAAAGCCGGGCACATGTTAGACTTGATCTTTGCGTCCAGGATTTTGGTGGATGATATCACTGTAGAAGCGGTGCCATGGTCGGATCACCTAGCCCTCAAGGCTCGTGTGGGTGCGCCGCCCCAACCCTGTATGGGTGGCAAGCCTATTTTGGCTTGCCCGCGGAGTCTGATGGACCCGGAACGGTTCCAAGTGGCTCTGCGGGATCCCTGACCCCCCAGCGATTCCCTTGATGATCTGGTAGAGGCTTGGCATGACAGGCTATCCAGGGCCATCAACGAGATCGCTCCCCGGCATCCTCTGCGCCCCCATAGCAGGCTGGCTCCATGGTACACCTTGGAGCTACGGCAGCTGAAACAGGGACTCAGACGACTACAGAGGCAGTGGCGGCATACTCGTGACGAAGCAACAAGAACATCCTACAGAATGTTTATGAAGTCTTATGAGACGGCAGTCAAGGCCGCAAAGAAGGAATACTTTGCGGCCAGGATTGCATCTGCAAATTCGCGCCTGGCACAATTATTTAAGATAATTGAGAATCTGACTACTCTGCCTCAGGGCAGACCAAATGTAAGAGAATTGGAAATAGGCTGTGAGGCTTTTGCAAAAAATGTTGCAGACAAAATCTCGTCGCTCCACCAAGACTTTCCCACCACGTTGGATACAGTATTGGAACCCGAGGCTCCGTGCCTGTCTTCTGATTTTAGTTTGGATCACTTCGACGCACTTAGCTTAGGGGAAGTCGACGGAATTCTCTCTACTGTGCACCCTACAACTTGTGATCTTGACCCATGCCCCTCCTGGCTAATTAAATCTTGTCAGAGGGAGCTAAGATATCCTGTATGGGATATCATAAATAGATCCCTCTTGGAAGGGCAATTTCCAACATCTTTGAAAGAGGCCATGGTCCGCCCTCTCTTAAAAAAAAGTACAGCAGACCCGGCCGAATTGGCGAATTATCAACCGGTCTCGAACTTACCATTTTTAGGTAAGGTTATTGAGAGGGCAGTGGCAGCACAGTTACAGAGATTTCTGGATGACACTTCTGCCTTAGACTCCCACCAGTCCGGCTTTCATCTAGGTCATGGGACGGAGACAGTGCTGGTCGCCTTGGTGGATGACCTCCAGCGGCATCTGGATCGAGGCGGCGTGGCGGTGCTGATGTTGTTAGATCTGTCAGCCGCGTTCGACACGGTCGACCATCGGCTACTGGCTCGCCGGCTTGCCGACACAGGGATTAGGGGGTCCGCCTTACAGTGGCTTTCCTCCTTCCTTGATGGTTGGGGACAAAAGGTGGCAATTGAGTGAGAGCTGTCCCGGAGGCACCCACTAGTGTGCGGGGTGCCACAAGGTGCAGTTCTCTCTCCGATGTTATTTAACATCTACATGCGCCCCCTTGCCCAGATTGCCCGGAGATTTGGGCTTGGGTACCACCAATATGCAGATGACACCCAGCTCTATCTACTAATGGACGGCTGGCCTGACTGCGTACCGGAAAACCTGGACTTAGCATTGCAGGCCGTGGCAGGTTGGCTCAGGCTGAGTGGGTTGAAGTTGAATCCAACGAAGACAGAGGTCCTTTGCTTGGGCCGTGGTGCCCTGGGAGGAGAAATCCCCCTTCCAGCTTTTGACGGTGTACCAATGAAAGTGGCCCATAGGGTCAAGAGCTTGGGGGTTCTTCTGGAACCTTCATTATCAATGGAGGCACAGATAGCAGCCACTGCCAAGTCCGCGTTTTTTCATCTTTGACGGGCGAAGCAGTTGGCCCCCTTTCTTGGGCGCCAGGACCTAGCAACGGTGATCCATGCTACAGTCACCTCGAGACTGGACTACTGTAACGCCCTCTACATGGGGCTGCCCTTGTGCCGAACTCGGCAGCTGCAGCTGGTGCAGAACGCAAGCGGCTAGGCTGTTGTTGGGGCTCCCATGATGGGAGCACATACAGCCGGGGCTGCGCAGACTGCACTGGCTGCCGGTGGTGTACCGAGTTCGTTACAAGGTGCTGGTTATTACCTTTAAAGCCCTATATGGCCGAGGACCTGTCTACTTGAGGGACCGTCTTCCCGTATGAACCCCAGAGAGCACTGAGGTCAGCTGGAAAGAACCAGCTGAATATCCCTGGGCCAAGGGAGGCCAGATTGAAGACCACCCGGGATCGGGCCTTCTCCGTAGCGGCTCCCCTACTGTGGAACCAATTCCCGGAGGAGGTACGGGCCCTGCGATGTTTAGACCAATTCCACAGGGCCTGCAAGACTCACCTCTTTAAAGTAGCCTTCACTTAATACCGAGCCAAGAAAGTCCTGCTGGATATGTTTTAGTCACTGGATTCTATGGAAGATCTTAACTATAGTACCATAATGTTAATCTTAATGTAATTTTAATGATTTTAAGGATGATTTTATAATTGAAATTGTAATTATTGTATACGGTTTTATTGTACATTGTATTTACGTGTTGTGAGCCGCCCTGAGCCTGCTTGCAGGGAGGGCGGGATACAAATAAAAAGTATTATTATTATTATTATTATTATTATTATTATTATTATTATTATTATTATTTGGATAATTTTCAGGTTGTGGATCATAATGATGTGGACAAGATTCCTGGAGAGGTGAGATACCACCTGTGTTCTCAACCTTTTAAACTACAGAATACTCGCTCTCGGGCCTTTTCGGCCGCAGCCCCACATCTCTGGAACCAACTCCCAGAGGAGGTGCGGGCCCTGCGGAACCTTGATCAGTTCCGCAGGGCCTGCAAGACCACCCTTTTTAAATTAGCTTATGAATAACTGGAAATCCGCCATCAGCATCAACTAGAAGAGTGTTAAGGATAGCGTCATAAAATGTTTTAGTTAATTGTTTTAATTCAGGCTTTTAAGGTTAGTTTAATGTTAATTTAATGTTTCTAGTGTAACTGTTTTATTGTTGGTGCACCATTGGTCACCGTATTGTTAGCCGCCCTGAGCCTGCTTCGGCGGGGGAGGGCGGGGTACAAATAAAATTTATTATTATTATTATTATTATTATTCCTGGTTGATAAAAGCTGCCAGAAGGGGACTGGCTGAGTGGGGAAGAGGAGTGTTAATGCTTCCTTGTGGCAGGATTATACCACCCATGCTCAAGGAGGCAGTGATTAGACCTGTTTTGAAAAAAAAAATCTCCCCTAAACCCTACTATATTGAAGAACATCTGGCTAGTGTCGAATCTTCCATTCTGGAACAAGGTGCTTGAGTGGGTGGTTGCTTTTCTGCTCCAGGGGTTTGTCGAAGAAATTGATTTTCTGGAGTCATTTAGATCTGGCTTCAGGCTAGGATTTGGAGCAGAGACTGCTCTAGTTGCCTTAATTGATGACCTCTATTGAGAACAAGATGGGGGAATATGACCTTGATAGTTCAGCTGGATCTCTCAGCAGTTTATTATTAACCATGGTATCCTACTGAGCTACCTCTCAGCACTGGTACTAAGGAACACCATGTCATGGTGGTTTGAATCCTATCTGAGGTGTCAGTCTCATAAGGTAGGTTTGGGGGACTCCTGCTCTGCCCTATGGCCATTCATCTGTGGGGGTTTGGCAGGGTGGCAATCAGGAGATAAGGGTTGCCAATATGTGAATTATGCCTAGCTCTACCTTTCTTTTCTACCTAATTCCAAGGATGCTATTGATGTTCTGAACTATTTCTTGGAGCTAGTAATGGACTGGATGAGGGTAAATAAGCTGAAACTTAACCTTGATAAGAGAGAGAAAGGCAGACCAAAGACTTGAGATCTCGCCTGTCTTTAATGGGGTTAAACTTCCCTTGGAAAGCCAGGTTCACAACTTGGGAATGCTGCTTGACACAGCAGTAACCTTAGAAAACCAGGTGGCTGTGGCTGTGGACTGCTTTTGCCAAGCTGCAGCTGGTGTGTCAGCTGTGCCTATTCTTGGTTCATTTAAATCTAGCCATAGTGATCCATGCCTTAGTTACTTTGAGATTGGACTATTGTAATGCACTCTACTTGGGGCTACCTTTGAAGAGTGTTTAGAAGCTACAGTTAGTGCAGAACTGCAGCTAGATAGCTGGTCAGGGCCAACTATGAGACCATGTGACCCCCAGTACTACAGCATTAACACTGGTTACCAATCCACTCCTGTACCCAGTTCAAGATGCTGGTTTTGTCTTAAAGCCCCATATGGCTTGAGACTGGAGTATCTGAAGGACCATTTTCTCCCACATGTTCCTGCTTTGAAATTAAAATCATAGGGAGAGTCCCTCCTAATTCCACCAATAAAAGAAACTTATCCAGTGGGCACATAATAGAGGGCCTTTTGCATGGTAGCACCACAATTAAGGCACAATCTCCCCATGGGTGTGCACTTGTCCCCCTCATTTTTGTTCTCCCAAAAGCTGAAGTCAATTTTATTTAGGACTACGTTTGACTAGTTATTATTTATTGGCAGTCCTGAGATTTTAAACTGTTGTCTTTTATGTGCTAACCATTGTTTGATTTATGTGCCTTGAGTGCAACAGTGTAGAAACAAACAAATTGATAGGACCTCTTCATTAAGGAATACTTTTGAGCCCCATTGAACAAATTGTAAATTCCTCCTTTCGGAATGTTGGCAAAAAGTATATATACAACTTTTTTGTAAAGCATTTTCAATACACTAATTGCTCCAAAATATTGTCTACAATGTTTGTTCCTCAGTTCCCTGAACTGAAAGAAGTTCCCGAGGTTTTCATTGGATGATCAAGCAGTGAAACCTTCTTTGGGATATTTGTTGTACTTACAAATACACAAGCAGGGCATGATAGGTGGAAAACAGGTATCCTGTTTCAGGCAGATCCCCTGAATAGCAACTTGGAAGAAAAACTTTCTCCAGTAGAACACGGCACTTGAGCCTGAAAGAGTCTACAAACTCTAATGATGTTACCAGCCGTGAAAACCTGAAATCTTTGATAACTTGGATTTGGACACCCTTCAGATGGTGTCCTCAGTTTCAACTGTCTCAAGCTAGAATGTTGTCTCTTTCACATACATACACAATTAATGCATAGACATCAACATACCAGTTGCACCTTCCCTAATCCGAAGAGTTGTCACTGTCTCCAAAACGTGATGAAGATCTCATTCAAAAACACAGAAACACTCTCATCTCTTAACTGTAAGTTCCTACTCTGAAGTATTAACAAACCATCTGCCTAACTAAACTACATTCAGCTGTAGTAGTACTCTTAGCTTAAAACTGTGTTATTTGAATAGGCTTTGGTTTGCAGATTTTCTTGAATGATCACAAAGTGAAGTGTTTTAAGGGATGCAATATCCACTCCTGAATTCTTCCACAGATAGCACTCCAGCCCAAGTATAGAGAAGAGACAGGGAAGATTCCTGACATATTATCAAGCTCTTAAAGAGGTCAGGGCTAGTAAGCAGAGGAACGAATATAATTTAAGAGGAATTTGTTCCTCCATCTCTAGTCAGATTTACCAAAAATCTCACTGAGCAAAGAGTAAAGTATGGAAATACCTAGTTGATCTATAGGCCATTATAGTATTTAGGGCCACTGACTTCCCTAAGATCAGGAGAACACCATTCCTAAGGTTGTTTTTGAGTTTTTAAAAAATGGAATGAAAAAAATGAATCTGTAGGGGGAAAAAACCAACTGAGTTATGCAGTGGCACACAGAATATTATTAGTAACATTATTAACATGTGGATGACACCCAGCTCTATCTACTAATGGACGGCTGGCCTGACTGCGCCCCAAAAAACCTGGACCTGGTGCTGCAAGCCGTGGCAGGCTGGCTCAGACCGAGTGGGTTGAAACTGAATCCAACGAAGACGGAGGTCCTTTGCTTGGGTCATGGCGCTCTGGGAAGTGAAATTCCTCTCCCGGTTTTTGACAGTGTGTCACTGAAAGCGGCACACCGGGTCAAGAGCTTGGGGGTTCTACTGGAGCCTTCATTGTCAATGGAGGCCCAGATAGTGGCCACTGCCAAGTTCGCATTTTTTCATCTTAGATGGGCGAGGCAGTTGACCCCCTTCCTTGAGCGCCACGACTGGATTACTGTAATGCCCTCTACATGGGGCTGACCTTGTGCCGAACCTGGAAGCTGCAGCTGGTGCAGAACACAGTGGCTAGGCTGTTGTTAGGGCTCCCGAAGTGGGAGCACTTACGGCCGGGGCTGCGCGGACTGCACTGGCTGCCGGTTGCATACTGGGTTCGGTACAAAGTGTTGGTTATTACCTTTAAAGCCCTATATGATCGAGGGCCTGCCTACCTGAGGGACCGTCTCTCCCCATACGAACCCCAGAGAGCATTGAGGCCAGCAGGAAAGAACCAGCTGAATATCCCTGGGCCGAGGGAGGCCAAACTGAAGAACACAAGGGATCAGGCCTTCTCTACTGCAGCTCCACACCTATGGAACCAACTTCCGGATGAAGTGTGGGCCCTGCGGAGTCTTGACCAATTCTGCAGGGCCTGCAAGACCACTCTTTTTAAGATGGCCTTCACTGAATGCTGAGCTAATGATAGATTCACTGCTGTTGCATTCCGCCATCAATTTTATTAAAAACCTGTAATTTAGCACCATAACTGTCAGTTTTAATTGGAATGTTGTTTTAAATGATGGTTTTATAATGTAGTATTTATTGAATTATGTGATTTTGTTGTATTGTATTATATTGTATCGTACTGTATTGAACTAAAATGTTGTGAGCCGCCCTGAGCCTGCTTCAGCGGGGAGGGTGGGATATAAATAAAAAGTATTATTATTATTATAACATCCTTGTAGTCAGACTGTTTGTTATTTTCCAGCTCTCAGAATTATTGCTTATAATTATAATAATCAAAAGTGATCAACAGTATTTATCTTAAGGATGTCACTGTAAACATTTCCAGTAATGCCAATGTTAATATGTTTTGCTTGATTGCAATTATTATTGTGATTTCCTTCCAAGATTTGCACAGGCTGTAACCATTTAATTAAGCAAGTTCCCTATTTCATATTGACATTTTTGGGTGGTTTTTAAAAATGCTTTTTAATTTCCAAATGACTGGGCACTGAAATTTGTTTCTTATCACACATTTCCCTCACCCCTACTTTCAAATCTCTGGAAAGAAGACTGACTCACTACAATTGTTGTTCATTAACAGGTTTAAATCTCACTAGCGGGAGGTATGGGGGGAATAATGTATTTTAAACTAATACCGTGCCATCTCTTTAATCATGCTGATGTTGAATAATTCAGCCACTCTCTGGAATTTGCAGGGTGGGGATCTATAGCTCTATCTCTCACTGGGGGGGAGTTTATTATTACTGAATCTGACAGTAGAAAACTCTGGCAGGTTAATTGCTGCAGTTGGACTAGCTGGTTTGCTGTTGATATATAGTGACTAAAGGGAGTGAAGGAGATTGACTGTGCCTGTTACAGCACAAATATCTTCATGCGCCTCAGGTTTCTCAGAAAGATATGAGAAATAAATGTTCACTGTTCATTTTCTGTCTGCACAATACAAATAGCCTGAGGCTGAACATGGCAACTGCAGTATACCAAATATATATGCACACACACATACGTACATATGTATATGAGGGGGAACTCACAAATTAACATTTTTACAAACATTCCTCCTTGAAATGGCTGAAAATCAATTTCGACACAGTTTGCATTTTAATGAGGAGCCAAAGAGATAAATCAGCCCCATTCTAGAAGATCCCTGGCTGCCAGTGATGTTGTCTAATCATCTTCCACTTTCACAGATATGAGATTGTGCCAAACTGGTGTTAATTGAAGGTATGGGACATGTAAGTGCTAGATAATGAAGTAACCTCCTGCTGGTTATGTAGGTCCATTAATCCAGTTTAGACATTCATTTTGCTAAGAGCAGCTGTCCTTTTTCCTTGTTTTAATAAAAAGCAGAACTAAACTTGGAAGCAATGAGGAAGTCTAGCAGCATGCAGAGAACCAGCTGATTTTTAATGGGGGTTTCTGAAATCCCTCCTCCATCTTGTATCACTAGTGTTCTTTATATTCACAGTTCTCAGGCTAGAAAGTAGGCAGTTGCTAGAGGAGGCATGAACAATTTTGTGTCTTTTTTTCACTTGGCCTACATTGTACTGACATACTTCACAGGCAGGGTCTATAAATGCAACAACATGATGTGATACAGTGCTGAAATACTAATAATGGATTGCATCACATCAAACTGCAGGTGAAACTCCCATTTTAAAAACATTTCCCTATCTAAAACTTCCATGCAAACATAAAGGCATAGGAATATCTGTTTGCTGTTGAATGCTGAGATACTGAGCCATGTACCAGTTGTTCACAGATGGATTTTCTTATCCACACATGAAAATACAGTTATGGATGATTGCAATTGTGCAATATTCAGTAATGCAGGGCTTTTTTGTAGCAGGAACAACTTTGCATATTAGGCTACACCCCCCCCCCAATGTACCCAATCCTCCAAGAGCTTAAAGTAGGCCCTGTAAGAAGAGCCCTGTAAGTTCTTGGAGGATTGGCTACATCGGGGGTGTAGCCTAATATGAGAAGAAGAAGACGAAGAAGAAGGTGGTATTGGATTTATATCCCACCCTGTACTCTGAATCTTAGAGTCTCAGAGCAGTCACAATCTCCTTTAACCTCCCCCCCCCCGCCAACAGACACCCTGCGAGGTAGATGGGGCTGAGAGAGCTCTTGCAGCAGTTGCCCTTTCAAGGACAACTCCTATGAGAGCTATGACTGACCCAAGGCCATTCCAGCAGGTGCAGGTGTAGGAGTGGGGAATCAAACTCGGTTTTCCCAAATAAGAGTTCGCACACTTAACCACTATACCACACTGGCACAACACCAAAGGAGTTTCTGCTATAACAAACAAACAAACAACCCTGCAGTGATGTATGGATGCCCAATCAGCACAACAGCCAAAGGTTACTCTTTTTTTTTTGTCTGCCTCTCAACCTGCTTTTCAAATAAAATAGCCAAGTCCAAAATGACCCCAGGTCCAAAACTACCCCAAACTGATAAGGGCAAATGTGCTCCATCAAGGGTGGGCAGCTTGAAGGCTTCTGCTTTCCCAGCCAACAGCATTTCTGTCTTATATGGATTAAGTTTCTTTAATATTTTTTTTCTTGGTTGGAGGACCCCTTCCCTCTGGTGGTTAGATTAAGCTTCAGTCTGTTCTGCCATAACTATTTGATCAGAATAGACACATAGTCACTCAGGACAGCAATGGCTGCTTCCGGAGACTTAGATAATTAAATGTATAGGTGGGTGTCCTCAGCATGTTGATGACATGCAACTGCAAAACTATGGATTATTTCAAATAAAGGTATTGGATGTACAGTAAACAACATGGGACATAATACAGAACCTTGAGGCACTCCACAGGAAAAATATCAGATTAATTATTCTGCCTCTTCAACCACAGCCTTTTGATTATAGGAAAAAAGAAAAGAGGTAAACCGTTCCAACCACATGAAATTTGCTGATGCAAAGACTCAAGGTTTCTGGATTACATTTGTATAGGTACATTGAAAGAGACATGGATGCAAAATCTTTTTATTTGAAAAAATAAGTAATACCTGTTTTTAAAGATTCCACTTGGTTAGGGAATAAATAATCAGCACTTGCATCCTACTTAAAAACCAGCGCTTTCTTATCCTTACTAAGTCTCTCCTAGTAGAGGAGACCAGAGGTGTTTCCACCCCTCCCCTCAGTGATATTAAAATGGAAAGGCACTGCCCAGGATCTCTGCAAGGCAATCAGACCCTTTCTACCTGATTACTGTTCTCATTAGCAGCACTCCAGTAGCTTGCAGGTCACCATTATCCTTCTTGGGGAAGTTGGAAACTAACAAGCATGTTCCTATGCCAGGGAGAATTTTTAATGAAATATCAACTGCTGAATAGCCAAGCTGTCATTTTTTAAAGGGAGTTGTTTTGCTCATTATGAGGGCTTTTACCACCGTCCTGAGTTTCGCTTCATAATTCAGCTGGGGTAGCACAATAAGCCCCTTTCCTCCACCAAACAGGGTATACAGTGCAAACCATGTGAACCATTAATTATTACAATGCCTAGTTTGGATGATTCTGTCCCTAACATTTGGAGGAAGAGGAAAATCATGTGTGCCAGGAATAATCATGATTTATATAGATGGCCTTCTTATCAATGCAGGTTATGTGGTGAAGTGTAGGGTATTTGATGATCCATTGTTATGCTGTTGCAGCATTATATATATATATATATATATATATATATATATATATATATATATATATATATATATATATATATATATATGAGCCAGGATCAAAATTAGAGATGGGCACAAACCAGCTCATGAACTAAAGTTTGTCATGGATTTTGGCCAGTTTGTGGTTTGTGAAGCCATGTTCATGAACTGAAGAGCCACTATGAACTTCCATGAATTTTGATACAGTTCATGAAGCACAGAAAACAGAAGTTTAAATTGCTTCTAGCCATTTTGCTCCCAACTTTCTGCTAGCCACAAAAAGCTGCAGCCAAAAGAAAGCTGGGGGTGAAATGGCTAGGAGCTGTTTAAACTCCCACTTTCTGCTGGCCATGAAAAGCCACAACCAGCAGAAAGTAGGGGGTGAAATGTCTCCCAATCATTTTGCTTCCTGCTTTTTGGTCACCATCAAAAGCCCAATTAGGCTACATTTTCTGCTGGCTGCAGCTTTTCCCAGCCAGCTAAAAGTAGGGGGTGAAATGTCTCTCATCCATTTCACTCTCTGTTTTTGCTCACTGTCAAAAGCTCAATAGGTTGCTTTGGGCCCAGATAGAATGCTCTGGGATTGGAATAACAGCCCCAGAATGTAATAACAGGCCCTGAGGGGTAGCATAAATGCTCTGGGACTTGAATGACAGCCCCCCAAGTAAAGTAATCATACCTGTGCTCTGAGGGCTGGAATGATATCTCCCAGAGTGGAATGGCAGTCCCTGGAATCACACAAACTGCTCTGGGACTGGAATGAAACCCTCCTAAGTGGAATGACACTCCCTGGGAGTAACATAAGTGTTATGGGACTGGAGTGACACTACCCATTACAGCGTGCTGCAACAACCATGGGTCAAATACTTCTCATGCAAACAGAACCAACAAGCCAAACAGAAAACTAGACTATACCAGCAGAACAACAAGCCAATGTGGCAAGCCCAACAGAACCAATGCCAAACCGGAGAATCCCAGCAGAACATAAGCAGGGGGAGTATTTTTGCAAGATGAACACAACCAATGTTAATCCACAGAAATCAAGAAGAACTCAGAGCCAGTGCTGCGGTACAACAGAAACACTGGGAATCAATAGAAGCCCAGCAGAATCAAAGACAGCCAGACAGATCTGTAAAACACTGACAGACACACAAAATACATGCACCAACACTGGTTCTCCTTAACATGTGATTCTACTTGGCTGTGACAACTGCCTGCTTCTCCTCTCCCTCCTGTTTCCTGAGAAACTGCAAAGAGGTGAGGGGGAACATGCTACCTTAGAGGATTTCAAAGTTCAAATTGCCAGCTCTATGTGTACCTGAATGTACCTGGTTATATACAGATCTATTTGGAATAAAATTTACCAGCTTTGGCAGAGATTCTCTGATCTGTATTCAGATCTCTATATACCTGAGAAATATTGATAATGTTTCTTTCAGAATTTTATTTTTTGGGGGGAGTGCACATACCTACAACCAACCACAGAGCTACAGTGGATTTTCTCAACATTTGAAAAAGGCATTATGAAGTCAGAACCTAGAATGAGCGGGGGAGGGGGGATCCTTGCTCCTTCCCTGTCAGTCATTTGCTTAACCATTTGACACATAATGACTTTTTATCAGTCAGATTTATATTAGGGCAAGACAAAGCAATAAACATCCACACTGTGTCAGTGTATAATTCTTATTTATTATGTTATTGACAGTCTGCCTTTCTCACAGGGACTAAACAATGCAATAGGATTAGGATTGCAGAAGATGAACCAACCAGAAATCTAAAAGACAGACTAGAGCAAAGCATTAGTATTTTTTAAAAATAAAATGTTCTATTTATTGAAGATTTGCAGAACATACAATAAGGAAATGCAATCAAAGTACAACAAATATAAACAGAAGACGTGTCAGGTTAAAAAATTCATGTAACATTGCAGTAGCATATTTTTAAGTGCAGAGCATAAATGTACAGTACATAAAGAAGGAAGGAAGGGTCCCCTGTTCAAGCACCAGTCATTTCTGACTCTGGGGTAATGTTGCTCTCACAGTGTTTTCACAGCAGACTTTTTACGGGGTGGTTTGCCATTGCCTTCCTCAGTCATCTACACTTTCCCCTCAGCAAGCTGGGTACTCATTTTACTGACCTCAGAAAGATGAAAGGCTGAGTCAACCTTGAGCTGGCTACCTGAAGGGTGCAGCAAAATATAGTTTAAACTATATGTTGACTTTAAAGGGTGAGATATCAATCATAATGGAATATAAAAGCTACATATAGAGGAAATAGAAAGGTATTCGATAAGTGGCTGCAGTAAGGCAATGGTTATAAATGGAAGACAAACGGACAAATAAATATAGGGAAAAGAGAGGTATAATGATAGATAAATAAATAACTCTGTAAAATATAGTAACATAACCTATGCCGTGGCTTGCAAAACAACAATTGACTCAAAATAGATGTTGTTATATGGTGTAATATGAGGTCAAAATAGAATCAAGAATATAACATTCTCAAGTGAAGGGGATCATGAGTTGAAGGATCTTGAGAGGAGATATAAAAAAGAAAAGGCAGCCATTTTCCAGAAAAGTTTTTTGCGTGGGGGGATTTTCAGATTGTAACAACTTGTTGGTGATTTTTTTCCATAAGGAAATGATCCTAAACTTGCTTTAATCAATTCGTTCTAGGGGGGGCTTGTGAAGCATTCCAGAAGGAAGCAATTGATGATTTCACTGCAACTGACAGTCTGACAATCAGTTCCTGATGGATTCTTGGAATATGTAACCAATTCCACATGTTTAAAAAGATCATCTCAGGAGAAAAAGCAATTCTGTAAGTGGTAATGAGTTCAATTTGAGTGAGAATGTCTTTCCAAAATATTTTCACTAGTGGACACAACCACCAGCAGTGGGCATAGGTCCCAACCTGTCCACATTTCATCCAGCACATTGGTGCTTCTATTCAAGAAAGCAGCCCGGTGTTGAGGAGTGATATATCATCTGTGGATAAGTTTGAAGGATTGCAATCTTGTATGGATCACCAGTGAGGTGAACAAAGATGAAGAGTAGATGTTTAACCATAGATAATCAGAAAGGCAGATATTGCAGTCTTGGGACCATTTATCTTGAGTGCCTGGTGAAATGGCACTAGGAAGGTTTATGATAATATCATAGAGAGAGGAAAGCAAACCTTTCAAACCCACTTCTGAAGAATTGAGTAATTTCTCAAAGTCGGTCAATGGGATCTTTAAGATTCTTTGAAGGTCAAGCTTGGACATTGCATGGTTCATTTGGAAGTAATAAAACCAAGGTAGTGGTGAGTCAAGTTTCTGGTCTAAACAGGATTTAGCTATGAGGCCTGTCTTAGAGGAGAGCCAGTTTGGTGTAGTGGTTAAGTGTGCACTCTTATCTGGGAGAACTGGGTTTGATTCCCCACTCCTCCACTTGCACCTTCTGGAATGACCTTGGGTCAGCCATAGCTCTGGAAGAGGTTGTCCTTGAAAGGGCAGCTGCTGTGAGAGTACTCTCAGTCCCACCCACCTCACAGGGTGTCTTTTGTGGGGGAGGAAGTTAAAGGAAATTGTGAGCTGTTCTGATACCCTGAGATCCGGAGTGGAGGGTGGGATATAAATCCAATATCTTCTTCTTCTTAGAGGCAATGTCTGTTAGGTAAGAGATATTTGGTGTGTTTTTTTTAAAGCTGCTAATTGGGACAAACAATCAGGCAGGTTAAACCAAGGCTGACAATGGAAGGACGAGAAACGAGATACAGCAGGGAGAAGGTCGAAAAGTGTCCCACATTCAAAAGATGGATGCTAGGAATGGATTCAACTTGAGCACTGGTCGTCTAGCTGAAGGGCTGAGCCATAGCGAGTCTTTGACAGACAGAGGTGCTAAAAGTGGGTGAAGTGGCTTAGCCGATTTGAGCATGTTCTCACAACTAGGAGAGATGCCTGGTGATATACAGAGGGATCTGGATATTTAAGACCACTTGAGGAGCATTTCTTGCAGAGTGTCTAAAAAGCTATGCGGGGTTTTTTGTGTTGCCAGAGGAATGATTTGAGTACTGATTGCCATCAATATAGGATTGAGGAGGAGATTTCTAAAGGTATGGTCCAGAAAAGGAAAATAAGTTTAGGAAGTAAAACGTTTTTCAAAAGATGCAGATAATCTGCAAATGATAGGATCATTTTGTCCCATCTGCTGAGATATGATTGGATGTCTTTGATTTTTTTCAAGTGGTATATCTTCAATTTGCAAGGTAAATGATTGCCAAGATAAGGGAGCATTGAATCAGCCCATTTATAAGCATATTGAGATTGTATGTGTGAAGCAGAGTATTTTGGTAAGTTATAAGGTAATATAGTTGATTTAGAATGATTGATGCGAAAGCTTGATATTGAAATGAAGAATGCCAGAACATCTTGAAGATGAGATAAAAATGTCTCTGGCCTGGAAATATAATAGTAGCATGTTGTCTGCGAAAAGGCTCAGTTTGAAGCTATGAGGACCCATCTCAACCCCTTGGATATGAGGGTAATGTAAAATCAAGGCTGCAAATGGTCCAGAGCCAAGGTAAATAGCACTGGAGAAAGAGGACAACTCTGCCTCATTCCATGATGAAACTGGAAAGTGTTTGATGTTAGCCCATTAATCTTTACTTGTGCCATTGGTTCAAAATAAATGGTTTTAATAGCCCTGATGAAGATCAAGCCAAAACCCATAGTCTCTAGAAGAGGAAACAAGTAAGAGAACTCAAGGGAGTCAAAAGCCTTCTCAATAGCCAATGAAAGGAGAATAGCAGCAGATTTGGATGATTCACATGATGATATGATGTGCAAGGTTTTGTGGATATTGTCTGTGATTTCTCTTTTCAGCATGAATGCAGCTTGATCTGAGTGGACATATTTTGTAATAAGGGAATTCAGTCACTTAACTAAGGTCGCTGTGAATATTTTATAGTCTTGGTTCAACAGTGAGATAGGACGGAATGAAGCCGAATTGGTGAGATCTCTGCCTTGTTTTGGGAGGACCAGGGGTGGAATTCTAGCAGGAGCTCCTTTGCACACACCCCTGTTTTTTGCAAGCTCTTGGAGGATTGGCTACATCAGGAGTGTGTGGCCTAATATACAAAGGAGCTCCTGCTAAAATTCCACCCCTGGGGAGGACGATAATAGTTGCTGAATTTCAGGTTGAGGGAAAAGAACCATAGCATAGAACATCATTAAAGGCATCAGTCAGTGAACAGAGTAGCATTGCAGAAAACTTTTTATAAAACTCAGGTGGGTATCCATCTGAACCAGGTGTTCTGTTCTGTTCTTAAGGCACTTGATGGACAAAGCATCAGTATTAACATAACACAGTCCAGTATCCAAGTAACTTTGTGGAAAAGTCCTCTTGAATAATTCAGCTCTGCATAAGTTGTGAAAAGCCAGGAAAGCAGAAACCTTGCTGACCACCTTGAACAGGCCATTCCATAAGGTGGTGGCCCAAGAGAAAACATTACCTGGAACAGGATATTTCAGTGAAAACAAGGGCTGGTAGGTATGGGAGTGAAATCTGTCAAAGATTGCCAGTTTTTGGCAAGAATGCTAGCTCTCTAACTTCTATAGTGTTCCAAGATTTAATGATCCAAGCCTCCTATTTTCCCCACATCGACACTAATGCTGTACAATATTAGTGAAGCACAAAACTGCACACTTCTATGAGATGTTCTAGGAAGGAAAAAAATAACAGAAGCATGGTTGGAAGAAAATGACATGAGAAAACTCTCCCAACTAACACCACCTGGTTACATGGTCTTCCACCAATACTGCACAACTGGCCACAAGAGAGGTGTGGCTGTTGCCCCCCCAGTCGGAATATCGAGGCAAACACTTTAATCTGGGTAATAAAACAGAGCAACTTTATTAAACATTTTCTATGGCATGGGGCAACCTAAATTGCTGGACAGGCCAAGGGAAACCCCTGACCCTTCCCTGTCCGGCAAGGGCGAGCCACCCAGCCCCCAGAAGTAGCCAGTTTGCATTGGCTAATGCCAGGTTGGCTAAGGCCTGGTTTACCCTCCCCCACCCGGGCCCCGTACCCTGGTACAGGCCTTAACAGAGGAGGGAACCCTATAGCGAGCATCACAGCAGAGAGCCGTATAGCCCAGCTGCTGTTCCATCCCATCACTTCCCATCAAACAGGGTAAACCAAGGGTGCTCACCGGTGTCCTAAATCACCCAAAGCACACTCCAGCCACCACCAATGCCAAGCCTCAGTTTAGGCACATGCGCCCATCGGGTGGCCCAGAGCCACCCGAAGTCCCAGCCGTAGCTCATGCAAAAAGGCCCTGTTGCCTTTCATGAACAGGTGGACCCCATCCTGCTGATACAGGTCCGCCAACTCCGACCTTATAGCAGGATGCGGCAGGTAGACGCCCAAGCCTTCACACAAGGCCTTCTGGAGCACCCTGTTGGCCTTGCATCTAGCCCTTTCAATCCCAGCTGGATCCCAGGCCGCCCTCCAAAGCCTGTGAGGAAGTATGGAAGACCACAGAATCAGCATGCCAGGCCACATGCTCCGTATGACCCGAAGATCCTCGATCGCCTGCAGAGAAAGGGCCCTCCTTTTCAGCATGCCAAGAACATTGCCACCAAGGTGGAGCACCAAAACATGCGGTGGAGGACCAGTCCTCCCCTGAAAGAAAAGTAGCAGGAGCCTGGACTAGCATAGGCCTTGGCGCCCCTGCCACTCCACCACAGCCCACTCGCTGAGCCCCAGCTGCGATCCAATTGGCATCCACTGAGCTTGGTGGGCCGCCCAAAACACCATGCTGTGGCCGGCAATCAGATTCCTTTTCCTCTCACGCTGCCCCACAGCACCTAGAAGATATAAATGGAACAAAGAAAACACCGCAAAAAGGGAAACATTTAACTATTAAATAAGCCCTATTTGCCATCAAATGGGCAAACATAACTTTTGTAGGCGGAAGACCACCACCGGCCGACCCGCTGAATAGCTGGCCAGGGTAACCCATCACCGCCACTGTAGATGCGGCTCCTATGCGGAATGAGTGTGTCCCAAATTTAACCCCTCCAAGCCCAAGCTTCTCCAAAGCCCTCGTAGTTACAATCCAAAACTGAAACTTGGTTAACGGGAACTGGTCCACATGGCAGAATAAGGGACCCTTGTCCTCTCCTCGAGTAGCAATATACCGCTTTAATGCAATCACCGGGCAGAATTCCTGCTCCCGACACGAACCCAGAGTGATTACCACACCCTTCTGCTTCTGGTCGGTTTTTGATCTCCATACCCTAAAAGATACCTGGTCCCCTGCAAATTTAATGTCATCCGAATGCAGGGCACGACAGGAACAATCTTGGCATGAGCTTGCAACTAGCTCACTAACCCCGAAGGACCCAAAGAAGGCCGTCAATGCCGTTGCGTGAAACAATCCCGACTCGAAAGTAGAGGTACATATTTTGGGCCACACCGAATGCAATCCTTTTTTTTTTTTTCAATATTTTTATGGTTTATTAAATTAATATATTGTGTACAAACCCGTTACCATATAAAAGAAAATAGTATTATTAAAACAGAAGTCGAAGGCAGTGTTTTCACTGTTATATATACATTCAAATTCCATTATCTCTATACACCATTTAATGCATTCACCTTCACTATTGCATTACAAATTAAACCCATTTATCCTTTTCACTTACACTCAAGGAAAACTCATTAAAGATGTTTTATCAATTATGCTCAACACCTTACATAATACCTTACTTCCATACACCTTTAACCGTCTGTATGACCTGCCCCACTAATCTAACTATTTGCTTTGGCATTCCATTAAGCAGCACCATCCAATTATGTAATTTTGATAAATTCCATACTGAATAATGAATCCTCCGTTTTTGGTATTTCTTCCGTTTATGCCAATTTCTCTCTTGGTTATTTAAAACCTCTCTTGGTTTTGGAGTTAAATGCCTAATTATCCATAATATCTCTTTCATTTTTTTTTATTTTTCTGACCTCTAGATCTAATAAGTTGCTCCCTTTCCCTTCTCCAAACTGCATCTTTGATCTGTTTCCTTATGTCTCTTGAATGTATTTCTCTAAGTGAACCATTCTTTTTTAGCTTTAGAGAGTTTAGCATTTATATATATTCAATTTCCCTCTCGGCTTTTTCTTTTTCCAGCATGGGGGTCAATGTTTCCGCTACTGAACAAAAGAAATCCGCATTTATTTCTTCTGATATGCTTAAAAATCTTGAAGTATATTTTACCTTATACATGTCTGATCTAGTAATCCTGTTCTCTGATTCTTCCTGTTTAATTTCCAAGTCTCCTGTACCTTGCTCCTTTAGTATTTGTTTTGTATCAATAGAATTTTTGGGTTGCGTCAACTTTGTCATATCCATTTTTATGTCCTTCAATCCATTTTCTAGTCCATCAAGTTTAAATTTTAATCCCCTATCTGTTCCATTAAATTGTTCTGCATTGTTTGGTTCTACCAGTTTGGTGTAGTGGTTAAGTATGCGGACTCTTATCTGGGAGAACCGGGTTTGATTCCCCACTCCTCCACTTGCACCTGCTAGCATGGCCTTGGGTCAGCCATAGCTCTGGCAGAGGTTGTCCTTGAAAGGGCAGCTGCTGTGAGAGCCCTCTCCAGCCCCACCCACCTCACAGGGTGTCTGTTGTGGGGGAGGAAGGTAAAGGAGATTGTGAGCCGCTCTGAGACTCTTTGGAGTGGAGGGCGGGATATAAATCCAATATCTTCTTCTTCATCATCATCTGATTTAATGCCCCCATTAAAAAAATCTTCAAAAGATGACTGAAATACTTTGAGAGCATCCTGCAACAACATGATTCCCTCTATCATTGAGTTAAGCAGGAGAAATTCAAATTATCATATACTAATATAGAATGAAGACACCAATACAGAGATTTAGTATCCCTTTACCAAGTAGTCTAAATCAATTTGTTCCCCAAGCAATAATGGTTCATGTTCAACTGATTTCAATAATTATTTGCCTTCCTCTTGCATCACTTAACCCTTTCAAACACTCCACTCACTACCTCTTGCAGACTACATACACTCACTTCTTTATTCATTCTCCATCCTAATCCTTTCTCATTAACCATACACTTTTACTTAGACCCACACACATTCACACACTTTTGTCAATTATACAGTTATAGACTAACAGCATTCAATTCCTTACTTTCCCTCTCTTTCTTCTTATTTTTTTTTCAGTCCTTCTGTTTCCCCTTTCTTCTTCTTCTTCTTTATCCGTTTTCCCCCCTTTTTGTCTTTCTGGTATTTCTAGTCTTTAAATTTCTTCTTCCAAGTTACTTATATTATATTGATCGAACACAGTCTTTTAATGAACTATTCACTTTTCTACAGCTCTTAGTCCAAAAAAATAGTCCACCTAATCCTTAATATAAATCAGATCTTCTATAACATTATATATTTTCTCCCATCCAATCTCCACAACACGTAGCAATCTTTACACACAATGTTTTAAATGAGTCTTTAGTTTTAGGCAAGTTTCAAGAAATATACTTTCTAACTTGAGGTCTTTCCACTCTTGTAGCACAGGGTTGTCACTTTCCACCTCCTCTCTTTTCCACGCCTTTCAGCTAGAGATAGTGTTTTAAATCACATTTCAGTGTTCTTTAACAAGAAAAAAGTAGAATACTTCAAAAAGAAAGAAAAATACAATTATGGTGTTTGTTAGCCATGGAGAGGAGGTGAGACAAGGAAAGAAAAAATCAGTTTGTTCCTTCGGTGCCAAATCCGCTGCTGCTGCCACTGCCCACCTCCTTTCCTCCTTCCTCTGACTTTGTTCCTCTGCTCCTCTTGCCACCCACAAAGTAGTTGTCTCAAAGTAGTTCTCTCAGCCACACCCACATATGCGACCGAGCCAAGCCCAATTTGCAGCCATAACAAAAAGCGCCTTACTTCAGGTATATACTGTCCTTTTTTTTTCCTTTTTGTCTCCTCTTGGTCTTCCATTTTTGGGTTAGTTTCATTTACTTTCACCAAACGCCCTCCACCTTCACCTCTGTCTCCAGTAGCTGAGACTCTCTCACCTAATGGCGCACGATGCGGTTGGGGCAAAGGGAAGGTAGAAAAGCCAGGAACCTAGAAGTTCCCCTGTGCCTCTCCCCAAGACCCCTTCTGCTAGCAATGCTCCTCCGACGGGAGCTTTTCTGGGTCCTACGACCCCCCAACCCGCACGGTTCAATCCGTTCCTGCCCTGATGGCTTGAAACGCGACCGCCTCTTCTCACTGTAACCGGAAGTGCAGGTACGAATGTAATCCTTTTAGAACTGCTGGGGAAATGGATTACCTGGTGTCCTGTCAAGGACCTTGCTCATGCGCTCACCCCTCTAACATTTTCCACAGTCTGAAATCACCATGGCCTCAGAAAATCCCCAGATTTTACTGTTAAATGTCAAGGCAGCCATACTTGCCCTGAGGACTTAACCACAAGTCCCTTACCTTTCAAGTGGATGCAGAAGTGCATGAGATGAAAAGCTGGGATAGGCCAAATTGCATGCAACCCTACCTGCTCCCTAAACGTTTGAAACTGCAGGACAGAGCAGTTATATGCCTTCCTGGTACTGGGTGCCAGAGCTAACTGCATTGCCAGTCAGCTTTTGCTCTCCAAGCTGCCATATGTCTGGGGGCATCCGAGCCAGCCGAAGATCGGCCTCTGGTGCAAGCTGCCAGAATTGCTCCATCTGCTGGCGAGACAGAGCATCCACCACACCATTGCAAACACAAGGCACATGCTTTGTGAGGAATAAAATATTCAGACGCAAACAACGTAATGTGAATGCCCTAAACAAACTCATCACCGGGACAGATTTGAAAGTAAGAGTGGTTGTCACATCAAAAATGAACAACATGATTGGCCAGCTTAGCCCCCCAGAGCTGAACTGCTATCACTATTGGGAAAAATTCTAAAAAGGTCACATTTCGGCATAGCTCACTGTTCAACCACTCCCTAGGCCATCCTTCCGCACACCAATGTCCACGGAAGTACACCCCAAATCCAATGGATCTGGCTGCATCAGAAGTGATCTGCAGATCAGCGTCAATCCTCATGTCATCCTGCCAAAAGGAAATGCCATTAAAGGATGACAAAAACTGCTCCCACACCTCTAAGTCCTGCCGCATTCCACTGCTAAGCCTGATCCGGTGATGAGGAAGACATAAAGCCCCCATGGCGTCACACAGCCACTGCAGGAATGCTCTACCCGGGGCCACCACCTTGCATGCAAAGTTAAGGTGGCCAACAATCTGCTGAAGTTCCAAAAGAGAAATCTTCCGCCTACCTTTCAATGCAGCCAATTTCAGCCTCAGGCCTTGAACCTTCTCTGGTAGCCGTGAAGCTTGCCACATGGTGTCCAACTCGATACCCAGAAAGGTCAACACCAATTAGGGGCCCTCCATCTTTTCATGGGCCAGCAGGACCCCAAGGTCCCTAGCCAACCCTATAAATGTATGGAGCAGCCGTGCACACTGGCCTGACCCCCCCAGGACCCACAAGCAAAAATCAAGGTAATGGACCGAGTTAGCTGAACCAGCCCTCCTCCGTAGGGCCTATTCCCAAAAGGAACTAAAACGCTCAATGGTCGCACATGATATAGAGCAACCCATGGGTAATGTTCTATCCATGTAATATTTGCCCTCGAACATAAAACCCAGTAGCTCAAAGTCGCCGGGGTGCACCGGGAGGAGGCAAAACGCCGACTTAATGTCGCATTTTGCCATCTCTGCCCCCACCCCGCAGCTCCAGACCACTTTGTCCACCTGATCAAAGGAGGTGTACCGAACCGAACAAAGATAGTCGGGAATGGAATCTTTCACCGACCCCCATTTTGGGTGGGACAAGTGGTGAATGAGGCGAAATTCCCCTGCCGCCTTCTTAGGCACCATGCCTAAAGGAGATATCCACAGATTCGGAACAGGAGGGCTATCAAAAGTGACCTAGCACCCTGCCCTCTGCACACTCCTTCACTATCTTATCCCTCACCACATGTTCCATCCCCTGAACTGAACATAAATTCCAGGACATAAAAGGTCCCCTGAGGCCCTGAAATGGAATTTGAAACCCTAACCCTTTCCACAAATACTTCCTGTCAGCTACCCTGGGGTACTCAGGTACCCTGGGGTACTCAGTCAAAAGGTCCTTAAGTACCTTCAGCCTGATGGGACTGGGACCCTTTTCCAGATGCTTGGGCGCTCCCCTCAGCCCCCGGACGCTTACTTCCAGCTCTTGGTTTGGATTTGTTGCATGCGGATAAGGCACAGAACCCCCCACAGAGTGGACACTCGTGTTTGTATTTGCAAGTTTTTCTATTGCACACGCCCTGCGACATGTACTCCCAACACAGCAGCTAGGGTTGAACCAACTGCCCCGCTGCTGCACGGGGACCAGCTACACTCGCCTGCTTACTCACGAGATGGCCACTATCCAACCTCTCGCTGCTATTAGGCATTGCCGGTGACATCAACTGCAGCCACAGCTGCTGGTTGATCTGGTCCCAGGGTATTGCCGGGTTCAGGCAGCCCTCATACAGAACTCCAAGCCACACCCAAGAAGTCCATATAAGTCTTGTAGATGATGTCACAGTATTGAAATAGTGGTGCCGCCCGTAAAGGCTAAGCACACGCTATCACTCCTGCATAAATCAAAACCTCCGGCAACCAGTTCACCCAATTCCTATCCACCTTTCTCCGCTTTAATTTCTCCTTGTCCTTATCCTCTAATTCATCCTTGTCCTTCTTCTCAAGCTCCCTATAAAGAAGGATAAAAACGTCAACATATTCTCCCCTTAAAATCTTTTCCCTGGTGGCCGCTGTCAAGTAGTCCCCCAGGGGCATGGCAGTGTCTCCAAAGGGGCGACACTGAAAGGGAACTGCCCCATAGGGGGTCGAGGCCAAACCCCATCCACCCCATTGTGACACAGGCCATCCGGTTGGCCATTGGCTATTTAGGTGTTGACCCCAAGGCAAAGATCCAGACGACATCTGTTGCGGTTGGGCCCCCTGCAACGTGGACTGTGTCGCAACTGTTGAGGAAGGCTGAGTAGGCCCCCAGGGAAAACACTGACCTTGGGCAAACGGGGCCAAAGCCCATGGAACACATGGCTGGTTAGGAAACAACCCCCCCCCCAAAAAAAACCCCCACCCGATCTGAACGTAGCCATGGAGCCTGCTGGACTGGGCATGTATGGGGACCAACCACCCCAGGGCCACCCACTACTGGGCCCTGGACTATTATACTTACCCTCTGAGTCCTCTGCATTCACCACAACCACCACCGGAGCCGGGCCCACCCGCCTGAGGCAATGTGCAGCATCTGGGGTGTTGCCTTCTCCCTCGGACTCGGAATCATTCTCGTCATGGCTCGGTCCTCCCGAACTGCCTGCCCGAGCAGTGCTGCCCTGCAAAGCAGAAAGACGTGCCTGTACCTCCTGTTCAAAAGCCCTAGTCAATGTCCTTGCCACCTTATGGCCCTTAATAAGTCCCTTAACCCCCGGGTTCAGACCCTGCTGCTGAACCATGGTCAGACCACTATCTACTCAAAGCCAAGGCAAATGTGGCTCCAATTCTCCATGTGAGAGAGGGCCCAGTTAAAATGGTCTGCACTCAGGGACTCATGAATCCTACTGGATTCCAGGAAGCTCTGGGGGATTTTAGAATTCCAAACTGGTACTCTGTTGAAGTTGCAGTGGAAGAATGAAACATGAAATTTCTTGAAGTTATAGACAAACTTGCCCTACATTGACCTCTCCCACCCTTGGGATGAAACTCATCCCCCTTTTTTATCACAGCACTTGGAGATTTAAAAATTGTGGGGAGATATCTAAAAAGGCTGTAATGGAGAATTTGTATGGAATCTGACAGATTATATTATAGAGCTAATTGTAAAATCTATAAAGCAGTAGTGGTGGCGGCAAAGAAATGTTCCTCTGCTACTATAGCATCAACTAGTTCACAACCATCCCAGTTATTTAAGATAGCTCAGCACCTGCTGATGGTGGTTGGGGTATGACTCCAGCCACTTCCTAAATTGCTTCAGCTTTAATCAATTGGGTCCCCTTTCCAGCTGTCAGAGATGAACACCCCCGCCCCCACTGGTATGCTTGTCAAACTCTTTTGACTTTGCCCTGAAGCATGAAATGAAGGCATGAGACCTCCACACAGGGGACACTCATGCCTGAATTTTCGTAATCTTGCAGCCTGCAGCGTAGCTGCTAGGCTGCTTAGATCTGTTTGCCCTCCAGGGCGGGAGAGTTGGTCCACGCGCTGTTTGGGCGCGCTTTACAGGGGGCGGGGTTTAGCCGAGTCAACGGCTAGCTCCCCGTCCCTCTCTTCAGTCCCTCGACGATCGGTTGGAGCACGTTCGGGAGGCTCTGGGTCGCCGGGAACCTTTTCGGGAGGCCGTTTTGTTGGCGGTCGTGTTGGCGGCTTCGGGAGCTCCTTGTGAGGCGCGGCGGCGGCTGATTTGGGGGAGAGCGAGTCGGCTTCTGGCGGGAGAGAGCGAGTCGGCTTGGTGCTCCTCGGGAGGCGCGTCGTCGTCGGAGTTGTGGAACGGAGCGGCGTCGGCAGGCTGAGTTGCTCTGGGGGCTGGGTGGTTCACGGGCCCTGAATTGGGTGGCACAGGATAGCCTGGTTCCGTTAGATCGCAGGAGCTAAGCAGGGGTTGGCTCTGGTTAGCATTGGGGTTAGCCTAGCCCGGTGGAGTTGTGGGTGTCTATCTGGGTTAGCCTAGCCTGGTGGAGTTGGGGTGGTTGCTGGGGTTCCTTGCTCCTGGCTTCATTGTGGGGCTGATTGACGCCATCAGGCTGAGTTGCTCTGGGGGCTGGGTGTTTAACGTACTTAGCCTTGCCTGGTGGAGTTTGGGTGGTCGCCTAGGTTCCTTGCTACTGCATTTTGTGTTCAGTAATTATATGCTGCAGGAGCTTGGTGGCCCAGAGTGTTAAAGCTGCAGTACTGCAGTTTGAGCTACTCAAATTTGGAGTTAGATCCTGGCGGAAGCTTGGGCCAGGTGAGGGGCTTTAGGTTGCATTGGTCTTCACGGGAGGTGGAGTCAGTCGAAAACCCCGCACCACCCTTGGTTATAGTGGAGTAGCATTAGGCTGTGGTAGCCGGGGCTGTTGCTAGGCAGTTTGGGCGGCCATTTTGTGGGTTCCTTGAGAGAGGGGCAGAAAGACAGTTGGGCGGCCATTTTGAGGTGCTGGTAGCTGGGGCTGTTGCCAGGCAGTTTGGGCGGCCATTTTAGGTCCCCTTTTATAAAGCAGGTGGGCAAAATGTCTGGGGGTAAATTTTGGGGTCTGGCATGATCGGCCTTGGGGTTTGGAGACCCGGGTTGGAGAATGCAGACTGTCCAGGAGGCTCGGCTAGAGGGTGCCTTTCCGCCGAGACGTGCGTCTGGGTTTGGGCCCTCTGGTGCGGGCCTCCCTGCTGGGCCTGCCTGGAGGGAGCTGAGCAGCTCAGCTCCGGAAGGGGGGCTGGGTCCTCGCCCGTTAATGGCAGGGGAGCGGTCGCGGTGACCCCTAGCCCTGGCCAGGCCGCTGGTGGGGTTCCCTTGCTGTTCATGTTGTAAGTTAATAAAGTGGCCCAATTTCAATCCAGTACATCGTGTCCGACTCGTTATTCCGACCTTGGTGGGCAAACAAGGCTTCCTCAAACAGGCTCTCTGCAAGGCAAATTCCCTTCCCAGCATAATAAACAGGGTTGAATGCCCTGGCTCCAGGAGAGGCGAGAAATCATAGTCCCAGATTCCATTGCATAATGTGGCCACTGTCAGAGCAATACTCCAAAAAGGGCATGGCTGGGACCATGAGTTACAGCTATAGCTGCTGGCGTACCTGATCCCACTGCAAAGATGGGTTAACTGCAGCTCTTGTTCTGAATTCTTCATCATACTGTAATCAAATGGCTCCTGAGAACTCTGTATAAGCCCTATGAATTATAGCTTTAACAGGCTGGGACCTGGCTATAACACCAACATTTTTAAAAACAAAAAACAAAACCCAAGTACAATCCTCGCCTATCATCTAGCTCATCTTTATTCTTTTTTCAATGTTTCTAGAGAGCAGAGTGACTACATCCACAAATTCTCCCTTCAGGTCTTTTTCCTGGATGCCAACCTCTCCACAAGACATAGTATTAAAGACCTGTAAGGAATTCTGGCAGGTCCAGGGAAACCAACCCCCCCCCCACACACACACACAAGTAGTTGCCTGGAAAAGTGTGTGAAATTCTATGCACTAGGAAAGGGAGACTGTGTAAAATCCCAGCTATCAGACTGAGTGCTAGGGGGTGCCTGAGGTATGGCTATAGAGGATGTCAAAGTTTAAGGCCTAGGAGTAATTGCCTATCCCCCAAGGCCCCCATGACCAAGTTGATACCTTTGTGAAGCAGCACTTTTACCTCCTTCCTCCATGGCCGTGACAGCCGTTGCCAATGGCTTGGCCTCTGATAGAACTTTGACCACTTGCAAAAGTTGCCTTACCCTACTCTAATGGTGCATCACTGTTCCCTCTGCTAAGGTGGACAGATGTGTAATAACAGTTTGGTTAAACTGTGAAGAAAGGGCCCTTCTGGTTGATCTTGGGACCTCAACCCTACCCCGAGCTACCATGACTCCCAGGGCACTCTTGCAGGAGGTGGGTGCCCAAGCTCAGTGGTGTGCTTTCCCCCCCCCCTCCAGTAATATAGACAGATGTCTATTGCTTTCCACTGAGTGTTTTGTACATTTGGGGGGACATTTTAGTGGGGCAGCAATCTTGGTTCTAGATTTTGGCCATGGTATTGGGGAAAGGTAAGGGCCCTTCAAAAGGCAAGCAACCATCCTCCAACCCACCCTCTAAGATGGTTTCAGTGACACATGGCTCAGGAGAGGCACTTGATTCTAGACCACTTGGAGTTTCTGGGTCAACATATTGGATAACAATGTAATGGGCTGAATAGGAGTATGAATGGGGATGTTCTATTTGCATGACACACTGGCATGCATGACTGATGGATGAATGGTGACAGATGTATATGAATAATGGCAAAATTAACATCTTATATTCACAATAAATCAATTTCAGAATTTCAAGCAAAATTGGAAGTGTTTTTTGATTCTATAGTTGAGAATTTGAAATAATGTCAAGGTAAAACTGAGAAAAGGGGAGCCTATATATGTCTGCTTTGTCTGTTATATCATATCCATTATGTGAAGATAGTTGGCAAAGATAGAATAAATATATTTAAATGGAGAGAAAAAATCAAGAGTATACATATATAAGCTCTAATAAGTATATATATAGTATGACAGATAATTGTAGTTTATGTTAAATATATTATCATAGTTTATGTTTAAGATATTATTCTGGATACAATATATGATGTAATAGACCATCGCAGATTATTATCTGTGTATCTACCATTGTGGCATCAGGCCAGAATCAATACCAATACCTAATCAATATGTATGGCTTTAGCAGTGTTAGAAATATATAAAATGCCTGCAGAAATAATCTTCTATAGCAGCTTGAAACAAAGGAGTGTTAGCTTGCAAAAGGGAACGATGCCAGGTCATTGACCTTGTTAAAACCACAAGCTGAAAACGGTAGAACAGAGCCTAAGAAGAAGCAAGACAGGTGCAGGAGATGGAGCAAGAAACCGTGGGCGGGTGGGTAGAATGTTTCTAGAGAAAGAGGAACTAGGATTTACAGAAGCCCTAAGAAGGGTCCCAAGAAGAACCCAGAAGGTTGAAAAACAACTAGAATTGTGGTGAAAATATGACGAAGGCTCCTTCCCACAAGAAGGAGAACATGAGTGTTTTAAGGTAGTGCGTGGGTGGAGGCCCCCTATAAGGGATGGCAGGTAACTGTGATCATTGCTCAGACCCTCGGGTCTGGAGCCCGTGTGTAGAGCGCTTATGCACGTTAAATAAAGAAGCTGTTTTCCTGACCTTGCCTCAGACCTCGTTTGTGAGTATGATTTACTATTAATTGGACAACACAGGACTTTTCCTGCTACACCATGTATGTATTATTTAGATGACGGTTGTAGTTTGTAGTTTGTTTTGTTTTTGTGTTGTAAATTGGAATAATAATAAAAAATATAAAGAAGAAATACTATTGGAAAAAGTGTTCATACAACCAGGAATGGTAGGACGAAAAGAGATCAGGGACAGAGCTAATATTGGAAGAAAAGCCTCCCTGAGCCCACTTGCGGGATAGGGCTGGGTATAAATTAAATTAAATTAATAAAATTAAAATACAAAGTAAGATTTGTTGATTAGGTCTTTTTGCCCAGGAAAGGCCAACCTTTAACATTTGACAATCAATTTTATTTAGTAATTTAAATCTGCCTTTCTGATAGGTGTGGTTCTTCAAGTAGGCAGATGAAATTGTGCTAGCATACTTTTAATTGGTGTGTAGATGGAAATCTCAGCTGGTGTTGTTTGTTGTATGTCCAGTGTTTTAGCATGGTAAGCAACACCTGCTGAGATTTCCTTCTTCTACACACCAGCTGAAACCATTTTTATCTGGTTGCTTATTTTGGTTACAAGAATTCATGGCAGGCTGCAATACTGATTTGAAAAATAAACAAGCTTTTAAAAAATCATTCAGGACAACATATATCTTTCTAACAAGAAGTAAACATCAAATTAAAAATTCATCTAATTCAAGATTAACTGGCTGCCGTAAGTCAACCCTAAAGGACAGCCTTATGAATGAGGAGCAAAAAATTAAGGTAGTCCACAGATGTGGAGCAGTTGTCAAAGTAATATTTTTATGCATCCTCCTTATTTCAGTCTGTATTTAAATAAATTGGACAATAAAACAACTAATATTCAAATGAATGCATAGGAACTGAAGTGCCCCACTCGTCAAAACATCAGTTAGAGTTATTAAGGCATAACCCACAAGAATGCTTTGAAAGGGATTGCTTTAGAATTCAATAGAAGCTTCTTCCTTTTAAAAAATCTGGAAGTTCTTTGAAAAATTGATTTTTTAAAAAGGAGAAGAAACATATTAAACCCAGTTGCAGAATTTCCCAGTATTGTTAACCACTTAAACTTTCTGGGCTGAATTCAAAATCCACATGTTAAAGTGGTACAAAACAGATGTTGGTAAGTGGTTGTAAGTCCTCAGCTTAAGCGTATATGCAATTAAACTCTGCCACCATGCTCTATTCATTTTAATTTCTTTAAACTCATCTCTGAAACTGGCCTACAGTTATTGTCACTAAAATGCCACAGATTTTGTTCCTTTTATTTTGCTTCTTCTACTTGCATTCTCTTGCTATACCCTTGGGTTTTTCAGAAACATTGCTTATTAGCTGAATCTCCAACCTCCTTCTGCTGGGCATCCTTTCTTATTTCAAGAAAAAGGAATATTTATTTTTAAATTTTATTTATTTTTGTAGATATATAGCCTGCCCTTTCCCATAATGGGCTCAGGGTGGGTTCCAACACAATAAAACAATCAAACCAGCAGTAAAACGGTCAAACAAATAATAATAAAGTAACTGAACAGTTAAAAACAGATTAAAATTTAAACTAGGTGAGCCATTAGCTCAGAATTGATTTAAAGCGGCATGGAATGGTGCGGACATATCAATTAAGTACAGCTTTAGGTGTCCAAGGATGTCAACAGTATCAACCTGATTTAAGCAACAGTGCTGGGAGGTCAGTTTGATGGTACAATAAGATAAGGACATCTGCCTGCCTCAGCCATAGGCCTGGCAGAACAGCTCCGTCTTACATAGTGTTCCTTACATGTTGATGGGTGGTGTTTCCCAAATATAAACTTGAGACCCTTTGAACTTGGTTGCTTTTGTCCTTTTATTTTTAAAAGGAGAAATTTAACAGATTATTGAAGAGTTAATAAGTACAACACAATACAATAAAATTTATAATAGCATACTTTTCAAAAATAAATTTGTTGTTATAGATCATATCAAATTATTTCAAAACAATGGAGCACAATTCTTGTCAAAAGAAAAAATGATGTTTTAAAATAGCAGACTTCTGGCTAAATCCAGCTAAATTTTTGCTCAATACAACCCAGTTCTCCTCCTCTGTCCATGCAGTTCCCATCACAATCCCCAGCATAATTTCTTTTGGTGGTCAAAAGGAATTCCCTCCTCCCTTTTTTTAACTGATGGAAAAACTGGTTTCCCCTTTGGAAGGGAAATGATGAAAAAAGAACAAAATGGTTGAAATGGAAACCCAAGAGCACAGAAAAGTTGGTTGAAAACAATGAGTTGGTTAAAAACAAAGAGTACCGTGATGTGTCATAATTGTGTGTATTTTGAATGTTAATATGTTTACGTTGAATGCAAAATATTTTAGTTTTCTGTAGTATAAGTGGAACCAAACGTTTGCAAAAGCAAAAAGCTGGACTTGAAAGAAGTTCAGACCATCCTCTCAGAAAATTAATGTCTGGTAGTAGAATATAATCGACAGTACTTTCCAGTCAGCATTGCCTCTGTTGTGCAGTTATCTCCACAGTAAATGTCTTTTGCAAGGTCCAAGTGCCATGTTGTCTAGACACTCTTTCTACCAAGTACTTGGATCATTTTCAATGTAGTAATCTTTCTCTATCAAGGGTGCAAGCCTTGTTGCCTCTGATAATTTGGAGTACTTCTGTTAATAATATATTCCTATTTCATCACTAATGCAGTCCTGAATAGGTGTATTGAACTGCAGTTCAAGTATGTCTCTGTAAATCTTCAGTGAAGAGTATTGTGGGAAGAGAGGGAATCCTTGACAGAAATCTTCATCTGCACCAAGCATTCTTGTATCTTGGTATTTTTACAGCTTTCCTTGTATCTGATTTTCAAATGTCTATTCACTAAAACAGGGGTGTTGAACTCATTCATTATGAGGGCCAGATCTGATATAGATGAGACCTTGTCGGGCTGGGCCATGTGTGTCATAATGCCAGGTTATGGAGATACAAACTTTATAGGGTATAGAGAAACAAAATAAAACATGCTTAAAACATAGGAACACTTGCAATATTTTAGCAGTCTTTGATAACTGACACCTATTGCTCTGAATTATTGAATCAAAATCTGGATACTACACTTGATCTTAGCCAAAAGGCCGAGAAGCAAAGGCAAAGTCCACAAACTTTTAAATGACAATTGCGCTGAGGTAACTTTAATGGTGGCTAGATTTCTCCAACAGGCCATGGAAATACGACAGAGAATGGTTCTGAAATGACCACATTTTATTTGTTTTAATTATTTAATTTGGCTAAACTCGACTCATATATATTTTACTTATTTTATGTATATTAGCTCCCTATGTACTCTATAATCTAGGATTTTATATTATTTATATTGCTATTTTACTGCTAAATCTGTTTTATGCCAATAAAGGCTTGCTGTTTGCTGTTTTGCAAAATCTGGAGACAATGTCCATGCTGTAGCAATCCTGAGTTTACTGTTCAGGTGTTATTTAGGTGTGTATCTGGCAAAAGTTGCAAGCCTACTTCTGGCAAAAGCTGCAAGCCTACTTCTGATTTATTGAGATTCATTACAGAAATCTCATGGACAATGCTCTGTGCCCTAGGACCCAGGGGGAAACATGAAATGGCTGGGCATTGTGAGCTTTTGTACATAAGTGCTGGTCAAGAACATGCGAAGGCACAGACTAAGGGCTATGTGTTTATCTTTAAAACTATAGTTCTCCCCAGAAAAAAAAAAATTACTGCAACTTCTATGAGGCAGTACAAGACTAGAGAGACAGCAATGTATAATGGTCAGTATCAGCCTACTATCTGGGAAGCCTAGATTCAAAAACCCCAGTTGCAAAGGAAATGTGCTAGACACACACTCTCAGCCTAATCCACCTTGTTGTTACTAAATAGTTCACATTGCTTTCCTACTGAGAAAGACCGGATCATGAGGGTGGAGGGAACCCAGTTGCACCCAGGAGACCACTGGCAAAACAAGCTAAATAAAACACACAGAGAGACAGGGTAGCAAGGTAAAAAACTCTTACCTTGCATAAAATAGTGTTGGTCTTAGAATCATAGAATTATAGAATCATAGAGTTGGAAGGGACCTCCACGGTCATCTAGTCCAACCCACTGCACAATGCAGGAAACTCATAAATACCTCCCCCTAAATTCACATGATCTACATTGCTATCAGATGGACATCCAGCCTCTGTTTAGAAACCTCCATGGCAGGAGAGCCCACCACCTCCCAAGGAAGCCTGTTCCACTGAGGAACCACTCCAACGGTCAGGAAGTTCTTCCTAATGTTGAGCCAGAAACTATTTTGATTTAATTTCAACCCATTGGTTCTGGTTCTATCTCCTGGGACCACCGAAAACAATTCTGCACCATCCTCTATATGACAGCCCTTCAAGTACTTGAAGATGTACTTGAACAGACACTATACTTCTGTTGATAGAACCCAAAACTGCATTTGCCTTTTTAGCCACCACAACACACTGTTGACTCATGTTCAGCATATGGTCCACTAAGACCCCTAAATCCTTTTCGCACATACTACTGCTAAGACAAGTCCCCCATCCTATAACTATGCTTTGGATTTTTCTTACCTAAATGCAGAACTTTACATTTATCCCTGTTAAAATTCATTTTATTGGTTTTAGCCCAGTTTTCTAGCCTGTCAAGGTCATCTTGTATCCTGTTTCTGTCTTCTACTGTATTTGCAACCCCTCTCAATTTAGTATCATCTGCAAATTTAATAAGGCTTCCCTCTATTCCTTCATCCAAATCATTTATAAAGATGTTGAACAATATAGGCCCCAGGACAGATCCTTGAGCCACTCCACTTGTCACTCCTCTCCAAGAGAATGAGGAACCATCCACAAGCACTCTTTGGGTGCAATCTGTCAACCAGTTACAGATCCACCTAAGTAACAGGATCCAAACCACATTTTACCAACTTGTCAACAAGGATAGTATGTGGAACCTTATCAAAAGCCTTACTGAAATCAAGATACAACTAGCTGGTGAAGTAGAGACTAACATGAAGAGAGTGGCTCTGCAGCAGAAACAGCAGCAAGGGGGAAAGGGGGAACGTGAGTCTCGGTCAGGGGCGAAAACCGAGAGGAAGAAAGCCCCTCAGGCTGGAGGGGCCACCAAACCGCCGACCCCATGCAGATGCTTTTGATGTGGGGATCCGAACCATCTGGCGGCCAACTGCCCAGAAAGACCTCGAGGCCCCCCTTACTCCAAAGCCCCGCGCATCAGCACACAAGAAGCTGTCAACGCACCCCAAGGAATCAGCAAAAGGGAGCACCATGACCCCAACTATCATGGAAGAAGAAACTATCATCATCGATGAGCTGAGTGAGCTGTCTTGGGATGAGGAGCCAGTGGGAAACGAGAACGACCTGCACTGAAAGGTGCTGAGCAGCAGGTCATGGATTTAACGGCACCACTGAGGGTGAGGATAACTGGATCTTTATTCTTTGTTCCATTGACTTTATTGAATTCGAAACTAAAGAGATTAGTACATGTACGAGCTCTAATTTACTCCAGGTGCACTAGAGAAATAATCACCCCCAAATTAGTTGATGCATTGGGTCTCCCCAGAGTCCCGTTGCCCACCCCATACAATTTGAGCAAATGGATGGGACAGTAATGAAAGGGGAGCCATGTGTGGAGCAGACTCAAGCCCTACCAGTGGGCATAGAAAATCATTGGGATGTTGAACTTTTTGCGATTGCTTTCTTCGCTTCCTTCGATGTGGTTCTGGGAGTGGGCTGGCTAGCCAAGCACAAACCAGACATTAGATGGGGGGACCAAAGCATAGTCTTTACAGACAGTAAATGCCAACACCATCAATGGGACAAGGCATGGGGAATGGAACCCCCTCCTAGAAACGAGAGATTGTGTTTAACCATAGAAAAAGACTGCTCCATCCCTAAAGAATAAAAGATTTTTTTTTAAAAGGGTTTTAGTGAGGAAGAAGCGAACAAGCTCCCTCCTCATCGGAGCACAGATTGTGCAATAGAATTAATTCCTGTGCAAGAGCTACCTAAAGCTAAATTATACTCCATGGAGTGGGCAGAGAAAGCTGAGCTAAGAAAATTCCTAGATAAGAATCTGAAGAGAGGATTTATTAGACCGGCGACCGCCCCACACGCTGCCCCGGTGCTATTTGGAAAAAAGAAAGATGGAGGTCTTAGGCTCTGCACAGACTTTAGAGGAATTAATGGGATTTTGACGTCGAATGCTTACCCCATTCCTTTAATTAAGAACCTTCTAAGCACTGTATTGGAGGGGAAAATTTTCACGAAATTGGATTTAAGAGTTGCTTATTTTAGAGTATGAATAAGGGAAGGCAATGAATGGAAAATCGCCTTTAACACCCCCATGGGTCAATTTGAATACTTGGTCATGCCATTTGAATGTAAGAACATTACAGAAGCCATGTTGGATCAGGCCAATGGCCCGTCCAGTCCAACACTCTGTATCACACATATATACACAATGTGGCTAATAGCCACTGATGGACCTCAACTCCATATTTTTATCTAACCCCCTCTTGAAGCTGGCTATGCTTGAAGCCTCCACCACCTCCTGTGGCAGTGAATTCCACATGTTAATCACCCTTTGGGTGAAGAAGTACCTCCTTTTATCCATTCTAACCCGACTGCTCAGCAATTTCATTGAATGCCAACGAGTTCTTGTATTGTGAGAAAGGGAGAAAAGTACTTCTTTCTCTACCTTCTCCATCCCATGCATAAACTTGTAAACCTCTATCATGTCACCCCGTAGTCGACATTTCTCCAAGCTAAAGAGCCCCAAGTGTTTTAACCTTTCTTCATAGGGAAAGTGTTCCAAACCTGTAATAATAATAATAATAACAACAATAATAATAATAATAATAATAATAATAATAATAATAATAAATTTTATTTATATCGTGCCCTGCCCGCTGAAGCAGGCTCAGGGTGGCGAACAACATATCCATATAATTATACAAAGGTTTAAAATCACATTAATCTTAAAAACATTCCAATTTAAAACAAATACAAATACAGATACATTTCGGGTGCTAAGTCTGTTCATAAAAATAATGGTGATAGAAGTCACCTAGCATCAGTCGCTCAGCCGGCAAAGGCCATCCTAAAAAGGGTGGTCTTGCAGGCCCTGCGGAACTGGTCAAGGCTCCGCAGGGCTCGCACTTCTTCCAGGAACTGGTTCCATAGGTGTGGAGCTATCATTCTAGCTGCCCTTTTCTGCACTTTTTCCAATGCTGTAATATCCTTTTTGAGGTGTGGTGATCAGAATTGCACACAGTATTCCAAATGAGGCCTCATCATCGATTTATACAGGGGCATTATGATATTGGCTGATTTGTTTTCAATTCCCTTCCTAATAATACCCAGCATGACGTTGGCCTTTTTTTTTATTGCAATCGCACACTGTCTTGACATTTTCAGTGAGTTATCTACCACAACCGCAAGATCTCTCTCTTGGTCAGTCTCTGCCAGTTCACACCCCATCAACTTGTATTTGCAGCTGGGATTCTTGGCCCCAATGTGCATTACTTTGCACTTGGCCACATTGAACCTCATCTGCCACGTTGATGCCCACTCACCCAGCCTCAACAGATCCCTTTGGAGTTCCTCACAATCCTCTCTGGTTCTTACCACCCTGAACAATTTAGTGTCATCCGCAAACTTGGCCACGTCACTGCTTACTCTCAACGCCAAATCATTTATGAACAAGTTAAAGAGCATGGGACCCAGTACTGAGCCCTGCGGTACTCCACTGCTTACCGTCCTCCACTGCGAAGACTGCCCATTTATACTCACTCTCTGTTTCCTATTAATTAGCCAGTTTTTGATCCACAAGAAGACCTGTCCTTTTACTCCATGACTCTCGAGCTTACTAAGGAGCCTTTGATGAAGAACTTTATCAAAAGCTTTCTGGAAGTCAAGGTAAACAATATCTATCAGGTCTCCTTTGTCCACATGTTTGTTCACCCCCTCAAAGAAATGTAACAGGTTAGTGAGGCAAGATCTTCCCTTACAGAACGCATGCTGAGTCTTCCTCAATAACTCGTGTTCATCAATGAGCCTACTCATTCTGTCCTTGATAATGCTTTTACCAACTTTCCCGGTATTGAAGTCAGATTGACTGGCCTGTAGTTACCCGGATCTCCTCTGGAACCCTTTTTAAAGATGGGGGTGACATTTGCTACCTTCCAGTCCTCAGGAACGGAGGCAGATTTCAATGAAAGATTACATATTTTTGTCAGAAGATCCACAAGTCCAAATCCAGGATCACCTCACCCCTGGTAGGTTCTGAGACCATCTGCTCCATAGCACAGCCATTGAGAGCATCAAGAAACTCAATCTCTTTCTCTCAACCAGAACACATATTGACCCAATCAATCTGCGGGTAATTAAAAACACCTATGACGACACAGTTTTTTCGTCTAGCCACCATCTTTAAGCCTTCCATCATATTTTCTGATTTGGTGGGCAATAACAAACTCCCATAGTTAAATTGCCTCTATTTGAACCCAAAGCATTTCTATAAAGGAGTCTAATTCTCTGACCTCAGTCTTACTGGACCATATGCCCAGTCTTACTGGACCGTATGACATACAGAGCCACCCCATCTCCAACCCTTCCCTCCTTATCCTTCCGATATAACTTATATCCAGGAATCACCGTGTCCCACCGATTCTTCTCATTCCACCAAGTTTCTGAAATTTCCACAATGTCTATGTTTCCTCTCAACACTAAACATTCCAACTCACCAATTTTACTTCGAAGACTTCTAGCATTTGCGTACAAACATCTATAATTTCCTAGGCAAGCTAGGTCCGCCACCTTCCTCCTGCCACCTCGAGACTCTGGTAGGCAGTCCATTCTGTTTGTCACCATCTCAGTGGACAACTCTGTTCCATTACCCAGTAGAAAAGTATCAGCTAACCCTTCATCTCTTGATGAGTCTTCCCGAACCAGAGACATTTCATCTCCTGTCGGCTTTCCCCCTAGATTTAGTTTAAAAACTGCTCTGCCACCTTTTTGATTTTAAGCGCCAGCAGCCTGGTTCCATCCGGGGACAAGTGGAGACCGTTTTTTTTTTTTGTACAGCTCTCGCTTGTTCCAGAAAGAATCCCATTTCCTAACAAACTTAAACCCTTCCTCCTTGCACCATTGTCTAATCCACACATTGAGACTTCTAATTTGTGCCTGTCTCTCCTGCCCTGCACGTGGAACAGGTAGCACTTCCGAGAAGGCTACCGTGGAGGTCATGGCCTTAAGTCTCCTGCCTAGCAGCCTAAATTTTTCCTCCAGAACCTCACGACTGCATTTCCCCACGTCGTTGGTGCCAACATGCACCACGATCACCGGCTCCTCCCCAGCACTGTCTATCAGCCTATCTACTACACGCGTAATGTCCGCTACCTTCGCACCAGGCAGGCAAGTCACCATACGGTCAGTATGCAGTTTTGCCACCCAGCTGTCTACTTGCCTAAGGATCACCAACTAGCAAGACCCTCCCTCTCTCCCCACCCAAGGATGGTTCCTTGGCGCAAAAGGATTCCCGCTCACCAACCGAAGAAGAGGTCCCTTCTGAGGGTGCATTCCCCTTATCCTCAGCCTCGTGCCCTGTTCCCTCTTGCCTGCCATGTTCAGATCGGAGCTCAATTAACACATCCCCGAGAGTCTTCTGTGTGTGCCTAACTGACTGCTTCTGCTTCTCCAGGTCAGTCACCTCAGCCTCAAGGGTACGAACTCATTCCCTGAGGACCAGGAGCTCCTTGCATCAAGCACACACCTAAGACTTCTGTCCTGTGGGCAGATAGTCATACATGTGACACTCAATGCAAAACACTGGAAAGCCCCCACCCCCCTGCTGGCATTCTTTTATGATAGCTTTTTTAAAATATGCAGTCTCTTTTTAAACCCTGTTTATGTGGCTCCCCGCCTGGAGCGTCTACTTACCTTATCGGGAACAAAAGGAAAAAAAAATTGGGATTGCAAGGGGCACCGGGAGTATTCATGAACTTTATTAATGAAGTGTTAAGGGAGTATCTATACAAGAGGGTCACATGGTGTACCTGGATGATATAATTATTTATTCACAAGACTTGAACTCCCATGTAAAGTTGGTGAGAAGAGTACTCACAACCTTATATGAGCACAAACTGTATGCTAATCTATCTAAATGTGAGTTCCACAAGACAGAGTTGGATTATCTGGTTTACCAAGTATCTGGGAAGGGGCTGGCTATGGACCCAGCAAAAATACAAGCAGTGCTAGATTGGTAACCCTTGAGGACATGTAGACAGCTTCCATCATTCCTCGGATTCGCGAATTTTTACCGTAATTTCATTCAGGGCTTTGCACACACATTGTTGCCACTAACAGACCTGTTAAAAACAAAAGGGAAATGTCCAGAAGCAAAAAGCTAGGGGCAAAATTGGCATGGACCCCCAGCTGTCAAGAGGCGTTCAACAAATTGAAGAGATTGTTCACTAGTGAACCCATTCTCAGCCACCCAGACGAACTACGGCCTTTCGTGGTCCAATGCGACGCCTCCAACGTAGCCGTAGGAGCAATATTAATGCAGGCCAATAATGAAGGGAGATTGTGTCCCTGTATCTATATCTCCAAAAAATTCTCTCAAGAACAATGGAATTGGTCCGTGTAGGACAAAGAGGCATTTGTGGTAACTTTTGTCTTAAAGACCTGGAGATCCTGGCTAAAGGGAGCCAGAGTACCATTTGAGTTTTGGACAGATCACAAAAACTTAGAAGCCCTTACAGGGTGTAGAAAGTTAACTGAAAAGCAAATTTGGTGGGCGGGCTTTTTCGCCAAATTCGACTTCACCCTGAAACATATCCCAGGGTCGAAAAATTTCTTGGCCGATGCCTTATCTAGACTCCTGCAGCACAATAGTCAGAAAGAAGAGGTGATCGACTTGATCATATCACCCGATCACTTTGCCGGGATGGTCACCACCAGGTCAAAAACAAAGAAGGGCAACATTGGAGAAAATTGGGGAGGAGAGATACTGATCAAAGTAGAGAAAGAAGGAGACTCTAAACCAGAAGAAGTCCTCAAACAGGAAGGGGGCTTTTGGTATCATGAGGGAAAACTTTATGTACCGGAGAGTCTCCAGGGGGAAGTATTACAATTATGCCACAATAGTAAAATCTCTGGGCAGTTTGGTTACGTGAAAACCCTACATTTGGTTAATAGACAATTTTGGTGGCCGCAGGTGAAAAAAGACATTTCTGAATATGTATCCACCTGCCTGGTATGCATCATGGGAAAAAAAGAGGGGGGGAACCCCCTGGATTATTACAACCCTTAGAAACCACAGGGAGACACTGGTCCAGAGTCTCCATGGACTTTATCGTGGAACTGCCTGTGTCCCAAGGAAAAACAGTAATACTGGTAGTAGTAGACACGTTTTCAAAGCAAGCCCATTTCATACCCTGCACCAAACTGCCTAATGCCAAGAAGTTAGCATACTTATTTTTCCAGCACATAGTGAAATTATACTCATTCCCAGACAAGATCATTAGTGACAGAGACCCACAGTTCGTTGCCAACTTCTGATGGGAATTTTGCAAATTGACCAACATAGGGCAAGGTCTGAGCTTGGCATACCATCCTCAGACGGACGGACAGACAGAGCGAGTGAATGAGCTTCTAGAGCAATACTTATGGTGCTACGTGAATTTCCAACAGTCTAATTGGGTGGGGCTGTTATCTTTCGCTGAATACAGATACAATAATAGTGTTCACAGCTCCACTAAACCCTCACCTTTCAGAGTAGTGAATGGATACGAGGGGAAGCCTTTTCCTTTACTACCAGGGGGTGAAGCAACTGAATTACCTTCCTCGTTTGAGCAATGGTGGGGAATTTTAGGGAAAGAATGGAAGGTAATACAGGAGAATCTGGAGGTGGCCAGAGACACCTACAAAAAACATTACGATAAGAAACACATTCTAGTCTGGGATTTCAAAGTAGAAGAAACTGTGTTCTTATCAACAAAAAACCTACCAATTCCCCAAGCCTAGCTTACAAATTTTTGGGACGGTTCAAAATAAAATCATAAATAAAGTGTCAATGGAATTAGAATTGCTGAAACTGTTTAATAAAATTCACCTTGTCTTTCATTGCAGTCTATTACACCGGGGTCCTGGGGCTACGACCTGGCATCCTCGACCCCCAGCCCCTCAACCGATCCATATTGAGGGTCAGAGTCACCATGAGGTGCAGGAAATACTGGATGCAAGATTGAAGAGGGGGGTACTATATATTTTAATCAGATGAAAACACTTTCCCCCTAGCCACAATGAGTGGGTGGAAGCTGAAAACGTAAGGGCCCCCAGGTTAATAAAGAAGTTTTACCTGCTGCATCCAAACAAACCCCGGAGAAGGATTGGGGGGGGGGGGGGGCAGTATGTCAAGCATATGGTTTATACTCAGTATTAAATTCTAAGTCTTGCTCTTTCTTGTAGAATAGTTCCTCATGTAATTGCATAACAAAGCTAAGTAACCCCCCTTTTGTTCTCACCTCCCTTTTTTTCCTTTCCCACCTTTGAGTAACAAATGTAGGAATGCCATGCTTTGTTAGGAGGTGCCTCCCTGAAAGGTTTCCATGCTGTAACCATCAACTGTAATAAGAATGCCTGAGACCGAGGGAAGTTTTAACTGCATAGATAGCAAGTTGCATATTTGTAGTAATTGATACGTCCTTGTTATGTCTTTGAACTATCATTCCTATGTGCTTTGATGTAACCCTTAAAGCTTCATGCCTTACAGTATTTTGTATCACTTTCAAGGTGTTCCACCTTGAAGCAACAATGGATTATCAATAAACTGAGACTTTGTATTAAACAATTACTTGGTTATCTGAAACTTACATGCTTGACACCACGCTCTCTTCATCACTTGTTAACAACTTCACTTTCCTGCCCTCACAGTGGGCCTACCATGTCCTTGCTCTTCTTCTAACTTTGAACATGTTTTTAGCATCTTTGGCCAGTCTAAGCTCATACTGAAAGCTTTAGCTTTCCTAACTTCTTCTCTACAAACACTGGTGATTTGTTTACATTCATCCTTGGTTATAAGGCCCTGCTTCCAATTCCTAAAGGAGTCTTTTTTATTTCTCAAGTCTTTAGAGAGCTGTTTATGGAGCCAACTTGGCTTCCTTAGTTTTTTTCCATTTTTTCTTCTCATAGGAATCGTTTGTGATTGCGCTTTCAGTATTTTGCTTTTAAGAAGCTCCCACCCCTCTTGAACCCCCTTCTTCCTAAGTATTTCTGACCATGGGATTTTACCCAGCATAGTTCTAAGTTTGTTGAAGTTTGCCTTTCTGAAGTCCAACCTATAGGTCTGACTACATATAGCTTTTCCCTTCCCTAAGACTGTAAATTCCAAAATCACATGGTCACTACTGCCCAGGGTGCCCACTATTTCCACTTCTTCAATCAATTCTTCCTTATTGGTGAGAATCAAATCCAAGATAGCAAATCCCCTTGTTTCCTTCTTCACTTTCTTGAAAAGGAAGTTGTCAGCAAGACAAGTCAGGAATCTATTTGATCTTTCATTTTAGCAGAGTTGGACTTTCAACAGATGTCCAGGTAATTGAAATCTCCCATGATTACTGTATCCGTTCTCTTGGAAAACTGCAATCTGTTGTAGGAGTATCTCATCCAAGTCCTCTGCCTGGCTTAGTGTTCTATAGCAGACTCCCACAATAATATCACTGTTATTTCTTACTCCTTTTTTTTTTACCCAGAGACTCTAAACTGAGCTGCCATGCTCAGATTCACATATTTCCTCACAAGTATATACCTCCTTCTTAAAGGTGCTTTTTGCATTTCTACCCTGTAATTGAAGCAGCCAAGCAAAGCAGCTTCTCCTTGCTTTTTTCCTCTTCCCCCTCCCTCTTCGCTTTTGATTGAGAGAGCTCTAGCTGTGCTAGGCTCTCTCAATCGCATAGCAGAGCTACAGAGCCAAGTTTCTCCATTGGCTGGGGCTTCTCCTCCCTTCTCCTCTCACTGCATGTTAGGCATGTCCCAAAACTGAAGGAAGTCTTATTATCAACAGACAGAAGACTGTAGTCAAACTTCTAAAAAAAACCCGCACTACTAACAATGGCCTGGCTACAGACTTTAATTTTTTAAATGTTACTCTGGCCATATAGGGAGTAAGCTCTATCATTTATTTGGAAAGTTAAATCAAAACAGTGTCTTTTCCCCATACTGAAGTCCCTCCCTTTCCTTCACTTCTCGGGACTAAAAAGTGTTTCAGAAGAGCTCAGGAGGCATTTGGACTGTAGGGAAGTACTTATTTGGAAGCAGTTGCCTTTCCACTGTAGGATGGTGCTTGGTTTGGAACCTCCCAACATTTTGTGACTAAGTCCACCTCAATGGCAGTCATTTTGTGATAATTGACCACTGTGGCAGCCATGTTATGATTGGCCTTTCCTTCCAGCAGCCATTTTGCCCTCTTACCTTTCTCAAAATCCCCAAAGTGTCAACAAGCACAAGAAGTGTGGGGAACTCCATTGTGAAGACTCACAGCAAGACCATAAAAACAGATTCATTTGGTAGTTAAGCTAGAGTTGTGACTTTGTTCAAAAATAGGGTTGCCAGGTTCCTGCAGGTCTATTTGTAAATGTAGCCATGTTTTTGTATAATTGTATAATTTGTGGTTTTCTAAAACATTTATGACTTTTGTTTCTGAAACCAGCATGGGTTCGGGAAACTTACCAGGAGTGAGAGGGAGGCCCAGGTTATCTCACCAGCAACATGGCAATGTCACTTCTGGAGTGTAGCAGAAGTGATGTCATCATGTTGGGAACTTGTGTTGATCCTCTTTTATTTAGGAAATAATTCTATGGTAAAAATGGCTTCTACCATAGTTTTTGCCCAAATACCAGAACATTGCTGGGACATTACTGACAATATGATGTCACTTTGGTTACTGGAAGTAACACTGCTACATAACTGGCAATGTAGCCCTGGGCCCCTCTCCTGGTAAGTCCTCCTGATGGCCAGCTGATTGGTGGTGGGGAGGCAGGGTCCAGGGCCAGGTGATTCCCTGCCTCCAGTGGGAAGCTGGGAACCCTTTTAACAAAGTAGTACATGGTGAACAGGGAAGTAGATAATTAATTTATTAGTTACTAGTATGAATTCTTAATTACAATAAACAACTTTTTAGAGTACCCCTTACTTCAAAGTTGACAAATACACCAATTGTTTAAGAGAAATTTAGATTATGCAAAAACAGTATCATTAGCTATGTAAAATAATGTTTGTCAGAAAACTACTATTATAATGAAATCTATATAGACAATGGTGAATACACCTTCTTCATCTACAGTTCAATAAGAACTAAGAGGACCCTAAACTGCACTTATTATCTACCAGGAACTGGGCTGAGGTTTATAAAATACACACTGTGATCAAATGTGTGAAGATTACTGCACTTTTTAGAAGCACTGCATCATGTTTGAGCCTCTCTTCTACTCAGAAACTTGCAGGTAGAAAGAAGATGAACCTTTTGAGTTGTCAGTAATAGACCTTGAAGTACTCTTCAAAAGCATTTTTGTATACATGAAGATTTCTATAGAGCACCATTACTTAATCTTGACAAACAGGAGTGCTTCTTTATCTGTGAACAGAAATGATCACACACAAACACACAAGCACATCACAAGAGAATACTTTGCACCAAGCTGGGTTAATTCTATCAGAGAATCATAACATTCTGATGTCTGGGGTTCTAGTCACCTTCCTGCTTTGTGCATGCTCTCAAATTCAGTTTATAATATAAAATATCACAAAACAGTACAATAAATAAGCATAAAAATAAGGCTAAGCTAAAAGTGGATTGTGGTGATCTTCCCTTCTTCACATAAAGGATTTCCCCTTTGTTTCTTCTTTTGTGCTGAGCAGCCCCTAAATCTATTTTCATCTTTTTTTTGTTGTTCTATGACTGTCCCACCCAGTTTCATTATTATATATTTAGATAGGGCTTTTTTTGTAGCAGGAACTCCTTTGCATATTAGGCCACACGCCCCTGAAGTAGCCAATCCTCCAAGAGCTTACTGTAGGCCCTGTAAGAAGAGCCCTGTAAACTCTTGGAGGATTGGCTACATGAGAGGGGTGTGGCCTAATATGCAAAGGAGTTCTTGCTACAACCCCCCCCCCCCCCCCCCCCGTATTTAGATGCTTGCCCAGCCCAGGGAATTGAGGGAAGAGACAAAATAACCTTCTTAACTTATATTTCTGAAATGGCACACAAGAAGCTTTTGAAAGTTCAAAATAAACAAAATATTTTATTTAACTTGGAGGGAAACTGTCAGGTGGAATCAGGGGTGGAATGTATGAATTAACACTCACCAAAGCATTCTGTCACGACCCAGACCTGCAGGCAGCGACGGGCAGCTTCTGTTGCCCTGGCAATCGGCCAGGACGCGGGCTGCCGTCTGTAGTGCTTGCAAAGGGAGCTCAAGCGTTATCTTAACAGTCCTAATTGGTCTTCACCATAAATCAGTCCAGCCGAAGGGAGTAGCAAAGCACGGTGTCAGGAATGCAAAGGGTCAATAACCGGGGAAAGCAAGCCGAATATATCCAAAGTACTTAGCCAAGTCGCAGAATCAAAGCAGGGTCCAGTGTCCAGTCCAAAAGTCAAGCCGGGTCGGGAACAGACAGGTTTGCTCAGCAGGCAAGAGGGTGCAGGGCGCGGTCACGTCCGAGGGTGATCATTTGTTGCCAGCACAGTTTGTACTGAGGCCAGGATTCCAGATATACTGTGCTGGCTAATTAGCTTGTTAGTATTCTGGGCTCAGATCCCTCCTAGCACGCCTGCGTGCCTCTCTACGCCTGTTCCTGAACTCCAGCCGTCTCCTCTCGCGTAGCCGGTCTCCAGGTGGTGGTGATTCAGGAGGGGATGAGCTAGTGCTTGGTGTAGCCTGATCGGTTCCAGGTGGCCCCTGCTGCTGGCTTGCTCCTTCGGGACTTACGTCCGATGTTGGTAAAGGCATCTGCACAGCAGGGGCTGGGTCTGAAGCAGGCACCTGCTCCGAGTCAGCAGGGGCAGGCATGACACTATCCCCCCCCCTCAGGCCCCCCCTCATCCAAGCCGCCTGGCTTATCTGGGTAGGCCTCGTGGAAGTGCCGGAGCAGGTCAGGGGTATGCAGGTGGGTAGCCGGTTCCCAGGAACGATCCTCGGGAGGGTAGCTTTCCCAGTCCACCAGGTACTGGAGCTGTCCTCGGTGCAGCCGGGAGTCTAGGATCTGACAGACCTCGAACTCTTCCTCATCGTCCACCACAACCGGTGGCGGAGGCGGTGGTGGTTCGTCCCTGTTCGGGTCCGGCGTTGCCACTGGTTGGAGGAGGGAACGGTGGAACACTGGGTGGATCCGAAGGTGGGCGGGGAGGCGTAGGCGGAACGCCACTGGGTTGATTTGCGCCTCGATGGGGAATGGGCCGATGAAGTGAGCGGTCAGCTTGGCGGATCGGCCAGGAGTCCGGAGGTACCGGGTCGAGAGCCAGACGGAATCCCCGACCTTGAGGGGGGCTCCGCCCTGGCGATGCCGATCTGCGGCCAGTTTGTAGGCGTCTTTGGCGCGTTGGAGCTGGGTGCGCAGGAGATCGTGGAGTGCGTGGAGTTCCTCGATCCGGTTGTCGGCCGCGGGGACATTGGCGGGTGGGCCGAGCGGAGGGAAGAACCGGGGGTGCAGTCCGTAGTTGGCCGCAAACGGTGTGGTTTGCATGGAGCTGTGTACTGCGTTGTTATACGCGAACTCTGCCAGGGGTAGCAGAGAGGCCCAGTTGTCCTGTTGATAGCTGGTATAACAGCGCAAGTACTGCTCCAGGGTGGCGTTGGTCCGCTCTGTCTGCCCGTCGGTCTGGGGATGGTAGGCGGAAGACAAGTGAAGCTCCATCCCCAAATCGTGCTGGAAGGCTTGCCAAAAGCGGGAGGTAAATTGCGGGCCCCGATCCGAGATGACCTGCGTGGGCAACCCGTGCAGGCGGAAGACGTGGTTTAGGTATAGCTGGGCAGTTTCCGGCCCTGACGGTACTTTGGCGCAGGGGACGAATTGGGCCATTTTGGTGAACAGGTCCACCACAATGAAAATGCAGGTATGGCCCTGGGATCGTGGTAGGTCTACGATGAAGTCCATGGACACCACGTCCCAGGGGCCGGCGGGAGTAGGCAGAGGCTGTAGGAGACCGGAGGGCTTGGCCGGTACGCTTTTGGCTCGGCGGCAGACCTCACAAGAAGCCACGTACCGACTAACGTCTGCTCGGACGCGAGGCCACCAGAAGTCTTGGGTTAGTAGGTGAGCTGTCTTGTGTTGCCCGAAGTGGCCAGCCGGGGGTGCATCGTGGGCAAGACGGAGGATGCGGGAACGGAGGGGCCCGGGAGGGACATACAACTGCTCCCGATGGTAGAGCAGCCCATCCCGGGTGGATAGTTCTCCGGCAGGGTCTTGCTGCGGTTCCTGCAGGTGTTTCTGAGCCCAAGGGTCGGTGTCTTGACTGGCCTGTATCTCCGCTACCAAGGCGGGTGCGGTCAGAGTGGCAGCAAAGACCGAAGGTGGCAGGATGCTTGCCTTGGGGGCTTCGGTAGCACTAGAGGTGCTATAGTCCGGCCGACGGGACAGAGCGTCGGCTTTTTGGTTCTGAGAGTGCGGGACGTAGGCAATGGTAAAGTTGAACCGTGAAAAGAACAGGGACCACCGGATCTGCCGCTGGTTCAGCCGGCGGGTGGTCTGCAAGTGTTCCAAGTTGCGGTGGTCTGTGAAGACTTGGACCGGATGTCTGGCTCCCTCAAGGTGGTGACGCCACACCTCAAAAGCCACCTTGATAGCCAAGAGCTCCCTCTCCCATATGGTGTAGTTGCGTTCGGCGGCGGAGAGCTGCCGGGAGTAGTAGGCGCAGGGTTGCCACGGCTGGCTGGAATCGTCCCGCTGGGAGAGCACGGCTCCGAGGGCCACATTGGAGGCGTCTGCTTCTACCATGAAGGGCAAGCAGGGGTCAGGGTACCGCAGGAGGGGACTTGAGGAAAAACTATGCTTGAGGTGGCGGAAAGCCTGGTCGGCTTCTGGGGTCCACCGAAAGGGCTCCTTAGGTCGGAGGAGTCTGGTCAAGGGCTTGGTCAGGTCGGCATAGCCTGCGATGAATTGCCTGTAATAATTGGCGAAGCCCAGGAGGCGCTGGACGTCCTTCCGTTTTTGCAGGGCCTGCCACTGAAGGATGGCGTCAACTTTCCGCGGATCCATCTGGGTTCCTTGGGGGGAAATGATGTGCCCCAGGAACTCGACGGACTGGAGGTGGAAGGCGCATTTCTCCAGCTTGGCATACAGGCGATGGGCTCGGAGTCGCTGTAGCACCTGGCAGACGTGTTGGACGTGCTCCTGCTCGGAAGTGGAGTAGACTAAAATGTCATCCAGGTAAATGATCAGGAACCGGTCTAGTAGGTCGCGGAACACGTCATTCATGAATCGTTGGAACACGGCAGGGGCATTGGTGAGCCCAAAGGGCATAACCAGGTGTTCGTACTGGCCATACCTGGTGCCAAAGGCGGTCTTCCACTCATCCCCGGCTTTGATACGAACCAAGTTGTAGGCCCCTCGAAGGTCGAGCTTGGTGTAGATCGTGGCCCCTTTGACGCGGTCGAGGAGCTCTGGGATCAGTGGAAGCGGGTAGCGGTTCCGAATGGTAATCTTGTTGAGGGCTCTGTAGTCGTTGCAGAGCCGCAAGTCCCCGGTCTTCTTTTTGACGAATAGGACAGGTGAGGACAAGGGCGAGGTGGAGGGTCGAATGAACCCTCGGGCCAAGTTCTTTTCCAAGTACTCCCGGAGGGCAGCCAGTTCCGGGTCCGCCATAGGGTAAAGGCGGCTTGCTGGTAGCGGGGCGCCGGGTATCAGGTCGATGGCGCAATCGTAGGGCCGATGTGGGGGAAGCTGGTCTGCTTCCTTCTCATTGAAGACGTCCGCGAACTCCTGATAGGGAGCTGGTAGTGCGGTGGCGGCCCCCAGGAGGCTGGTGGTGAGTGGGGAGCCAGGTTGATTGGCAGACGGCACAGGAGCCGAGGCGGGTGGTAGCGTGGAGCAGGGCGCGAGGGCACCCGAAAAGCTCAGTTTGCGTTGCACCCAGTCCACACGGGGGTTGTGGGCCTGCAGCCAGGACAGGCCTAGGATGACAGGGAAACGGGGCATGCGGGCCAAGTCAAAGGTCTGTTTCCCTTGGTGCTGCTGGACCCATAAAACGAGTGGTAGAGTCTCGTGGCAGACGGGTCCAGAGCGCAGCAGACGGCCATCCACTGCCTCGACCAGTGTAGGAGTCTTCTTTTCCCGGACAGGGACGCCATGCTCCTTGGCAAAGTGGTTGTCCATGTAGCAGCAGGCAGCCCCTGAGTCCAACATGGCATGGACGAAGATCCACCGGTCGTCAGGGAGTTGCAGACGAATCGGGACCAGGAACGGGGTGGGTGGTGGGTGGACGGAGCTGGAGGACCTCAAGAAGTGCCCCAGGTCAGGCGATCCAACTAGAACTGGGGCTGGCCTTTTACCGAGGCAGCGGAGCTTGTGGGGCGCTTCGGTTTGGCCGGACAGGAGCTTGCAAAATGCCCGTCTCCACCACAATACAGGCACAGGTTGTGGGTGCGCCGTCGGTTCTTTTCCTCGGGTGTCAGGCGAGGGCGGGCGACGCCCAGCTGCATGGGTTCTACAGCTGGCGGTAGAGCTGGGGTGCCTGAAACGGGAGCTGCCGTGGGAACTCTGGTTGGAGTAGCGCCCCTCTTCTGCCTCTGGCGTCGACCTTGCAGCCGCCCATCGATGCGTAGGCACAACAGGATCAGGTCTTGGAGGGCAGCTGGGCGGTCACTGCGTGCTAGTTCATCCAGGACAGCATCAGAGAGACCCTCAGTATATTGGTCCACCAAGGCAGCTTCATTCCAGGCCAGGTCTTGAGCCAACAACTGGAACTCTGTGGTATAATGAGACACAGAGTTTTGGCCTTGGTGCAAAGCCCGTATCTTGCGATTAGCCGTCTCAGCACGCACAGGGTTGGCATAGGCAGCCGTGAAGTGTGCCTTGAACCGGTTATAGTCTGCTAGCAGCGGTGAGGGCTCGAGTAGCAGAGGAGTGGCCCATTTGGCCGCTGGCCCTTTAAGCAGGCTCAAGATAAAGCAGACTTTGGTCTTGTCTGTAGGGAAGTCGCCCTGCCTTATCTCCATGTACAGTTCACACTGGGCGAGGAAGGCAGGGAACTCCTCCAGGCTTCCAGCAAATTTCTCAGGGACGCTCACCGGGCAGCGAGAGCGGGGAGCGGCGGCAGCAGCCAAGGCCATGGCATTGGACGCAGTCTGTTGCTGGAGAGTAATTACAGCCTGTGTCAGCTGCTGCACCTGGTCTAGGAGCCCCGGCAGGGGGTCCGCGCCTCCTGCCGCTGGGTCAGTCATGGGTGTGCCTGGTGAGTTTTGGGTGCTGGCAAGCTGTCACGACCCAGACCTGCAGGCAGCGACGGGCAGCTTCTGTTGCCCTGGCAATCGGCCAGGACGCGGGCTGCCGTCTGTAGTGCTTGCAAAGGGAGCTCAAGCGTTATCTTAACAGTCCTAATTGGTCTTCACCATAAATCAGTCCAGCCGAAGGGAGTAGCAAAGCACGGTGTCAGGAATGCAAAGGGTCAATAACCGGGGAAAGCAAGCCGAATATATCCAAAGTACTTAGCCAAGTCGCAGAATCAAAGCAGGGTCCAGTGTCCAGTCCAAAAGTCAAGCCGGGTCGGGAACAGACAGGTTTGCTCAGCAGGCAAGAGGGTGCAGGGCGCGGTCACGTCCGAGGGTGATCATTTGTTGCCAGCACAGTTTGTACTGAGGCCAGGATTCCAGATATACTGTGCTGGCTAATTAGCTTGTTAGTATTCTGGGCTCAGATCCCTCCTAGCACGCCTGCGTGCCTCTCTACGCCTGTTCCTGAACTCCAGCCGTCTCCTCTCGCGTAGCCGGTCTCCAGGTGGTGGTGATTCAGGAGGGGATGAGCTAGTGCTTGGTGTAGCCTGATCGGTTCCAGGTGGCCCCTGCTGCTGGCTTGCTCCTTCGGGACTTACGTCCGATGTTGGTAAAGGCATCTGCACAGCAGGGGCTGGGTCTGAAGCAGGCACCTGCTCCGAGTCAGCAGGGGCAGGCATGACACTATCCCCCCCCCTCAGGCCCCCCCTCATCCAAGCCGCCTGGCTTATCTGGGTAGGCCTCGTGGAAGTGCCGGAGCAGGTCAGGGGTATGCAGGTGGGTAGCCGGTTCCCAGGAACGATCCTCGGGAGGGTAGCTTTCCCAGTCCACCAGGTACTGGAGCTGTCCTCGGTGCAGCCGGGAGTCTAGGATCTGACAGACCTCGAACTCTTCCTCATCGTCCACCACAACCGGTGGCGGAGGCGGTGGTGGTTCGTCCCTGTTCGGGTCCGGCGTTGCCACTGGTTGGAGGAGGGAACGGTGGAACACTGGGTGGATCCGAAGGTGGGCGGGGAGGCGTAGGCGGAACGCCACTGGGTTGATTTGCGCCTCGATGGGGAATGGGCCGATGAAGTGAGCGGTCAGCTTGGCGGATCGGCCAGGAGTCCGGAGGTACCGGGTCGAGAGCCAGACGGAATCCCCGACCTTGAGGGGGGCTCCGCCCTGGCGATGCCGATCTGCGGCCAGTTTGTAGGCGTCTTTGGCGCGTTGGAGCTGGGTGCGCAGGAGATCGTGGAGTGCGTGGAGTTCCTCGATCCGGTTGTCGGCCGCGGGGACATTGGCGGGTGGGCCGAGCGGAGGGAAGAACCGGGGGTGCAGTCCGTAGTTGGCCGCAAACGGTGTGGTTTGCATGGAGCTGTGTACTGCGTTGTTATACGCGAACTCTGCCAGGGGTAGCAGAGAGGCCCAGTTGTCCTGTTGATAGCTGGTATAACAGCGCAAGTACTGCTCCAGGGTGGCGTTGGTCCGCTCTGTCTGCCCGTCGGTCTGGGGATGGTAGGCGGAAGACAAGTGAAGCTCCATCCCCAAATCGTGCTGGAAGGCTTGCCAAAAGCGGGAGGTAAATTGCGGGCCCCGATCCGAGATGACCTGCGTGGGCAACCCGTGCAGGCGGAAGACGTGGTTTAGGTATAGCTGGGCAGTTTCCGGCCCTGACGGTACTTTGGCGCAGGGGACGAATTGGGCCATTTTGGTGAACAGGTCCACCACAATGAAAATGCAGGTATGGCCCTGGGATCGTGGTAGGTCTACGATGAAGTCCATGGACACCACGTCCCAGGGGCCGGCGGGAGTAGGCAGAGGCTGTAGGAGACCGGAGGGCTTGGCCGGTACGCTTTTGGCTCGGCGGCAGACCTCACAAGAAGCCACGTACCGACTAACGTCTGCTCGGACGCGAGGCCACCAGAAGTCTTGGGTTAGTAGGTGAGCTGTCTTGTGTTGCCCGAAGTGGCCAGCCGGGGGTGCATCGTGGGCAAGACGGAGGATGCGGGAACGGAGGGGCCCGGGAGGGACATACAACTGCTCCCGATGGTAGAGCAGCCCATCCCGGGTGGATAGTTCTCCGGCAGGGTCTTGCTGCGGTTCCTGCAGGTGTTTCTGAGCCCAAGGGTCGGTGTCTTGACTGGCCTGTATCTCCGCTACCAAGGCGGGTGCGGTCAGAGTGGCAGCAAAGACCGAAGGTGGCAGGATGCTTGCCTTGGGGGCTTCGGTAGCACTAGAGGTGCTATAGTCCGGCCGACGGGACAGAGCGTCGGCTTTTTGGTTCTGAGAGTGCGGGACGTAGGCAATGGTAAAGTTGAACCGTGAAAAGAACAGGGACCACCGGATCTGCCGCTGGTTCAGCCGGCGGGTGGTCTGCAAGTGTTCCAAGTTGCGGTGGTCTGTGAAGACTTGGACCGGATGTCTGGCTCCCTCAAGGTGGTGACGCCACACCTCAAAAGCCACCTTGATAGCCAAGAGCTCCCTCTCCCATATGGTGTAGTTGCGTTCGGCGGCGGAGAGCTGCCGGGAGTAGTAGGCGCAGGGTTGCCACGGCTGGCTGGAATCGTCCCGCTGGGAGAGCACGGCTCCGAGGGCCACATTGGAGGCGTCTGCTTCTACCATGAAGGGCAAGCAGGGGTCAGGGTACCGCAGGAGGGGACTTGAGGAAAAACTATGCTTGAGGTGGCGGAAAGCCTGGTCGGCTTCTGGGGTCCACCGAAAGGGCTCCTTAGGTCGGAGGAGTCTGGTCAAGGGCTTGGTCAGGTCGGCATAGCCTGCGATGAATTGCCTGTAATAATTGGCGAAGCCCAGGAGGCGCTGGACGTCCTTCCGTTTTTGCAGGGCCTGCCACTGAAGGATGGCGTCAACTTTCCGCGGATCCATCTGGGTTCCTTGGGGGGAAATGATGTGCCCCAGGAACTCGACGGACTGGAGGTGGAAGGCGCATTTCTCCAGCTTGGCATACAGGCGATGGGCTCGGAGTCGCTGTAGCACCTGGCAGACGTGTTGGACGTGCTCCTGCTCGGAAGTGGAGTAGACTAAAATGTCATCCAGGTAAATGATCAGGAACCGGTCTAGTAGGTCGCGGAACACGTCATTCATGAATCGTTGGAACACGGCAGGGGCATTGGTGAGCCCAAAGGGCATAACCAGGTGTTCGTACTGGCCATACCTGGTGCCAAAGGCGGTCTTCCACTCATCCCCGGCTTTGATACGAACCAAGTTGTAGGCCCCTCGAAGGTCGAGCTTGGTGTAGATCGTGGCCCCTTTGACGCGGTCGAGGAGCTCTGGGATCAGTGGAAGCGGGTAGCGGTTCCGAATGGTAATCTTGTTGAGGGCTCTGTAGTCGTTGCAGAGCCGCAAGTCCCCGGTCTTCTTTTTGACGAATAGGACAGGTGAGGACAAGGGCGAGGTGGAGGGTCGAATGAACCCTCGGGCCAAGTTCTTTTCCAAGTACTCCCGGAGGGCAGCCAGTTCCGGGTCCGCCATAGGGTAAAGGCGGCTTGCTGGTAGCGGGGCGCCGGGTATCAGGTCGATGGCGCAATCGTAGGGCCGATGTGGGGGAAGCTGGTCTGCTTCCTTCTCATTGAAGACGTCCGCGAACTCCTGATAGGGAGCTGGTAGTGCGGTGGCGGCCCCCAGGAGGCTGGTGGTGAGTGGGGAGCCAGGTTGATTGGCAGACGGCACAGGAGCCGAGGCGGGTGGTAGCGTGGAGCAGGGCGCGAGGGCACCCGAAAAGCTCAGTTTGCGTTGCACCCAGTCCACACGGGGGTTGTGGGCCTGCAGCCAGGACAGGCCTAGGATGACAGGGAAACGGGGCATGCGGGCCAAGTCAAAGGTCTGTTTCCCTTGGTGCTGCTGGACCCATAAAACGAGTGGTAGAGTCTCGTGGCAGACGGGTCCAGAGCGCAGCAGACGGCCATCCACTGCCTCGACCAGTGTAGGAGTCTTCTTTTCCCGGACAGGGACGCCATGCTCCTTGGCAAAGTGGTTGTCCATGTAGCAGCAGGCAGCCCCTGAGTCCAACATGGCATGGACGAAGATCCACCGGTCGTCAGGGAGTTGCAGACGAATCGGGACCAGGAACGGGGTGGGTGGTGGGTGGACGGAGCTGGAGGACCTCAAGAAGTGCCCCAGGTCAGGCGATCCAACTAGAACTGGGGCTGGCCTTTTACCGAGGCAGCGGAGCTTGTGGGGCGCTTCGGTTTGGCCGGACAGGAGCTTGCAAAATGCCCGTCTCCACCACAATACAGGCACAGGTTGTGGGTGCGCCGTCGGTTCTTTTCCTCGGGTGTCAGGCGAGGGCGGGCGACGCCCAGCTGCATGGGTTCTACAGCTGGCGGTAGAGCTGGGGTGCCTGAAACGGGAGCTGCCGTGGGAACTCTGGTTGGAGTAGCGCCCCTCTTCTGCCTCTGGCGTCGACCTTGCAGCCGCCCATCGATGCGTAGGCACAACAGGATCAGGTCTTGGAGGGCAGCTGGGCGGTCACTGCGTGCTAGTTCATCCAGGACAGCATCAGAGAGACCCTCAGTATATTGGTCCACCAAGGCAGCTTCATTCCAGGCCAGGTCTTGAGCCAACAACTGGAACTCTGTGGTATAATGAGACACAGAGTTTTGGCCTTGGTGCAAAGCCCGTATCTTGCGATTAGCCGTCTCAGCACGCACAGGGTTGGCATAGGCAGCCGTGAAGTGTGCCTTGAACCGGTTATAGTCTGCTAGCAGCGGTGAGGGCTCGAGTAGCAGAGGAGTGGCCCATTTGGCCGCTGGCCCTTTAAGCAGGCTCAAGATAAAGCAGACTTTGGTCTTGTCTGTAGGGAAGTCGCCCTGCCTTATCTCCATGTACAGTTCACACTGGGCGAGGAAGGCAGGGAACTCCTCCAGGCTTCCAGCAAATTTCTCAGGGACGCTCACCGGGCAGCGAGAGCGGGGAGCGGCGGCAGCAGCCAAGGCCATGGCATTGGACGCAGTCTGTTGCTGGAGAGTAATTACAGCCTGTGTCAGCTGCTGCACCTGGTCTAGGAGCCCCGGCAGGGGGTCCGCGCCTCCTGCCGCTGGGTCAGTCATGGGTGTGCCTGGTGAGTTTTGGGTGCTGGCAAGCTGTCACGACCCAGACCTGCAGGCAGCGACGGGCAGCTTCTGTTGCCCTGGCAATCGGCCAGGACGCGGGCTGCCGTCTGTAGTGCTTGCAAAGGGAGCTCAAGCGTTATCTTAACAGTCCTAATTGGTCTTCACCATAAATCAGTCCAGCCGAAGGGAGTAGCAAAGCACGGTGTCAGGAATGCAAAGGGTCAATAACCGGGGAAAGCAAGCCGAATATATCCAAAGTACTTAGCCAAGTCGCAGAATCAAAGCAGGGTCCAGTGTCCAGTCCAAAAGTCAAGCCGGGTCGGGAACAGACAGGTTTGCTCAGCAGGCAAGAGGGTGCAGGGCGCGGTCACGTCCGAGGGTGATCATTTGTTGCCAGCACAGTTTGTACTGAGGCCAGGATTCCAGATATACTGTGCTGGCTAATTAGCTTGTTAGTATTCTGGGCTCAGATCCCTCCTAGCACGCCTGCGTGCCTCTCTACGCCTGTTCCTGAACTCCAGCCGTCTCCTCTCGCGTAGCCGGTCTCCAGGTGGTGGTGATTCAGGAGGGGATGAGCTAGTGCTTGGTGTAGCCTGATCGGTTCCAGGTGGCCCCTGCTGCTGGCTTGCTCCTTCGGGACTTACGTCCGATGTTGGTAAAGGCATCTGCACAGCAGGGGCTGGGTCTGAAGCAGGCACCTGCTCCGAGTCAGCAGGGGCAGGCATGACACATTCTGTTTGAACAGCCAGTCACTCAAAGGCTCTCAGACTCTGTGAAGCATTAAACCTTGATAGTGCATCACAAAGATCAATGCCAGCAAAGGTGGAGTGAGATGACTTATATAGTAGCTTAGAAACAGCAATATTGCTGCTACTTTAATATTGCTCCTACTTTGGTCGGAGTTACAGCTCAAATGTCACCACAGAGAAGGCTCTGTTCAGAAGTTTTCTGCTTAACAACTAAAGGGGCACCAGGGTCAGGCTTTAGATAATCTAACTTTTTGGGCAACTTATTGCCACTGATAAGCATTTTTAATAGTACAGCTTGATAGTGTTCAAATATTCTGAGAGCCAGTTTGCTGTAGTTTGGGGGGGCTCTCCTCAAAATCCCCTGCTCCCCAGAGCCACTTTTCCCATGATAATTATGGTGGGAGAGCCCCAAAAACTGCACAGAACCCGCAGGGGACTCTCCCCTACAAAACCCCCAAGTCCCAAAAAGATTGGGCCAGGGGGTCCCTGTCTTTGGGCTCCCCAAAAGGCCCATTGCCAACAATGATGGGGAAAGCCCAATTAGCCACTTCCTCCACTATAATTGCTGTGGGAAAAGTGGCTCTGGCCAGAGCGGGGTTTGAGGGAGAGGCCCCAAAACTGCAGGGCAGCTTCAGGGGACTCCTCAGCATGAACCCCTTCTGGCCCAAAAAGACTGCACCTATCTGTGGGCACCCCAAAAGGAACACTGCTCCCAATGGTGAGAAAAAACCAATTAGAGCCACTTCCTCACTGTAATTGTCGTGGGGAAAGTGGCTCTGGGAAGCAGGAGGTTTTGAGGAGAGCCCCCCAAACTGCTGTGCAGCTTCAGGGCACTGTCCCACACAAAACCCACAAAGCCAAAAAGAAATTGGGCCAGGGGGTCTAATTCCTGGGGCACCCAAAGCCAAACCTAACTTCACACCAGATAATCTCTATAGGACCCAAATGCACTACATCCCTCTACTCTATGAACCCTGCAGGCCTGGAACCAATATAAACCCAGTTGCCAACGTCACTGCCACACAAAACACAATCTGCTCAAGGTCTGCTCTGCAGACCTGGCTGCAGCAAACCCAGATGCCAGCTCTCCAGCCCTGCCTCAAACAACACAGGGAGAGCTGGCCAAGCACAACAAGCATGCTGACTCTGGGTCTCTCACCCAGGTGCCAGCTTCCCTGCCGCAGAACACACAATCTGCAGATGCCAGCTCTCCAGCCCTGCCCTAAACAACATGGGGAGAGCTGGCCAAGCACAACAAGCATGCTGGCTCTGGGTCTCTCACCCAGGTGCCAGCTTCCCTGCCACAGAACACACAATATGCAGATGCCAGCTCTCCAGCCCTGCCCCAAACAACACAACTCTCAAACAAGAGAAGTGGTGGACCGCCACACCTAGCTCCACATCATTCTGTATCTGACACAAAGCAAGAAGCATTTTGATTTACCTTGAGTGATGGATGGTTGGCTGGTCCAGGCTCTTTTGCGTTACCCAGGGTGCACCACAAGGAGGCGAGCCAGAATTGCACCCCAAATGAGGAAGATCACTGGGAGGGCCTCAGATTGTGTGAGAGGAAGGCATAAGAACATAAGAGAAGCCATGTTAGATCAGGCCAATGGCCCATCCAGTCCAACACTCCGTGTCACACAGTGGCAAAAATTTATATATATATACACACACACAAACTGTGGCTAATAGCCACTGATGGACCTCTGCTCCATATTTTTATCTAAACCCCTCTTGAAGGAGGCTATGCTTGTAGCTGCCACCACCTCCTGTGGCAGTGAATTCCACATGTTAATCACCCTTTGGGTGAAGAAGTACTTCCTTTTATCTGTTTTAACCTGTCTGCTCAGCAATTTCATCGAATGCCCACGAGTTCTTGTATTGTGAGAAAGGGAGAAAAGTACTTCTTTCTCTACTTTCTCCATCCCATGCATTATCTTGTAAACCTCTATCATGTCACCCCGCAGTCGACGTTTCTCCAAGCTAAAGAGTCCCAAGCGTTTCAACCATTCCTTCTCTCTCAGCTCAGCAACACACCAGCATCACTGTCCCATTAGAGGGATCTCAGCATTGGTATGGCTGCTGGCTGCCTGTCATCATCACTGGCACCTCCCTCTTTCTTCCTCCTCCCTCTGAAAAAAAAAACTGGGTTATCCTGGCTGGGCCTGTGGGTGCTGTCGGTTACAGTTGGGGGCTGCAATCACCCTTTCAATATTATTGGGCATGTGTGGATGGGGGACTGGGGAAATTTGGATCGCTTTGCAGTTTTTAAACCAGCATTCACTTTTGGTTTGGGGTGGGATGAGGGGTGGGGGGGATGCACTGCCAATCAATTTGTGAGTGAGTTTTTGGGCTGTCTTTGGACTCTAGTCTATTTTTAGTGGATGAGCGTTTTACAACCACCTTCCAAGAGAGAATGCAGGTACAAGTAGTTGCTCACTTCATTCACTCTCAAAGTCTACGTTTGGGGAGCCGAACAGAGGCAAGTTGACCTTCAGGAAGACCAACTGCTCAACTGTCCAGGGTTGCAGGCAAAAAGATGTGCTCGCTCTGCACACTCATCGGTGGGCATGAGAGGAATGCCTTGGCCACAGAGAAGAGGGCTGGCCAGACCTCCTCCTTCGTGATCCAGTAGTCCAAAGGAGATGCTTCCTGCAGCTCAAGGGGCTCCAAAAGATAGTCCCTCACCATCGCAACACCTGTCTTCGCTCTCGTTGCCCTACCGCTCTTAGAGGGGCCAATGACCCACCCGATGAATGTCACCTCAGCACTCTTCGTGGCATGAGTCTGGTGGGAAACACTGCCTAGCTGGTGAGGTTGGAGATGAACAACAGCAGTGGAAGTGGCAGATGAGCTGCTTCCATCCCCCTCCTCCTAAACTACCGGCACTGGGCCCACCCTGACTCTGGAATGCTCGACCTTCTGGGAGAGCTTGTCTCGCCAGCGATCGAGCTTGTTGGCCCGCTCGGCAACTGTGCCCTTAAGGCGCGGGTCTAACATGGTCGCCATCATGTAGACCTTATCCTGGGTGAAAGTCTGAAAGTGGGCTTAAAGCCCTTCCTGCAGCCTAACAACCAGGGCACGCACCACTGGAAGGTCTGCACGGCCTTGAGCTGGCACTAGAAATGAGGCCAGGTCCTCACGGGCCATCTGGACCATGGGGACGACCAGTGTGATGCTCGCCATGTCAGACGAGAGCATTTCTGTGTAGGTCTTGAAGGGCCCAAGAACCTCCACAGTCTGAGAAATGACCACCCAATCCTCTTGGATGAGACAGTTCTCATCCCGAAAGACCCTCGTCTCAGAGACAAAGACATCCAGGACTGCTCTATGCTCCACCATGCACTCCAGCATGGCACAGGTGGAGTTCCATCATGTGCTGATGTCACCGATCAGGCGGTGCCCTGGCACGCCTATCAGTGTTTGTTTCTCATGCAGCCGATACGAGTCCGTATTGCTGCATGAGAAGTGACCTGTGATGTGCCGACACTTCTGGGGCAGAAGTCGGTACTCATGGGTCACGGCTAGATACAGACGATCCTGGCTTTTCATCTGGCCCAATGTGTCCTTAACAACGACGCATTGGGCCACACAAGGAAGGCATTTCAGGCCCTGACGCTGGACAGCTGCCTTGATGTTGGAGACACCATCAGTCACCATGAAGCCTGTGTGATGTCCCCACTGCCTACCCAGCCCTCTAACTGCCGTGAAAGGATGGCTCTGAGAGTGTCCGCCATGTGCAGTGCATCGACTGCTTCGGTGTGCAGCAAGGCCCAGCGATAGCCAGCCTAGTGGCCCTGACCCTACCTGCCACTACTGCTGCCACCCCCACACTGCACTGCCTCCAGCTCTCTGTGTTGCCACCAATGCGCAGTCAGGGAGAGATACCCCTCGAACACATGTTGGGAGCTCCAGATATCTGAGGTGAAATGAACAGTCCCCCCGGCAGCACGGAACAAATGCTCCTTCACTACAGATCTGGTCGCCCTGAAAACAGCTGGCACAATGGTCCTGCTAATGGTGGTTCTCGTAGGAACTTTGTACCAGGGCGCCAGGTACTCGAGCAACCCTAGCACCCCAGGATTCTCGACCACTGAAGCCCATGGGTGATCAACCTTGTAAGGTTCCAGGCAATCACCCTCCTGCCATACCTGATTCCCCCTCTTGGCACACAAGTGCCACCCCTACCAAACATCTCAGGCAGAGATGCCTGGTGTCCCTGTACTCCCACAGAACGCTCCTGGAGAGTGGAGGTAGTCACGATGGGACGGACCTCCTGTCTGGGTGGTGTTGGCCGCTTGGGCACCACAGCACCAGCCTGCTTCTCCCCCTTAAGAAGCACCCCCGGGTGGTGCTTCCGCATGTGATTCCGCATCCCCCCCGGAGTCAGGTGGGCAGGGTCCCACCCACGACTGATCCAAGCCCTGCACAGCTTGCACTGTGCATAACGTGGATCCTCCATAAGTTGGAAATGCTTCCATACTTCAGAGGTGAACGGATGCCCAAACTGGCTGCCAGGGGGAAGTGGGCAGAGATGGAGGCACCTCGTCTGTCTCCATCTCTTCCCCCTCCACCCCATGCGGCCTCCCCTCCTGGCCATCCCCTGAAGGACTGCTGGTGCCCGAAGGAACCGAAGAAGGGGGCTGGTCCTCCTCAACCAGCTTCTCCTCCAGCTCCTGCACGACACTCTGCACCCTCCTTGGGGTGATCATTTTGGACAGAAAACTGTCCCCAAACCTCATATCCAAATAAGGCTGCTCTTGCTGCCCCTCCTCTGGCTGCTGAGGCCGAGCGACATCAGCTGGAGGAGAGACTGCCCGAGCAGCAGACCCCTGCTCAATGCCAGCACCTACTGGCACCTCTGCTGAGGGTGCCCCAGCAGCAGCCTCGATGAAGGGCCCAAGGCGGGCCTTCTTCTTAATCACATTCTGGCCAGAGGTCATAGTGCTGGAAAGAGGCTGTGGGGTGGCCCCACACACAGGTGTGGAGGGGGGAGACCTGGGTTCTCCCCCTCCCCTCCACCCCTCTAGTCTTCTCCTTGGCCTTGTCCCCAGGGCCCCTCTTCTGCTGCCTGTCACTCATGTCACCCTTGGCCAGTCTCACACAACCTCAACTTAGAGTGAGTTTTTTTACAAACCTAACTCACTGCACTGTACCCTGAACCAACAGGTGTCCTGACCTCTTTTTAAGAAACCTCCCACCAAAACTTGTTTGTTTGGTTTTTTGGTCTCTAACCTGTCCCTCTTTGGGTTGGGGTAGTAGTAGTCTGGTAAAGTTTAGGAGACTAGGTGATCCTGCCTCTACCTGGCTTCAGTTTTTAAAAGGCTACCTTGAGATGAAGGCAATCCTTGTTATATCCTCCTAGTTAAACTTCTCCTAACTAGATCCTGGGACAAACCTGATTTCCTTGCAAACTAGAAATCAGGTGTCCCCTATAACTTGAGAGAAGCTGTGGTTTACCCTATGGAAATCTAAGGATGCACCAGCTTTCAGTGGCTGAAAGCAAGATGCACTGCAACCCTAGTCTCTTCAAAAGGGAGCCTGATGTGGCCTAGTAGTCACGCTGCCTTTTATGAGAAACCTAAAATCTTTTCAAATCACCCCTATCTGGCCTTTTTGAATCTTGAAAGGAGATAAAGCCCTAAACTGGATTTTTTTTTTAATTTTAAAAAACACAATCCCTAAAAACACCCTTATTAGTGGGGCAGCCTATTTAGTGGCCCTAGCAAAAGTGAAAGCACACTCAGACTCCAAAAATAACTCTATAAAAACATGAAAGTGACCCAGCCCATACACACCCTCACCAACCCCCACACCAACCAGAGATAATTTTTAAAAAGTGACAGAAAGAAACAACTTTTAACCCCACCCCCCCCCCACCCCCCCCCCCCAGCACATTTAGAAAAGGCCAAGCAACTCAACTGTTAAAAAAGTGGCCTGTTCACCAATAAGAAACTTTAGGCCAAATCCGTCACCAACACCCCTCCCCCCTAAAACCAGAACCAGGAAAAGGGGGCCAACAGGACAAGAGGATGCAAAACCTGCAGCAATAGAGAATAGATCCAAACAGAAGGCCAACACAAACTCAACTGTTAAAAAGTGGCCTTTTGAACAATGAAAATTAGGCCAAACAGCACCCCTCCCCAAGAACCAGAACCAGAAAATAAAAGGAACAGCAGCACAACACAGCAGCAACAAATCAAACACAGAATCCTTTTAAAACAGTAAAAAACTTAACTTTTAACAATACAGGAACTTTACCAACCCCCCCCCCCCAAAAAAAAAACCCCTTCACCCTAACCCCAAGAAATCCAAGCCACCCAAATCAGGAAAAGTAAAAGAACACTGCACTTTTAAAAGTCCTCTCACTAAAGTAAGATATGGGCAAATTGGCAAAAAAACCCACCCCAGGCCCCCTTCCCCAGCAGAACCCCTAACCCCCTAACCCCAAATAAGCTACTACCCAACCCACCACCCAAATCTGGATAATTAAAGGGACTCTGAGTCTTAAAAAGTCCTTTTACCAACTAAAATAAAAAGAAGAACCCCAAGACTGTCTTACCTTTGACGTCTTCTCTACTCCAGGCAAGTCTGGTAAGGCTGAGAGAGAGCAGCAGTAGCTGAGGCCAAGGGCCAGTCAGCCAGCACAGCACAATCTCTCTCACACACCAACACACACCAACACAGCAGCAATGGAAGAGTCCAGCCAGGCAGATGCCTTAAAAAGGTTCTCTGGCCCTACAGAGAGCAGTTTGAAAAAATAGCACTGCTCTGTGATTGGCCAGACAACAGTGCTTACTTGGATACCCAAGTAAGCAAAAGATCAAAAGAACAACTATGTTGCTGATGGCTGGGGGATCAGCTACACAACAGCCCCGCAAAGCATGCATTTGCAATGCATTTTGCAAATGCATGCTTTGGATTGGCTGCTGGGGCTCCTTTTCCCCCTCTCCCCCCTCCCTGATCCCAGGGAGGCTATGGGAGAGGCGGGAAAAGGCTACCAAAGGTGGGAAAGGAGGCAAGCAGCTCTCCTGAGGCTGCAGAAGCCCCTTTCCCACTTTTTCCATTGACTTCCGTATACTTCCGAATATATATACGGAAGTATACGGGTGTCAGTATCCTATATCTTTAAGGCATATTGGAACTGCCAAAGGATTGTGTAACCCTTGCATACAGGTGTTTAAGTGTTAGCATGTGATAGCATGTGAATGTCATTAACCAATGAGAAATGGGATTGGTTAAGGGGAATACAAGTACAGTAGCCTAATGTCTGTTCAGTGTGGAGTAGGAAAAGACAGATAGAGCGTGGCATACTGATGGACTGATAAGGAAATTGATGATTGTGGACTGTGACTTGAGTATTCTGTTGGACTGAGTATCTGTACCTTTGCCTGGCTGGACTGACTGTAAGTGTATGATTATTGGACTGATTCTTGACTGTGATATCTGCCTGACCCTAATACAACTTTGTTGAACCGGCTGTCTTTGTGAGTGTCTTCATTAGAGCAACAACTGAGACTGGTCTGACCAGAGTGGCCCTGAGGGACACTTCCACTACTACTCTGTCAACAGGGAGCCATACTCGGCTCCTGCATACTGGGCGCCAATTGGAATCGGCTGTATGCGATTCCGTATACAGCCGAATCAGTGGTGATTCAGCAGTTGATTCGGTTTGGCCGAACCGAATGCACACCCCTGCTCCTAGGCAAAATTGTAGTATGCACCAAAAAAGATATAGTGTTTGTTATGCAAATGAGTGTTCTCTGTAGCCTGCCTTCTACTGTATATGACAAAAAAATTATGGGGAAGCTCCAGTGTGCATGCTGTATGGGTCTTCATGCTGTGTGTGTATGGATTCAATAGACCTCCAATGGCCAGCTTCGCACTACCATTTCCAGATGTGTGTCTGGTAAGTGGGAGAGTTTGACAATACTGCATGCAAGATTCTCCTCCCACAACTGTGCTAGAGAACATTTCAAGGGAACTGAGGGGCAGCTTCACAGCCTAGACCTGCCTCATGAGGTTGCTGCAAACAATGGAACAGATGTATTGCAAAATGTGTTAATCACATTTGGAATAGAATTGCAGTATCATTTCTATTTTCATTTGAGTTCTCATATGGAGAAACCAAAAGTCTTTGCTAAATTCTTTCCATCTCCTATTAAGTTTTGCAGTAATGGGGAAAGGCTGTGTAGAAGTGTAGGGAACTGTTTTCCAGTACAGAGCACAGAACTTATCAGCCGTCAAACTTGTCAAAGGTCAATACCAGCACCTTGAATCGTGCCCAGAAACATACTTGCATTTTGCCAGTCTTCCCAGCATGGTCTCCCAGCTGTGTCCCACAGCTGCACCATTGTGACATGGAATGGCATCTGGCTGCTTTCTCATTCAGAGCAAGTTTATGCTGTTCCCTCCAATAGCCTCAAAAACAGCTGAGTAGTTGGGAGGTGCTCCCTGCTGATCAGCTGTTTTGTGGGGAGGTGCTCCCTGCTGATCAGCTGTGCTGATCAACTGTTTCAGACTGTTTAAAGACTCTTTAAAGTTTAAAAGGGCTACAGAAGACAGTCTGAACCAGTTGAGCAGCTCAGCTGTTTTCCAGGTTTTTTGCAACCCCCATTTAAATGGACTGTGGTCTCTTTCAACTGGGTTACCAGGACCATGAACCAAACAAACTAGTTTGGTTTGTGATGGTTGGTTCAACTTGTGGGTCACTCCATGGCTCACCACAAACCACGAACTGAACCAGGTTTTCACAGTTTGTGCCCATTCCAATTTAGTAATACATGGGATATATGAACTGCCTCAGTTGAAAGGATTTTGTCCAAAAGAACGCCAGTGTTTTGATCTTTGACAGCTTCTTTCTGGTTAATCTTTGACAGCTTCTTTCATACATGTACTGTTAAGCCTTGATGTTTTAGTCATCAAGCAATGAAGCACATACGTGTGGCATCACCTAAGACCTAAGGAATTAAAAACTTTCTTTTTGGCCTTTTTCAAAATAACAGCTTGAACAATTTGGCACAGCAAAAGCATGCAATTACTTTATAAATAAAAACATTCAGTATGTGTTTCAGTTTCCAATTGAGGAGAAAAGAATTCTGTTTCCAGGGACAGTTTTTTATTCAGAAAGATCTATCAGAATGAAAACCATTGCACATCTTCAAGTGCCATTGGATGAGTATAATGAATTAAGCATGATCACTGATATCCCAGAATATCAGAAAATGGCTTTGTGAACTAATCAGCTCATCCACATGACGATGCTGTTAGCCAAGACTTGTTATTTGACTAATCCTTATGATCCAGATGACATTCTGTTCATGTTCCAGTGCACAGCAGGTGGGAGAGTGGATTTGTTAAGCTGGGTGGGTTTATCCTCCTTTTATGTGTTCATTCAATTTTATGTTCATTTACTTACTGTACACATATGGCAGGAGAAGCTGCTAAAGTAATAACTGTTATCCTGCAAACAAGCCAGGGAAAAGAAACAGATGTAGAATCTTTAATGTTACTATTGGACATAGTGTGATTGAAGGCAGACATTCTTCTACTGGAGTTGAGGAATACATGAAGGAAGAGAGGTTTCTTAATCTTTTAAAACCCATCCCCATGAGGAATAAACTGTAAAAAGTGATAGAAGTCCAAGAAGGAAAATTGTTGAACAATTAGACTGAAAAAGTTCACTTCTATATGGAAGTTTTATGGTCTGCTACTGGCCTGAGGAATGTTTTATCACTTTAGTATTTGACTTATGCTGTTTTTATGCCCAGGTTTATTTTCATTTGTTTGGGCTTCTTTTAAATTACATTTTATTATTTTAGTTGTCAGCCTCTTTGAGCAGGTTTCCAGATAGGTGACATATAGATTTTTGAAATAAATAAAGGTAAGATGGGTTGCCAACTGTCCAGAGGGGGGGAAATGTCCTGTCCCTTTAATAGAGGCTCGATGGGATGTTATTTACTACTCAGTTTTAACCACCATTCCATTAAAAGCTTCACCTGCCCATGTCCACATATTAAGCCTCTAGTCAAGGCCTAAAGGACTACCTGCTCCCATATAGCAATGCCAGCTCAGGGTTAGTAACTTCCTGGAGACTGGGGGGATAGAGCCTAGAGAGTTTATGGATGGGGAGAGTGCTAAGCAGGCTGTAATGTCACAGAGCCTACCATTCAAATCAGCGGTTTTCTCCAGGGGAACTGATTTCTGTCACCTGAAGACCCTTTGTAATTCCACTATTAAATGAACCTACCCACCCACTCTGGTAATCTTCAGTAACCAGGTGCCTCTGCCATCTTGGACTAGACAGTTGGCAAACAAACAGTAGGGCCTTAGAAACTCGCTCCCAAGGATGATTCATTTGGCACCCTCTATTGTTATCTTCTGCCAACGGGCGAAGATATTTTTTTTCTCTCTTAACATTCCCTTCTCCCTGTTTGTGTGTATCTGTGTTTATATTAATTGTTTAATAATTAATAATTAAGTGTTTTAAATACTAGTGTAGTAAAATCACATCTTAAGAACCATTAAAATAACACCATTAAACAATAAAAATACAGAACTAAAATGCACACACAGACATAAAAACAAAACATTGAGCAGAAATGAGAGATCATTGTGGGAATGCCAAATGAACAAAACAACAAAAAAGTCTTCATCTACTAGTGAAAGATGGCAAGAGAAGGGGGTAGACAAATCTCCCTGGGGAGAAAATTCCAGAGTATTGGTGATACGACTGAGCAGACCCTCTCCCAGGTTGTCACCTGCCTAATTTCAAAAGGCAGAGGCACCCAAAGCAGGGTTTCCAAAGATGACTACAGTGGTCATAAGGCAGTAGGCAATCCTTCAGGTATGTTAGCCTCAAATTGTATATGGCTTTAAAGGTCAATACTGTCACCTTGAATTGTGCCCAGAAACAAATTGAGAGCCAATGTAGATAGGCCAAGACTTAAGTAATATGGTCCTTACAATCCACTCCTGTCAAAAACTCCTCAATGGCAGCCATATGTAGAGTTCAGCAGTAATCTAATCTAGATGTAACAAGGACATGCACCACACTGGCTAGATCTTTTTTTGTCCAAGAAAGTCTGAAGTTGACTAACCAGTCAAAGCTAGTAAAAGACACTTGTGACCACTGCAGCAACCTGCTTATCCGGAAGTAAGCCTGGACCCAAGTCCACTCTCAGACTATAGATCTGTTCTTTCAGGGGGGGGGGGGGTGAAACCTCCTTCAGAACAGATGACATCTTAAATTCGGGGTTAAATCTTCCACTCACCAGTAGCATCTCTGTCTTGTTGGGAGTAAGCGTCAATTTATTAGTATGCATGCACTCCAAAATTGCCTCCAGGAAAAGTTCATGGTTTCTACAGGCCAGACCCGTAGCTAGCAACTTTTTGTTCAGGGGACCCAAGTGGGGCCTGCCATTATATGACTGTGTGGAGCTGTCATGCCATGCTTATACTTATAAATAACCAATAAATAAATAATAAATGCAAGTGGTTTATTGCATAAAAATGTTTCAGGGTTGATATTGTTACAAATAAAAGTGTTTTATTACACAATAATATTTCAGATTTGTTATAATTTATTACAGCTGTTACAGAACGGCCATACAGAGCCAAGATGCATTTAGCTGAAATAGGCCTGTAAGATCAATAAATGGCAGCAAATTAGCAATAAATGCAATAGGTAACAGGGATGTGAGAATGAATCCAGTCATTCCTGCAGAACCCCCAAGCCAAACAAAAGTCATCCCAGGATACATGTGATAACAGGCTCTCAGCATGTACACACTTTTTCACATACTTTGAAACAGATTTCCTCAAATATTACATTTCATTGCTAAATGAGGATTAACACATTTCAGAAACGCTTTAGTTCCTTATACCAAACTGAGTTTCCTGAATTTGAATTCATTCACAAGCACACTGAAAGCACATTGCAACTTTTCATCCTGACTTCTTTGTTTTAAATAGTCCTTTTATCCTTTTGTATGGCTATAATAAAGATTTCCATTCAAATTCTGTCTGGACAGACACGCTTTGACAGCTGAAACCTCAGATTCCAGTTATTTTTCAACATTATATATGCTGTTAAATGCCAACAATTCCTGTCTGATTCAGTAGTAGTAGAAGACGATATTGCATATCCTGCCCTATACTCTGCATCTCAGAGCTGCTCACAATCTCCTTTATCTTACTCCCCCACAACAGAGAACAAAAGAAGCAACTGATCTGGCAAACGGTTACTTTTATAGCTCTGAAAGTGTGAACAAATGCTAATTTCAGGGAGACATGAACTGCTGCTAGAACTGGAAATCACCAGAGTTCAAACAACACTTGACGTTAGTTTGCATTGAAAACACACACTGAAAGGAAAAATACTGAAGAGGCTGTGTGAGGGGGCCTGTAAAAAATGCTAGGAGGCACCATCCCCTCCATCCCCTTGAGAGCTACAGGCGCTGCTACAGGCTTTCTGGGATCAGCCAGGAGCACAAGATATTGACATATTAATGACAACCCAGCTCAAATATCTGTATGAACTCACTCAGCAGTTTCATGCATAGGGAACAATATGGAACCTTGTGGGGCCCCACAAGTCAAAGGCCAAGGAGTTGAATAATAGTTCTCCAGCACCACCTTCTGAAACTTACCTTTCCAGATAAGACTAGAATCACCACAAAACAGTACCTCTCAATACCAATCAAGAAAGGTGGTCCAGAAGAGTACCATGAATGAGTCAACAGAGTCCCGCTGCCTTTGTTCATCTTCCAGAGCAAAGCAAACAAAAACAACTGTGTATTACAAAATAAATAGTGAAAACAACATTTTGTATTATGTTTCTGTTTTATATATAAACAATTATGCATTTATATGCAGAGAAGAAATTATACCAAAGTCCACAGTAGAAAAATCTTCAAAAGGACGGCGATTCCACTAAAACCTTTTCAATGGTAAAAGTCTAAACAAGGAATAGCTGATATATTAAGTCCTCCAATAGTTTGTGCGTGGAATCCAATTCCCTTACAAGATCAGGCTCAAAGGATAAAACTTCCTTACATGTCTGTCGACTAAGACCACATTTTGCATTGGAATGCTTTTTCCAGAGCCAATCTGTTCTGTACGAAATCAATCGACATCAACAAATCTCACTGCATTTTTCGTTAGGCAGAAGCCCAATAAATATTTCAGGAGATATTCAAAAATATCCAGGTGGGCATTTAAAAAAAATTACCAGGCCTGTTTCCCTCACTTATTTAGGTAGGTAGGTAGGTAGGCAGGCAGGCAGGTTTATTGTGGCACCAAGCCAGCATAAAATCTAACTAGGTTACATGAACAAACAAACTAAAAAAACTAAAAACTGTATAAGTAGAATATGAATTAAGGGAGGACAGTACAAACAATATACTAATTAAATTGAATATATAACTATCCACCACACATCAAAAGGAGATTAAAAAGAAATTAAAATAATTTAACAATTTGTGCAATCCTTATCGACACTAAAACAAGCTAAACCAAATTTGGCTACATCAAGGTCTGTTGGAGCAGGCATTTGCTTCATTATGGGTGCTATATATTTAGCACGAACCTGGTTATACTAGGGGAACCTTAAAAATATATGATCGATGGTTTCAATTTCCCCTAGATTGCACTGAAAGAGTCCCTGTATAGGAGGTGCTCACTTAATAGGTTTCTGAAGCAATGGGAGGAAGGGGAGGGGGGTGGCAATGTGATTCCACTGGGGAGCACTGTCTGCCCAATCACTATGATTCTTTCATAGCTCTCCATGGACCATAGAATTAGGACCCTTGGACTTATCGTCTAGAAACTTGGGGATGGGTCTTTAGGAAACAGGCAGTATTAGGTTCCAAGCAAATATGGCCCCCTGGATTCTTCCCATAGAGAATAACAGACCATCAATATTTTGGGATTTGGATTTTTTTTAAAAAATCCCAAAATGGTATGGGAGGACTTGAATACTCCATAATAATGGTATGGAATCCATTCCTGAAATCAGAATCCAAAAATTACATTGTTTTTCAGATGCACATTCCTCCTTGGAGGTGAAACAGGTGGGAGAAAGTACTTTTTCTACTTGGTTTGAAATGATACAACTGCCTTTGTTATATATTGAGAGTGTCATCATAATGTTCTAATGAATCACTCATATCACTAGCTAGCTTCACATAAAATGTGGATTAAATCCTAACTTCTGAAGTGCTCTCTTTTTACCCTTACTGACTATTGCTTTTGTGATCTAATTCATCACAATAGTGCAAGCAATTGTCCTTGCATTAAATCCTGCCTTCTTGGGACAAAAGAGAAGTAAAGCAGCTAGTAGGAAAAGGACTGAAGCTTCTTATGTTTCTATTCTACTCTCAAGTGAATCCACTTAGCAAATACTTTTCCCTGCTACTTAGAATGGAAAGATTGTCATTAATCTGAAGAGCAAAGCAACCTTTAGTTGTACATGTAGGGTACTAAACACAGGATCAAACTGAAGTAGTTCATATGTATTGTGCTTTGTTCAAAACTCCTAAACTACATCTTGCTAATATAGCATTTCAGTTCATTACTGGAAATCAGCACTCCTGCTATTCATTTCCCAAAACTAAGAAACAGACCCAAGAACATAAATGAATAGCATTAAATGGACCTTCAGAGATTGTTACTTCATGGTGTCTAAAATCTATGTTTAAAATGTTACAACACCAATTTCTTTGTTTACGTAACGATGGCTGTGTTCAGACAGGCAACAAAAGCTGCCCCAGGGATGGCAGGTGAGCGCCCTAAAAAAGCATGTCCAAATACACACATCTGTCTGCCATCCCACTCCTGTCTCCATCCCATCCCTGACTCATCTCCAACTGGCTTAAAAAGTGGTACCTTTTCATTGGGGTGCCTCTGATGCACCTCCCCAGAAAACACCCGGGGAGCCACAGACGGGGCACATGAGCACTCCAGTTGCTCCCCCAGGGAGCCAATGATCCATCCCTATTCTGCGGGCCGTCTGGATGCTCCAGGGTGCTCCAGTTTCTGCCAGCTCACTTCCAGGGTGGCATACTGCTGCTCTGAGCTGGTGGTCTGTACTCAGTCTATGCTTGCTTTAAATGCATAGCAGCCTGATAGAATGTCAGTGCACATCCATCTAGTAGGGTATTGTCTACTCTTACGGGTTGCAGCTCTTTAATGTTTCAGGCACATCCACACAGGACCATGCATAGTAGGAAGGAACCCTGTCACCAGACTGGACTTTCCCCAATAAAGTACAGCTTCTGGGTTTTCCAGAGAATTAAATTTAGGAAAACTTATCCAAAATGAGAATAATTTATTTATACAATGAAGAATCTATTGAAATAAAGCTATTTTTACTATGAGAAATGAAGGATGATGCATTCATTCTTATTTGGCTTAATGCATTCATCAGCAACAGCCAGTCTTCCTGCTACAATGCCAACAAAGAATAATCAAAAGTATGTAGGAGAAATAAAGATTTCAGACAAGATCTGCATAGCCTACAGAAAGTAAATAACATTTAAGAATAATAATTTCAAGTTATAAATTGCATCCAATGGCCCTTACATCAGATTTAGAATGGAAAGGATGGTGATTATCAATCCTGCTATATGTGCTGGCATTTCCTTGCACTGTATGGTTTCATATATCAAACTTATTTGAAATCTGCTGCCCAATGATACTGATTGGAAAGAAGCAACATAAATTCATCAGTAGGATTGAGGCTAAAAAGTGTTAACTACCCTTACTGCTATTTGAAATAGAAAACATTAACCAGCATGGTATAGTGAGGCTTAAGAGCAATGGACTCTACTATGGAGGATAGATTTTGTAATGTACTGAGTTGCGAGACGGGTTGAAGGCAACATGCTTTATTCAGTGGTACATTACAAGAGAGGGAACACGCGGGCCGGGTCCCACTTATATACATTACCCGGAACTGCCCCCCAGTCTGACCAATCCAATCCTGGTCACTCAAACATCCCGCCACAGATCTTGATGGGTGGGGCGTCTGGCGAGCTACATCTGGGGACCTGTGGGGTAGCCTCTGTAGCGATCGCCATGCGGTACATCAGCTTATGTTTCAAGACATAACAGATTTGATTACCTTTTCCTCCACATAAAGTGCTGGGTGCCCTTGGGCCAGTCTCTCAGAATTTCCTAGGTCCTACCTGCTTCACAAAGTGTCTGCTGTGGGGAGAGAAGGATTGAGGCTAAAAAGTGTTAACTAATTTACTGAGATTTAAATTGAAAAAACATTAGCCAGCATGATGTGGTAGGGTTTAATATCAGTAGATTCTACTCTGGAGAATTGGATTCGATTCTGCATTCCTCCATATAATGGCTGCAGTCAAATGGGAGACTTTGGTGCAGTCTGGGTGTGCCTCTAAGCTTGCCAGGTTAAACCACTGTGGGAAGGACTGACCAGACAGCACACCCTGCGGCAGTTTCCCTGGGTGCTCATCCAGTGGTGAAAAGTCCACATAACTGCAGTGCCTAAACCAGAATGTGCTGCCTGATTGGTTTCTTTAAAAAAAAAGGTGGGTGCATGAGCATATGCACTCAGGCACTCATGCACATATGAGCAGTAACTTTAAAAAGCTGTGAAAATGGATCTAAATGCAAGTTGAAAAAGTAATGCATTCAATATTAGGTATGAACATGAACTGGGAAAATGTGTTTCATGATGGTTCCATGGCACACCACAAACTGTTAGGGGCTAAATAAACCAGCTTGTGAAGTTTATGGCAAGATAGAATGCCCCCATGGAATGCTAGAGACACCAGACTCACAGTGGATCTGCAGCTGACTCCACCCTACCTGCCCTTCATGTTTGGTGAGGATTGCATGCATGGGGTCTGAGTTACAGCCCCCCCCCCAAAAAAAAAAATATGTCCACATCCTCCATTGTTTTCAATTGAGAGGAAAATAACAACAAAAAAGTAAGCAATAGAAACTCAGCAGAACATAATCAAAGTCCCAGGGGACATTTTTTTCAAGCCCAGCAGAACCAGTGGCATTGTGCCAGTGCAAACCCATCAGGACTAAGGTCCAGCCAGAGAATCTCTGAAGTAAAAACTGAATGCCCAGCAGAACCCAGTGCCAAACTGGCATTGCAAGATTAAATGGATTGTTCTCAAAGCACAAAGTCACAGAAAATCCATGCAAGGGTGCAAGCTGGAGAATTTTACACACATACAAACACACTGTTGCTTTGAAGTTTGGTAAACATTTTGTTAGAGAGGAGACTGTCTGCAAGTGTATCCATTCCTGAACCAGCATTTATCTTCACAAACTGCTGGAAAGTTTTTGGAAAGTTTGTGCTGGTTGCCCTGCCAGGAACTTTACTTTGAGAAACATGAACAGGCCAAAAATTGTCATGAACTTTAGTTTATGAGATGGTTCATGCCCAACCCAATCCAAAATTTTGAGGGCTGTTAAACAATATTGGTCCCCATAACTAAAATCATAGGGGGGACTTTGTCACAACCATGTATTTTGTCTCAAAATGTCTACATTATTTATATGCTAATTTGTTTTTCCATCCTGTATATAAGTTTGGATGGTTTTCTTCCATTTTATTGTATCTGAAGGTTTGTGTATGCATTCACATGAAAGCTTATACCTTGAATAAAACTGTTGGTCTTAAGGGTACCTCTGAACTCTAACTTTATTCTATTGCTTCAGACAAACATGGCTACCTACCTGGATCTATTTGCAACTTTGGTGTGAATTAGGATGTTTTGCAGCCATGGACATACCTGAAAATATTTTTATTTACCTCAGCATGTTTTGCACAACAGATGGTTGTTTTTTCAACTGCTAGACCATTCATGAGTTTTGTATGTGAGGTTTTCAGTTTTTCTGATTCTGTGTCAAAAAAACCTACCACCACTACTACTTGAAAGCCAGGTTAGTGTAGTGGTTAAGTGTGCGGACTCTTATCTGGGAGAACCGGGTTTGAATCCCCACTCCTCCACTTGCACCTGCTGGAATGGCCTTGAGTCAGCCATAGCTCTGGCAGAGGTTGTCTTTGAAAGGGCAGCTGCTATAAGAGCCCTCTCAGCCCCACCCACCTCACAGGGTATCTGTTGTCGGGGGGGAAGATAAAGGAGATTGTAAGCCACTCTGAGTCTCTGATTCAGAGAGAAGGGTGGGGTATAAATCTGCAATTCTTCTTCTTCTTCGTCTTCCCATCACCATCAGATGGGATAATTAAATGGTTTGGAGACCAAAACTGATTTATTTCCTGGTGCTGTGTTCTGTTATATTAAAATATCACCTGTGACTTTTCACTGTAATATGAGGTATTTGAGCTCACAGAAGAAGACTTCAGAAAATGGAGACAGGGTTTTTGGGGGTTGTTGGTGTTGCTTTCTTATACCATATTACTTTGTGGGTAAGATGAAGACTCGTTACTTTCATCAGCAGATGCCCCTAGTAGCACAAGAACTTGCTCACTTGCTTTGTGTTTGGGGATGAACTAGGAAGTCCAAATGACCCTGGAATGGGTCTCTCACAAAAAAGGGGGGAGGAAAGGAGGAAGACCAATTTTGCAGTGGCTCCTACCCATCTTACATGGAGAGAGGGTTAACAGTTTACACTTGCCTTCCTTGCACAAGACAGGGGCTCCTGACTTGAGGCTGTAGCTCCTGGCATACTTGTGTGAGGTGGGGAGCCACTGACTTGAGATGATGGTAGTTCTTGGCCACCTCCTGAAAGCTTCTACCAGCTGCAGCATTTCCTGCCTCCCCGCTTCATGCAAAGTCTGATCTTTGCAGCACTGGCTTTTGAGTTCTGCTGATGTTGGGAAATTTCCCTGGTCATCTTAATGGTCACTCTGCCCCATATGTGTTATTTGTTGTTGAGGATGCCACAGGCTCTCATGACAGGAACTGACTCTCATGGTATTTTGAGACTCATCCTCATTACCTGCTTTTTTCTCTCTTCCCTTCTCCTGATTTTCTCCTCATCTCTTTTTTTGTTTATTTTGTCTGTTTAAGAAGGTATGTGCTGGGTATGTGCAGCCCACTTCCTGGTCTGAGTATCCTATAAAAAAGCCAGAATCTGGCTATGGAAATGTTCAAAGGACAAAACATAAGGAGAGAGACATTCCACGATGTGCTACTACTGTAATAAAGTAATTTTGGACATTTTATAACTCACTAAGAAGGGCTATATGAACAGTCAGTGCAGACTGATGAAATGATGAGCAGATTCCTAGTGATAACTTTTCAATGAGTTATCTTAACACTACTACTATGACTACTACTTCTTCTACTTACACTATTACTTCTCCTTCTACTACTGATAGATAAATGACAATAAATGTTATTTAACAATACAATAATAATTAATAATGCCCATCAGCAAATGGAGAGGGGTATATGGATCAAATGAATGCATGATTCTTTCTCATGTTTAGCATACAACTGGGATCAGCAAAAGGAGGCATACCCCAAAGCAAGTTTACATGTTGATTGGCAACATGTTAGATTAATTTCAGGACTGAACTACTTCAGAAGTCACACATGAGACAGCCTGTATGTATTTGAAAAATTTCCCCCAGAGGAAAATATATATTATTTTCTCTGTCATACTACCTTTCCTCATGCCCCCATGGCATGCAAGATGTTTTTGATATTAGGAAGTTACAGCAGATTGGATGTTTCATGGAAAATAATAATAGGAAATTTAAAAGAAATGTGGTTTGAACATTGAGCAGCATGTTTTCAAAGTAATCAAATGCATATAGTAATATGCAGGGCCAGGTCAATCTTGAATTAAAGATTGCATCATCATCATCATCATCTACTTAATTGCCCAATCCTGGCAAGCTGAGCTCTGAGTATTTTACATAATGCATAAGGCATAATAAAAAACAGTACATAAGCTTAAAACACTACAGTATGTAACATTAAAATTTCTAAAAATAATTTAGGACGGTGTCCTATGAGTAATACCACCCTCATACTTGGTGTGGAAGCAACAGACTTACAGAGCATGTGGAGGGTACAGAAAATGACCAGAAGTGGGAGGAATCAGGAAGAATTCCTCCCTTCAGAAACTGAACATAAGTCCTTGGGCAAAATTGTTGTTCATGTTAACAGTGTTCAGTCATTCATAGTAAGAACACTGTAGGTGCTAGAGAGGATCAGGATCACATCCACTGTACCTGCCCCCTGACAACTGCCCATATATAAAAGTTGTCTGCAATACAGTCTACAAGTGTACATATAGATTTTATACATCTGATCTGGAATACTGCAAAATGTGTGCGCAGACAGTTGTATGGATGTGTGGAAACATTGCTAAAGATGTTTTTGCACACAGATCTCTGAACTAGGACCAGGGGTCATGATTCTATTCCTTCCTTTGTGCATTAATGTTAAGCATAGCTATTTTGTATATTTTGCACTCACAATTGCAACTTTGGTAGTATATGTGTTATGATAGAGAGATGTAGGATGGCTTAATTGAATGATGTAGGATGACTCTGGGAATGGAAGTAGAGATTTTTCAAAAGATTGAAGGAGATGAATTTCCTTTGTAGAAACAAATAGGGTGGATAAGGGATGACCATTTGGCCACCTGTTAGGAAGAGGCAAAATTGATGGCTAGTTGGATACAGTGAGTGGGGTCATAAAAAGTTGCAACACACACCTTAATTTGGTTGGAGAAAGGTTACACATGAGAATTCATGCCAAGTTTCAAGGAAAGGAATACCAAGGTAGCACCAATGATGTTAACTACTTAGGTTAGCCTAATTTTTTATTAGTTCACAATAACTTGTGGTGTTTTGATACAGTTTGTACTCCAGTGAGTTGACAGCATATTGTAGTGAACAAAAGTCTTCTTTTAAAAAAAAATTCAGATTGGTCAAAAATCTCCTCTAAGAGCTTGACTGCAAACCCATATGTAGACCAGAAGCCCCGAAGTGGGCTACAGACAGGTGGCTGTGGAAACAAAACAGACAGGTAGTGGGAAACAAAAAATGAACACAGCCAAATTCACACCACCCCTATTTGTGATTCAAACCATGGATAAAAAGTTGAAGGGCACAGCTTAAGTGGTGGCATGCTACCCCATACAACAGGAGGGGAGGAAGATTTCTGCCTCTTGGGTAAGGACAATGGGAAGGATGGAGACGAGGGAAATGACTCTTTTATAATATGAATGGCCATTGCCTCCTACTAATAGTATACATATACAGTTTTTCACGTACAATACTCATTTTGAGCACTTCTGTACCAAATCATTAATGCAGTGTGTGTGTGGGGGGGGGGGGAATGTGTCATCTGTCTACCAAAGATTACATTTGAAAACACTGTGAAAATTATGGCTGGAAAGATCAAGTAATCTTGTAAGTAAGGGGAATAATGGAAGTACATCAGACAAAATCCAGACTCGCTAGCTTTTAAAAGGGATTTTTGCCTTCCTAGAATGAAAATATGAAATCATTTCTCACCTTGTAAAAGTCAAAGGCAGTCTCTGCATTTTCATTATTGTGTTGAAATCCAAATATTATTCTTCCATTCTCTAACTCATTCTCATCACTGTGTGATCAAACTATAGCCAGGGAAGGAAAGGTTAGATTTATCAATCAAAGTTTGCTACCAGCATTCTAAATAATTGAACCCTCTGGAAAAACAAGCTTTATGTATTCTTTTTTTGTTTTTGTTTTTCAATATCTCCATAAAAAGTCATTTCAATATGTTTGGTTCTGTGGCAGGAGGTTTTTATGAAGTGTTTATCCTTTTCACAGTTCCTGACGGAAGAGCAGATATATACATATAAATATATTTGCAGTTTTGGCCTCAGCAAACTTTCCAGAAGAATTTAAAACTTTTATTTTCTTTTAAAATATGTTGCTTGTCTGACTGCATGCTGAGCCTAAGGGGGCAGGGCAAATTAGAATTCATAAAAAATTAAGCCTACTTTATATACACAATAGAGATATGATTAGTTTCCAAATGATCTGCATTTCAATCACCACATCTTCAAATTGTGTGTGTGTGGGGGGGATTATAAGTGATATGAAAGACCTTCAGTGATAGATGAAAGACCCTGGACCAATGCTCCCTCTAAGCTGTGGAGTCTTGTGAGCAAAAATTCTGCTTTGTGAGCTACTGGCATTAAAGTTGTGAGCTACTGCTAGGTGTGAGAAAATGACCCCTCTTTTCCCTAATATCATAGCCACAAACATGGTTGCCAGGGCACCTGGAGAAGTGAGCTTGCATCCGCCTGGCCAGTGAATGCGAGTAAAGCTATCCAGGAACTATGTAGGACTCAAGTGTACCAACCGCCAAGTATATAAGTGCTTGAGACAGGCACTGAGTGTCTGCAGACGCACACGGACGTTTCCCTGCTACCACGTGGAGTCCGCCATGGCGAGGAGGAGGCTACGCCACCACGGAGCTGTCCAGGCGAACGGTGTTGAAGCGCTAAGCATGGAAGCCACTGTGTCTCGCTAACACCACATGTAGCCATCTTCCTGCCTGGTTGGGCTTCATTCCTCCTTAGTGGGAACCTCACGTACACACCTTGAGTCATTCCTAGCCCGCAAGCAACCTATCTATCTTATGAATGGATTAATAGCTCAACTGTTGATCCTGATTGCTAAGTAATATCCTGAACAGCAGTCCTCACCCAGGAGATGATGAGAAAGAGGAAGGATCTCTCCTGCTACCTCCAAGCCCTTTTGTCTACACCGGAATACCTAGGTCCATATCTGATTCCCTATTGTCACCTTCCCAGATAATCCCATCTCATCCCAATCACCCAACCATTTCCATACTGATATCACTGGAGCCACCCCAGGCCCTGTCGCAACTTGGAAGTTTCCAGGATGCCCAGGATGAAGGTGATGTTCATTGGTCGAAGCATACACCCAATCAGGTGTCGCCATGGACTCGCCATTGGTCCAGCCGATGTCCAGCCTTCCTGGTCATCAGCGGAACCTCCCATTACCACTCCCAGTCACCTCCCATCCCCTCAGGACTGAGGTGACTCTATATAACCTGTGGACTAGCTACCCACAGGTGTGTTCTCTATTCAGCAACCCCCATATCCCGCTGTATAGATCCATCCCCGATTCCTGATCAGTTTCGGGTCCATTCCCCATTCCCTCATTCGTCGCCATCGGAGTCTTCCTTGGAGTCTGCGAGAGGTAGTATCACCCTGTATGTTTATCCTTATATGTACCCCCTATCGATCTCTCTATATTTCTTTAGACCTGTGTGAATGTGTGATTGTTTTTGTACCTTGTGTGAAAGAACTATTATTTCAAATAAATTACAATTGATTTTATTAAATTAGAGTCCATTTTATTGAGCATCACTCTCTGAATGGTTGAGCCTGGTATACATAGATAAAAAAGATTCCTATTGGGCCAGCTGTCTCTCAACCTAATTCCCCAAGTTCATTTTGAGAGCAGTTACCCTAACATAGGGCTGCCAGGTTTATGTTGGAAAATACCTGGAGATTTTGGGTGTGGTTCCAGGAGATGGTGGGGTTTGGGGAGGAGAGTGGCCTCAGCATGGGACAATGCCATAGAGTCCACCCTTCAAAGCTGCCGTTTTCTCCAGGAAAGGTGATCTCTCCCAGCTGGAGACCAGTTGTAAAAGTGGGAGACCCCTAGGCTCACCTGGAGGCTGGCAACACTAGCTACTGCATAAATTAGTTTGCTCTGGTGTCATTTTTCCTGAACTAAGACAAAAATGTGTGAACCAGAGGCTAAAATCTGTGAGCTAGCTCACAGTTACTCAGCTTAGAGGGAATGCTGCCCTGGACAGCCACTGCTTTTCAGAGTAGAGTTAGACAATACTGACCTTGATAAACCAATAATAAGGTAGCTTCATGCATTTATATGTTCAGAAGCACATCAAGGATTAAAGTTCTAACTTTGTTACCTGCTACATTAGTTTTCTCTATGCACTTCCAACAATAATTGATTTTGTTTTTTCTTTAGCCATGGGAGCCTCTGCCTCTTTCTGCTGTGTGTGTAGACTAGGTTTTAAAATCTTGACCCAGAGTCTAGGGGTCATTTGGAGAAAAAGAGGTGCCAGAGCTCATTAGCACAATACATTTGTATATGCCACACACCCCCTGACATCACCAGAAGGTGTGCGAAATTATATCACCTTATCATATACCTTAAAATGCTTCTTGAATTTTATTATCATAATAAAAACTTACTGCACAGCTACTACCAGCTTCAGAAAGATTTTGTTCAGCACCAAGAGCACTCCTTCCCAGCCAGACCCCACTACACAGCCAGTAATACACAGTTCTGGACTCATCCTCCACTACTACTAGTGCCTCAGGGTGCTTGCTGATTACACCGACCTATCACAATTAACCTGCCCAATTCCTGCCTTGCTAGGTATAGCCCAAACAGTCAATGACTGGGCTTACTTAATCAAGCTCCACTATGACGTTATGAGCAGGCTCCCAACCTAGTCCCCAAAATTTCTGCTTTGCCCTAAAGGCAAACAGCCAATCTAATAATGCTTAAATGGAGGGTGGGTGGTTCAGCAGCTAGCAGCAAAGCCTGGCTAGGGAAGGAATAACTAGAATATAAGTTTGCAAGCCACACCTCCCTATTGGCTGGACCTACTTGAGTTGCCCAATGAGCCTTGTGAATCATTATTGCACCAAGGCAAACCGATCTTCATCTTTAATGCTGGGAAATCCATGTTCCGTGAGTTATGGAGAACAGGTGGTAGAATGCATTAGCAGAGTTCTTGGGTTTATCACTTCATAGTGTAGGTGGAAGTTCTGTTTTTTCATAATCTCACAGAAAAAAATCTCTCAATGAGCAGAAGGCTAGCATGTCAGAGAGGAGATCTGGACTGTCTGTCTTCCTTTTCAAAATGTTTACTTCAGTTAGGGGCATTTTCCCTGCAAGAGAGTTAAAAACATGATTCTCCTTACCTGCACTCTGACTAGTACAGAATTATAAATGGGGGTGGGGAGGTCACACGCCACGAAGAAAAACAAAGCAGTCCACAGGAATAAGATACAGTGAATTTATCCAACTTAACAAATAAACAAATTTGTTTACATTTTGAACTATGCTGCTTATATATTTGTTAAGCCTAAAACAAACAAGCAGCACAAAAAACATTGATTTAGTGCAATATAAATATGTACAAGACAATTAAGAATCTTAAATGCTTGCTAAAGAAAATATTCAAATCTGGTCATTCTTTTGTTTTCACATCAGAGAGTCTTTACTTGGGATTGAGGAGGGAGAATGTTTTGGATTCTGCCTCCCCTCTCCTACTACAGGCCCTTATGTCCTGGAATACAGTTCACACCCAAGAACAGTACTGGGAGAGGGTGAATCAGTAAAAATCACTGCCATCCATCAGTGGAAATCCTTCCCAAGATCCAACCCAATACTTTTCAGAGATGGCTGGATTTTACTTTGAATGCTTAATGGTAGCCACCGTTACTGTATCAGCATAGAATTTGAATGAAATTCTTAGTTAAGATCTTTGCATCAAAGGACACTATTATTGGCCAATTTATGTAGCTCATTGACTTGGACTTACTAATCACTCACAATAGTTTTCTCATGTTAGCCATTATAAATATTTGTTTTTATTGTATAAACATCTGTTTTGTAACCTTTTCTGATTTATAGTCCAGAATTACAAAATTTCATCCCCATCAACTCCATCTGGATAATGCCAAAAATGGTCATTCAATTTTGTCATGAACTTCTAGGAAACAATCAAAGCAGATCTCAGTTGCATTTTAAACCTTGCTTTGACTCATTGCAATGATAATGTTGGAATAGTCATTATGGTCATAACTAGAAAGGTTACATAGCAGGCCATTTGTGAGGAAGGCAACTTTGTGCAGGAAAGGAGGAACAAAATCTGCCCAATTGTCCTCAAAAGAGCACCATACAGCCTCCAAATGGCTGAGAGACTACTTAACAGCACTACAAACTACTCACACTTAAGAGACTACTAACAGAAGTTTGACAAATAGTCCTTTTACATTCTTTCTCTCCAAGTGTTCAAAAGGTTTGTCTACTCATATCTGTACTTAAGCTATTTCCCAAGAAAAAAGGAGTACGGCAGATAAATGTTCTGGTTAGTTGGCATCCCTACACACAGTTCCACTGTACCCTAGGGTCCCTGAAAAACCCCTCATTTTCCTCTTCCTGATGATAACTATTTTGTTATTTCTTGCCATTGAAAAGAATAAGGCAACCATAACTTGTGCAGAGTTTAATATTTACACATCAGAGCCACTGAACTGGGGGTGAGGATTATTTTGCATTCAGTGAAGTCTTTGACAGATTATTGGTGGAATTTTACTGAACAAAGTGAACTTTTCTGGTAGGATTATATTTTAAATCCTGACACAGGATACTACTCATTTAATTTATTTATTGAACTTGCAATTGTCTCCATTTAAAATAGCTTAAAGCCTCCTTGAATCAATGAGCTCTTTCTAGCCATAGGTGTCATAGTCCTTTGAAGGTAATTTTGTTCAGAATTTGTTAACGATTCCTGATAATGTTACACCTAAAGCAAGCAAAAGTGATAGCTTGCAGTCCAGCTAAAGCCTTTTTTTCCTCTACAAGAATTGCAGTACATATGCAAAGCTATAATGGAAGGTGCATTTTAAGTTATTTTACACAGCCATACAGAAAACTTGAATTCCAGAGGAGATAATACTAATACTTTATGACAGAATTTCCCCTGAGTGCTCAAAGTACATCATGCTGATTGTCTCAGTAATATTTGCAACAGTCTGTGAGGGAGGCTGGTATCATTATTTGGTGATAGGCAGCTGCAAATGTTTTAATCCATCCCAACACTGTCTGTGTGTAATAAATGAATAAGTACTCCAGATCCAAACAATTATTTCTGATGTTCTAGACTTTTTGAAAACTCTCTTTGACCATTATTGACCACCTGGTTTCATTTTACCAGGCAATAGGTGTTGGAAATATGTATCTGTGCTGTATGTCCTTTGCAATGTTCTAAAGTTCCAGTCATTATAGGGTTAACACTGTGCTTGATTCCCTATTGTCTGCATGATCAGGGAAGAAGATACTGACTGGTGTCAATCAAGGTCTAGAAGCGGGAAAACCTGTTTTGTCTGTTTGGTCAGTTAGTCAGGTGACTTCCTTTGTTCAGGCAGAGAGGTCAGGAAGGAGGAAGTGGTTTTCCATTAAGCACATGATCTTCTAGTGTAAGCATGTCGTTTTATAGTGTTTGTTATTTTCACCTCCCAGTACCCTTTCCCTGTAGAAATAAATATGTTTTTGCTTTTTCATGTTAAATGCCTCTCAATGATTATTTGATCCAGTGATCCATTGCACTGTTTGAGATAAAGAAAAAGAATTTCAAACAGAATTCCCTAACAAAATTGGTAGCAGGAAGCATGGTTTTTGCCATCAAGCAGGTAGCTTATAGCATGGACTGCTTTTTGAACTCTAAATGACTTTTTAATCTGGATCGCCTTTGAGAGCATTTAGAAAGCAAGCTTCAATGCTGTGCAGACAAGCCTCAATTTAAAAATGACGTCTTATTTTTTTTCTTTTGCCATTACTTCAAGTGTTCTGACTTAAATGAGCTTTGAATTCAGATTGTCTCGATCTGGAAACGCTGCCACTTTTGTCTGAAAGCCTCAGATGTGCTAGGAAGAGAATTTTTTGAGCTTTTAAACCCTTTTTCTATGGATTACGTCAGACCTTGGAAGAGCCTTGCTGCAACCATGCACGCAAATTCAGCTGCATTTTCTCTCCAGTGAGGAAGGAAGAATCTTTAACCCTGCCCTGTCTGATTGCTGTGAAAAATGTCGAACGCAGAGAGAGGAGCCACTGGATCTTCTGTTTCCACATCTTCAGGAACAGTCACTGCAAATCTTGGCTTTGGTACCATGAGTAACCTACCAGTGATAGAATTTAGTACCCTGAAGTTAACTTAGAATAATTTCTCATTCTGGCTCTCCCTCCTAACACAAAGACTTGAGATTTATGGAGCTGAAAGAGTTTTGTCTGAAAATCCCCCTGAGAATGAGCAAGAAAAATCAAATTTTAAAAGACTAGATGGTTTTGCAAAAACTCTCATTTTTGAATCTCTTGAGGCATATGAAATTCCTGAATTGCTCGCTCTTAAAACTGCAAAAGAAATGCTTGAATGCCTAAAGATAAATATAACAAAACTCCCATAAGCACTATTCATGATTTAAAGGGAAAAATATTTGGTTTTCAAGTGCAAGAAGGGGAGAATGTGACTGAAGGCATTTATGTGCATGCAATCCAAACCACAGGAGCTTGGTGAGGCTATTGCAGAAAGAGACTTAATCTCAACTATATTGAAAGCTCTACCCAGTATTTACAAGCCAATTAAGATGATTTTGAGACTGCAAAAGGATTTGAGTCTGAAAGGCCTGTTAAATGTTATCGAGGAAGCAGCCTCCAGATCTCGGGACAAGGACACTGAACTGTCTGATTCTATGTCTGCTTTAGGCCTGAAACCACAGTATAGGAATAAGTCAAAAAGAGATATAATATGCCATAGATGTGGGCAAAAAGGCCATATCGCAAGATATTGTAATAATTGTGATACTGCTGCTGAACAAAGGAATAGCAATTTTAAAGCACATGTTTCAAATGAGGGAACATGGGCACCATCTCGTGGCCATAGAAATAATAGCAGCCAGAAATTTTTAAAGCAGAAATTTTCCAAGTCACATGGCCCAGGTGGGAACAAAGAAAAGAACAGAGAAAGTACTATGCCTGTTAATAATGCGAATTTTATTGGTGAAAGAGGAAGATTTTTGATTGATAGTGGATCTTCTATGCATATTTGTCAATATAAGGGCATGTTTTCAGAGTTGGATGAAAGTCAGAGATCTGAAATGATAGGTGCCAATCAGAAACCAGTAACTAATAAAATGAATTTTAACAGGGATAAATGTAAAGTTCTGCATTTAGGTAGGAAAAATTCAATGCATAGTTGAATTTAGGTAGGAAAAATTCAATTAGGTAGGAAAAATTCAATGCATAGTTATAGGATGGGAGGAACTTGTCTTGGCAGTAGTATGTGTGAAAAGGATCTAGGGGTCTTAGTGAACCATATGCTGAACATGAGTCAACAGTGTGGTGTGGTGGCTAAAAAGGCAAATGCAGTTTTGGGCTGCATCAACAGAAGTATAGTGTCCAGATCACGTGATGTGATGGTATCACTTTTCTCTGCTCTGGTAAGACCTCACCTGAAGTATTGTGTTCAGTTTTGGGCACCACATTTTAAGAAGGATATAGACAAGATGGTACGGGTCCAGAGGTGGGTGATGAAGATGGTGATGGGGATGGAGACCAAGTCCTATGAAGAAAGGTTGAAGAAAGGTTGGTGAGGCAGATGTTTTGTTTGTGATATGTTGAAGAAAAGGGCATATAGTTTAGAAATTAAGCCATGATTCTGAGTATTGTAGGAATGTTCTGTTCAAGGTGTAGCTAAGAGTTGTGAAAATTTAAGTTGACTGAACATATGATGTAGCTGCATGTAGAGAAGCTATGGGATTTGATGGTGCAGTTTGCCTTCTACAGCTGATTTATCCAGGGTGGCATGTCTAGAGGATATATCAATGGCATGTTTAGCCTGGAGAGGAGGCAGCTGAGAGGTGATATGATCACCATCTTCAAATACTTGAAGGGCTGTCATATAAAGGATGGTGCAGAATTGTTTTCTGGGGCCAGAACCAATGGGTTGAAATTAAATCAAAAGAATTTCCAGCTCAACATTAGGAAGAACTTCCTGACAGTCAGAGTAGTTCCTCAGTGGAACAGGCTTCAGGAGGTGTTTTACCAAGCAATAGGTGTTGGAATTGAGCAATTGACAGTGTCCTATTCCTTTAAGAAGGCTTGGAACTGTCAGGGATTGAGTCATCCTTGAGTACAGGTGGTACATTGTCATCAGGTGTAGGCTACATAACCAGTTTGCATTGTGATTGGCTAAGACCTCTAGAAATACAGTAGCCAGCTATCAGTTCACTGTGGGTTAGGGAAAGAATGATACTAGCGTGGCATACTGTTTGGATGATGGATATTGGAGTGATGACTTTGGACCATGTAATGACTACTCTCTTGGACTCTGTATTTGTGCCTCTGCCTGGCTCTACTTGTGTGTAAGTGTATGACCCTTGGACTGCCCACTGACTCTGTTACCTGCCTGAACCCAATACAGTTTGTTTAACCTGCTGTCTGTTTCGAGTGTCTTCCTTGGGACTTTTCCCTGTGACTGGTGAGTCCAGTGGTCACTGCTTCTACATCTCTGACATTGGGCTCTCCTTCCTGAATAAACAATTTTATTAGTAACATATGGTAGTAGAACTATAACTACAACTTATAAAAAGCTTAATATATATTAAGAAAAAGACCATCATTCTACCCCACATCTTACTTTCTCCCACCCCTCCCCCAATTACTTGACCCCCGCCAGTGTTATTTTCTTTAAAAAAAACAGATATTAAAGGTACCCTTAACTATCAAGAAAAAAAACGAAACAAAAAAGAAACATAGGGAAGAAGAACCCCCTTCAAGAGTTATATTGTTATCTTAAAAATCTTAATCCTCAAAAATTGTCCAATGTCCTTTTATTTTCCACTCTTTCTCTACATATCTTCTGAATTTCTTCCACTCTTGGTTAAAAAGTTCTAAATCACAGTCTCTTAATTTTCTTGTTAATTTGTCCATTTCACTCCATGACATAACTTTCATAATCCAGTCCCATTTTTCTGGTATTTTTTCTTGCTTCCACAACTGCGCATACAATGTCCTAGCAGCTGAGAGCAAGTACCATATTAATGTTCTATCTTCTTTTGGAAATTTTTCCATTTGTAATCCCAGCAGAAAAGTCTCTGCCTCTTTATTGAATTCATATCCCAGGATCTTAGATATCTCTTGTTGAATCATTTGCCAAAACATTTTAGCTCTTTCACAAGTCCACCACATATGGTAGAAAGAACCTTCATGCTTTTTACATTTCCAGCACCTATCTGGCATCTTATTGTTCATCTTTGCTAATTTTTTTGGAGTCATATACCATCTATACATCATCTTAAAACAGTTCTCTTTAATACTATGACATGTTGCGAGTTTCATGGAATTTTTCCACAGATATTCCCAAGATTCCATCTTTATTTCTTTATTTACATTAATTGCCCATTTTATCATTTGAGATTTCACTACTTCATCTTCTGTAGCCCATTGTAAAAGTAATTTGTACACTTTTGAAATTAATTTCTCATTATCTCCAAGCAGAACTCTTTCCATTTCTGTTTGTTCTTTCCTTATTCCTTCAGCTTTGATATCATTCTCCATCAAACTTTTTATTTGTTGCATTTGAAACCAATCATATTTATAGTTTAGTTCTTCTGCAGTTTTCAATTCTATTTTCCCGCTTTGTATTTTTAGTAACTGGTTGTATGATAGTTGTTTTTCCTTGACTGTTTTGGCCGTTAACTTTATCACTTCAGCCGGCACTATCCATAAAGGTCTCCTCTCATCACCATATTTCTTGTACTTTATCCACACGTTTAATAAGCTACTCCTTATATAATGGTGAGAGAAAAGACCGTCCATCTTCTTTTTTCCATAGTACAAATATGCATGCCAGCCGAATTTTTTTCCATGGCCTTCTAACATTAGAAGTTTTTTATTTAATAACGTTATCCATTCTTTTAACCATACTAAACAAATTGCTTCATGATACAGTTTCAAATCTGGTAATTGGAATCCACCTCTCTCTTTCGCATCTATCAGGACTTTCATTTTAATTCTAGGTTTCCTCCCGGCCCACACGAATTCCGAAATTTTTCTTCGCCATTTATCAAATTGCTTAGCATCTTTCACAATGGGGATGGTTTGAAACAGATACATAATCCTTGGTAAAATATTCATTTTTACTGCAGCTATTCTACCCAACAGTGACAAATTGAGCTTGTTCCACTTTAGCATATCTTCTTCTATTTTACGCCATAGCTTTTCATAATTGTTCTTAAACAAATCAATATTTTTCATTGTTATCTCTACCCCTAGGTATTTTACCTTAGAGGTAACTTCACAACCCGTTAGTCTTTGTAGTTCTTGTTGTCTATTTTTCTGCATATTCTTACATAAGATTTTTGATTTTTCTTTGTTTATATAAAGTCCCGCCAACTCCCCAAACTCTTGTATTCTCATTAACAACAAAGGTGTAACTTGTAAAGGATTTTCATTTATAAACATTATATCATCTGCAAATGCTCTGTATTTATAGGTAAATCCTTTTATTTGTAGTCCTTCTAAATCTTTTTCTTCTTGAATCTGCATTAGTAAAATTTCAAGAGTCATTATAAACAGCAATGGCGAAAGCGGGCAGCCTTGTCTGGTACCTTTACTAATTTTCATTTCATCTGTAAGATCTGCGTTGATGCACAGCCTTGCACTTTGTTCAGAATATATTGCCTTTATCATTCTTATAAAACTTTCTCCAAGCTCCATTTTTTCCATCACTGCAAACATAAAGTCCCAATTTAAATTGTCAAATGCTTTTTCTGCATCCGCAAAGAATAGCGCTACTTCCTTTTCTGGATGTCTTTCATAATATTCTACAATATTTACAACAGTTCTAATATTGTCTCTTATTTGTCTTTTGGGAAGAAAACCGGCTTGGTCCTCTTTTATAAAATTTATCAAATATTGCTTAAGACGTTCTGCCAGAATTCTTGTAAATATTTTATAATCATTGTTCAAAAGTGAAATTGGTCTGTAATTTTTCACATTTGTAACATCTCTTTCTTCTTTAGGTATCAAAGAAATAACAGCTTCTTTCCATGTATTTGGTACCTTCCCTTTGACTCTTATTGCATTCATCAGCTTCTGTAATTTTGGTATTAATTCATCTTTAAACATTTTAAAATACTTGGCTGTATAACCGTCTGGCCCGGGAGCTTTATCATTTTTCATCACGTTGATTGCTGCCTCAATTTCTATTTTTTCAATTGGGTCATTCAAAATTTTTTTCATATTCTCAGTTAATGGCTCAATTTTTATTTTCTGTAGATATTCATCTATCTTTTTTCTCTTTACTTCAGCACCTTTAAACAGCTTGGCATAATACTTAAAAAATTCTCTTTTTATTCCCTCTTGAGTAACTACGTCTCTTTCATCTATCACAATTCTATTAATTATTTTATTTTCCCTCTTTTTTTTCAGCTGCCACGCCAAGTATTTCCCCGTCTTATTTGCTCCTTCAAACGATTTTTGCTGGAGCCTTTTCAAATTCCATTCTACTTCTTTGTTTAATAAATGTCTTAGTTGAGTTTGCAATATTGAAATTTCCCTTAGAATTTTCTTTTTCCCTGGTCTTTTCCTCAGCTCTCCTTCTTTTTTCTTTATTTCATTTTGAATATCCAGTAGTTGTTTTTCTTTTTCCCTTTTATCTTTATTGTTCAAAGTAATCAGCAACCCTCTCATTACTGCTTTATAAGCATCCCAGACCGTCTGAAAATCGATATCTTCTTTATCATTCACTTGGAAAAATTCTTTAGTTTCTTTTCCTAGGAAAGTCACTGTTTCTTTGTTCTGTAGCAAGTCTTCATTCAATCTCCATCTTCTCAATCTTTTGGACAGTTTTGTAATCCACATTATTGGGTTATGGTCAGTGCCAATTTTAGGCAAAATCTCTATCTTTCTTGTTATGAGGCCTAAATCTCTGGTTCCCCATAGCATGTCAATTCTAGAAAATGTCTTATGTCTTGCAGAAAAAAAAGTATAGTCCCGCACTTTAGGGTTAAACTTTCTCCATATGTCCTCCAAATTTTCCTGTTTTACTAATTCAAAAAAAGACTTTGGCAATTTTCCTTCTTTTCCACTATTTTTTTTCCCTCCGGATCTATCCAATGAGTTCTCAACTGTTCCATTAAAATCTCCCATTAAGAGTATTTGATCGTAGGTCAACTCATCTAGTTGTTGTGTAATGTCTTTAAAAAAAACATCTTTTGCACCATTAGGTGCATATAGTCCCAATAACAGCGTTTTTTTCCCATTTGATGTTATTTCCACTGCTACAAATCTTCCATCCTTATCTTTAAATACCAATTTTGGCTCCAGGTCTTGTTTAATATAAAAAACTACTCCCCTTTTTTTCTGGTCAGCTAACGAAAAAAATTCCCTTCCCAATTGTTTGTTCCATAAAAATTTATAATCCTTTTGTTTAATGTGGACTTCTTGCAAACAAATTATATTACAATTTTGCTTTTTAATCCAATGAAAGGTTGCCCTTCTTTTTTGTGGTGAATTTAGTCCATTAACATTTCAAGACAATAGTTTGTAATCCATCATGGTGCAAATTCTTTATTTTCTTCAAAAAATCTCCTCAGTTCTCGGGCATTTGTGATCGTGACTCTCTTCCCCTGAAGTTCAAAGCTCACACCCTCGGGGATTATCCATCTATACCTTGTGCCATTGTCTTTCAATTTTTCTGTCAACTTTTTATATGTTCTCCTGTCATTTATCACTTCTTTCGGTAGCTCCTTCATAATTCTCACTCTGCTACCTCTTACTATCAATGATTGTTCAAAGTTTCTCTTCATAATCCTTCCCACCATTTCCTTTGTCATGAATCTTACAACCACATCTCTTGGTAAGTTATTTTTTTTGGCATATAACGAGTTGACTCTATACATGTGATCATACATGCTTTTAGTCTTATCAGGGTCTTCTTCTAAGAATTCTGCGATTATGTTTGTTATATATCCTTTCAAATCATCATTCTCTTCCTCAGGTACTCCTCTCAAACGTAGCTGATTTTCCATTAATTTGCAGTCGTGAATCGTCACTTTTTCTTGTACTTTCAGCAAGGTGGTATCATGTATTTTAACTTTCTCCTCCACCTCCTGTACTTTCTTGTCTATTTTCCCAATTTGGTTTTTGAGGTCATCCACTTCTTTTTTAATCACTGTAGTAAGTTCTTCCTTCAACTCTTCCATCATTTTCTTAACTCCTTTCATAATCCTGGCTTCCATAGCCTCCATTTGGTCTTGCATTTTTTCTAATGAAAGGGCTCTTGTTCGGGGCTGCCTGGGCTCTGACATTTAAGCAAAGAGCAAGGGGGATGCAATTAAAATACCAAAAATTTCCGTCGCACAATTTGCAAGTTTGACTACCAAGTTCAGAAGGTCTAAATTTTCTCTCTCAATTAAACTTTGTTCTGTTTTCTTCTGAGCTTCCCAGGCCCAGATATAAATTTTTGAAGAATTTTTCCCCTTTAAAAACATGACGAAATTTTTGACCTCACCAATTTAAAATCTGACAGTCAGGTTCAATAGAGCAGGGCTTGCCCTTTCCAGCAAGCCCAATTTCGCTGGTTTCTGAGCCCCCAAAGCAAAGATATTTAACAAAAAAGTCTTTAAAAAATCCAAAATGGCGGCCGCGATTTTTTCTCCTTTTAAAGATTTTTTTTCCCCTTTTAAAATCACCCCAGGAGCCCACCAATAATGTAGTCAATAGTTCTTATCTTCTTACCCTTTTCCCTGTCGTTTCTGTCACTTTTTAAAGTCCCAAATCTTTTTAAAACGATGTTTTAAATTGGACCTCCCAGCAATGGCTGCCGATGTTTCTCTATGATGTAGAGTAGGCTTTTTTCTTTACTGCTTCCTGTCTCTGTCACCTTCAACCTTATAGATTGCTTGACGCACTTCCTGTCTTGCTCAGTAGAGTTAGAGGACTGTTCCAGTATATTCCTGCGCAGTATGGTTGTTTACATTCCACAAATCGTAAGTAGACACAACAATGATTTCTCTTCAATTTTTAGCAGTTTTTAACACTGTCTTTTATGTCAAAATAGTCCAAACTTCACCCTTCCCTTCTTCTACTTGCAAGTTTTATATTTTCCCCTTATTTCCACCTTTAAAACGTCTCTTTAGTCTGTAAATAGCTCCGGAGTGAAAGAAGAGTTTCTGTACCTTTTTTCCTCTGTTTATCCAAGTTCCACTGGTCTTCCAAGACTTTAGTTGTTTAAAAATGTCCCAGAAGGTTAGGATCGTGACGAGCTTATGCCAAATCAATGGCTCTGAGAGATCTTGCAGACGATAATTTTGCAAACTTCTGAGACTCCTCAAAGCCTCAAAGGACCCTTCTCCAAAGCTCCTTTTCAGCCAAGGTAAATCTCTTCTAAAGTTTTTAGTGCAAGTCTTGGACCTTTCTCTCACTGAGAAAGGTAGGCAGTGGGCTTTGGTTTGCCCTCCACTACCCCGAACAAGACCTTCAGCTTGCTCCCGTTACGAGAGACAACTCAGCTCGCCATTTTCCTCCCCGGAAGTCATACCTTGAATCTTTGGGCTCTCCTTCCTTGGAGGTTTTTAAATAGAGGCTAGATGAGCATCTGACAGCAATGCGGATCCTGTGAATTTAGGGGGAGGTATTTGTGAATTTCCTGCATTGTGCAAGGGGTTGAACTGGATGACCCTAGAGGTCTCTTCCAACTCTATCATTCTATGAGGTTCAGGAGTTATAGAATGAATCCTGTGCAAGCTAGAGATAACAAACTTGGAGGTCTTATAGAGGAGCATCTGAGGAAGGTCCTCTGCGAGCTTGATATCTCTAGCTTGCACATGATCCATTCTATACACTCCTGAACCTCATGAATCTGCCCCTGTCAAAATGGTGGGATTCAGGAGGTTCAGAAGTGTATATAATGGATCCTGTGTAACCTAGAGACACCAAACTTACAGAGGACCTCCTCTGAATGCTCCACTACATGCCCTCCAAGTTGTCGCTTTAAAGTTTTGTAAACATTTTGATTGAGTGGAGACAGTCTGTCTGAAAATATATCTGCTCACAAACCAGCATGAACCTTCATGAACAGCTTGAAAATTCATATTGGCCACCCTGCCACAAATGACTTCACTAAGCATGAACCAGCAAAAATTTGTCATGTAGTTTAGTTCATGCCCATCCTTAGTCAGTGGTACTTAACCTCGTTAAGTGTGCACAGGAATACAGCCCTATGATATTTTCCATACTGTTTTCTCTATCATAATGTATCATCCTCACCTCTGTTTCTAAGAGAAAATCAGCCAGATCCACAGATTTTGCAAGTTATTATTAGACCAATTCATGGAGGTCAATCAATGACCCACTAACTATGGTAAGCAAAAGAAACCCCTATAGTCAAAAGTAAGCCTCTGAATACCCTGTCAGTTGAACCTTCTGGGAAAACTGGTTGGCCACTATGTGAAGCAAGTTGTTGGACTAGAAGGACCACTAGATGGACCACTGCTCTGATCTAGCAGGGTTTTTAGGTTGTTCTATTAATGATTAACAGATATCTAAAAACACTTATGAGATATTGTTAAACAGTTATCTAATTCTGCAGTGAATTCTCTATTAAATGCAACCTCCCTAGACAGTATTTCCCCACCCCCCTCCCTGAAATAACCTCTACAGCTAGAAAAGCAGAACATGTGACCTGGTGAGAGTATGAAATCAACAACCGCAGAAAGTATATATGTGCTATTAAATATAATCATCTGAAAAGAGCTTCTTCAGTATGTCTTCTCTTCATTTTGGTGGAACACTATCTCACAAAATATATTCTGAATTAAGATATCCATGTGTATTTAACTTAATTAAATATTTAATCAAATGTCATCCCACTATTATTTCTGCTCCTACAAATTTCCATAACCCTTCGCAGATTTTGCTTATTTCATAATTTTTATTGACATACAGGAAGTTTAATGCTATTATTAGCTTCACACTATCTCACTATTCCTTACATGAGGCTTTTTCACACCTCATCAACTGAAATTTACAGAGAAGCAACATTCACTTGCCAGTATTTGGCAACTGCTGTATTTAAAACCTGTCTGCCTACATAATCTATTAGATCAGGGATGGTCAAACTTGTTTAACTACAGAGCCACGTAAAATAAAGATCAGATATTTGAGAGGTGCAAGACATGAACATCAGATGCTGGAAGGGAGGGAAGGAAGGAAAATAGATAGATAGATAGATAGATAGATAGATAGATAGATAGATAGATAGATAGATAGATAGATTGATTGATTTCTGTGGATTTATATTCCACCCTTTCCCAAATTGGGCTCAGGGCGGATTCCAACATATCAAACAGTAAAACCAATAATTACACGATTACAATAAAACAGTAAAACAGTTAAACAATTTAAAACATTAAAAATTAAAAGTTAAGCCAGTAATGGCGTGGATAGCTTGGACACTTAAATACACAGCCTGGTGTCCAAAGATGCCAACTATATTGGCCCAATTTTCTCCTCAGTCCAGATGGTAGTCGGTATTGGTAGTCGGTGGTGTCAGTGTTGGGAGGCCAGTTAGATGGTATCGCAAGATAGGGATGCCCGCCTGCCTCAGCCAAAGGCCTGGTGGAACAGCTCCATCTTACAGGCCCTCCAGAATGGCAATAGATCTGAGAGGGCCTGAACCTCTATGGGGAGCTGATTCCACCAGGTCGGGGCCAGGGTCAAAGAAGCCAGGCCCTGGTTGAGGCAAGGCGAATGCCCCTTGGGTCAGGGATGGTCAGAAGATGTTTAGTGGCCGATCGTAATGGCCTCTGGGGCTCGTATGGGAAGAGATGATCCCTCAGGTATGCCGGTCCCAGGCTGCACAAGGCTTTAAATATCAGTACTAATACCTTGAAACAGATCCGGTTCTCGATTGGCAGCCAGTGCAGGCTGCACAGCATTGGCCAACTGCTCGCCCATACAGGCGATTCAGTCAGCAAATGTGCTACCACATTCTGCATCAGCTGGAGTTTCCAGTTCAGCCTCAAGGGCAAGCCTGCGTAGAGAGAGTTATAGTAGTTCAACCTGGAAGTGATTGTTGAATGGATCACTGTAGCTAAGTCCCGGGGAGCCAAATAGGGCGCTAGGTGCTTGACCTGCAGCAGATGGTAAAAGGCAGATCGTGCAACTGCTGTGACCTGGGCCTCCATAGAGAGGGTGGCATCCAGTATCAGACCCAGACTCCTCACCTTCTGAGCTGGCACAAGAGATGCACCATCCAGGGTGGGGAGCTGAATGCCCAATCCTAGCCCCCCCCCCCACTCATAGACAGGACCTCTGTCTTGGTAGGATTAAGCTACAGATAGATAGATGGATAGATGGATAGATGGATAGATGGATAGATGGATAGATGGATGGATGGATGGATGGATGGATGGATGGATGGATGGATGGATGGATGGATAGATAGATAGATGATAGATAGATAGATAGATAGATAGATAGATAGATGATAGATAGATAGATAGATAGATAGATAGATAGATAGATGGATGGGGGAGGGAGAGGTGGAAAGAAAGAAACTTTAATGCATTCTCCAAGCCACAACCACAAGCTGGCTTGGCTTGAAGAAGTGATTTAAAGAGAGAATTGCATTTCCAAGCTGGCCAATGGGGTGGGATGGGGGACTTCAAGAGCCACACAATAAGTGTGAAAGAGCCACATATGACTCCTGAGTCAGTTTGACCACCCCTGTATTAGATGGTTGAGGAGAGAATGTATTAACCTTGTTCAGGCCTGTTTCTTATACTGGCTGAGTGGATATAGGGCAGGGAGTGGCAACTATGGTCCCACCTTTGACCTCTTCAAGCTCCAACAAAAAAATAAGGACACAGTACTATATATATGACAGATGCATGTAACTGCCAGGGTTGTTTGTATTTGTTGGTGTCTGATTGCTGGAGAAAGAGAGAAAGAAAGATGTACATAAATACATCTTTCAAATTCATCACATGCTGTTGGCTAATTATTTACATTTTAACTTTTGATGGGAAAGAATCAGCTGTTGTAAGAGAAATTTGGTTTGAAAAGGTCTACATACTAAATAGAATCTTAGACAAAAGTTATTTAGGATACACATGATTTGGTTAAAAATAATAAAAGGACACAGGAAAGGATTTTTCAGTGTTATATATGAAAAACTGAATACTTGGATAAATGTCATATGAAGGTTTCAGTTGCTGGTGTAGAAGATCCTGGGGATTACTAGTGAAAAACAGAAAGTACTTATTAGAATAATCCTAGGAGGAGTTGAAGGCAGCAGAAAAAGTGGAAGACTCAACATAAAATGGATTGACTCTATAAAGGAAGCCACAGCCCTCAGTTTGCAAGACCTGAGGAGCAAGGACATTTTGAAGGACATTAATTCTTAGAATTGTCATGTCAGAAGTGTTAAAAGCACATAATGTATGCATGCGCGTATACACAATTTTCTAAAATGGAGAAGCATTGAAAATAAAATAGGGTGGACCTTTTAACAATAAATAGTAGATAGACAATGAAGAAATTATCTATCTATCTATCTATCTATCTATCTATCTATCTATCTATCTATCTATCTATCTATCTATCATCTATCTGTCTGTCTATCTATCTATCTATCTATCTATCTATCTATCTATCTATCATCTATCTATCTATCATCTATCTGTCTGTCTGTCTATCTATCTATCTATCTATCTATCTATCTATCTATCTATCTATCTATCTATCTATCTATCTATCTATCTATCTATCTATCTATCCATCCATCCATCCATCCATCCATCCATCTGTTGTCACCAGCTGTAAGCTATCAGACCTGGCTACAGAGATCTATCTGTGGAAGTCAGCTTCAGTATATAATGGTGATTTGCCGGATTCAGAGTAAATATCATATATAACCACACCCTAGTGTAGATGCCATCGATAGACAATTAATTGCATTCAATGGGATGTATATTTGATAGTTCATTTAAAAATGAATCCAAACTCTAATACAATTATGAACCAATCAATATGTCTAATAAGGAACCAATCAGTATTCTCAACACAGCCTATCTGTTACCACTTAAATCCAGAGACTGGGACCGTGAACAGAAAAACTAGACCAGGAGTGGCCAGACTTGCTTAACATAACACTGAATAAGCATCAGATGTTTGAGAGCCACAAGACATGAACAAATATTACACACCCATCTTTAATGGGAGAAGGAAACACACATGTGCCATATAAATCACTGACCACCATTTGCATCATTATGCATCCCTCTTTGCATTGACACCAAGGTACAATACAGCTCTTAAAAGACCTATGAAACTAAGGGGGAACCAGTGGCCCTCTCAGCTTGTGTGTTTTCTTTCTCCAATCTAGGTCTCCAGGCAACCTCTGTGGTGGAGGAGAAAAGCTTTCAAGCCTGTCTATTTTCCCCTCCTTGCCCACTTCAAACATGGTAGAAATAGTCACCTACTTATGGGCCAGCACTCAGAATGACTGAGGTCTCTATGCTTAGCATGCTTACTTGACAGTAAGCCTGCATTAAGTTGCTCCTTGGTCTCTGGAAGCCACACAATATGTGTGAAAGAGCCACATGTGGCTCCCTATCCACAGTTTAGCCACTCCTGAGAAAAGTCCCAAGTTTGCAGAAAAATCTGAAATATGAAAAAAAAAAAAATCATGGAGGATAACCCCAGACCCAAGAAGCAGCATCTTTAGCTTTAAGAAACAAATTATAATTTACTAATTTAAGTAAGATCCTATTATGTAATGTTTGCACTACTTAGCACTACTTATGCTATGATTCCCTTATCTGGTTGGTTCCAGACTTTATAGTTCTATGGCAGTGTTTATTGAATGTCTATCTTGTTGATTGTACCGACTCGCTTGTGTAATCCACCTTGAGTCCCTGTGAAAAAGGCAGACTACAAACCACATGAACAAAATAAATAATGCCAATGTCTGAGCTTTGGTTTCTGTCAGTAAAGGTAGAGAAAGGGGTAATAATTCAACGTCAAAAGAGAAATGATATGTAAAGCAAGAGTTTTTAAAATAGAATCATAGAGTTGGAGGAGACCCCCAGGGTCATCTAGTTCAACCTTCTGCACAATGCAGTAAATTCACAAAAAACTCCCCTAAATAACAGGATTATCATTGCTGTCAGATGGCCATCTAGCCTCTATTTGAATGGTAAAAATGGCTTTGTTCATGGAAATCCCTTGACCTTATCTGGTTTGAACCCAAAACTTGAGTTTAAAGAGCAGCTTGGGAATTTCACAAGATATATCTTCTGAAAAGAAAGCTCTTAAAAATTCATATGCAAACATGAACATGTGCCTTTAAGCAAGAACTGTGTTTAGATAGTGATGTGCTGATTTTAACAAATAATCTCTTTGAAAAGTGAACTTAATTTGCTTGCAGTGCCCATTTTCTCTTAAGAGGTTTCACATCTGAGCTTTTGGCTGGTTTTGTGTGCCAGCTGACCTGGTGGCTACTGTTGGCACACAAAGTTTGTTGGATTGCTCGGATTAAATATACCTAAAATCATAATGGGCAGTTCATGTATAATTAAAAATTAACAACATTATAGGTGTATGTTTTGTTGTGTGCCTCTGCATTATTCATCATGATAGTGCAGACCCAGATTTTTTTGGATTAAACTATGATTCTCAGATGGCATTGTGAGAAAGCACAAGGTACTAACCTAAGGGAAATCAACCCTGATTGTTCCCTGGAAGGTCAGATGCTGAAGCTGAAGCTCAAATACTTTGGCCACCAAATGAGAAGGGAGCATTCATTGGAGAAGATCCTGATGCTGGAAAAGACAGAAGGCAAAAGCAGAAGGGGATGGCAAAAGATGAGATGGCTGGACAGCATTACTGATGTAACTAACACAAATTTGAGCAGACTTCAGAGGATGGTGGAAGACAGGAGGGCCTGGCATGGTCCATGGAGTCACAAAGAGTCAGACTCGATTGCCCCCCAAGTCAGAATGAAGAGTCAGACACAATGCATTGGCATAAATAATGGGCCACTTTATTAATCATCATAATAAAATGGCAAGGGTCAAACTGCAGCCTGGTCAGGACTAGGGGTCTCAACAGACCGCTCCCCTGCCATTTGCAGGTGAGAGACCCAGCCCCCAGCCAGAGCTGTGAGACGCAGCTCCCGCCAGGCTGGCCAAGCTGGGAGGCACACCCCAGAGGGCCCAACCACCAGACCCACGTCTCAATGGAAGGCACCCTCTAGTCGAGCCTCCAGGACAGTCTGCATTCTCCCCACCCCAGGTCATCAAACCCCAAGGTTGATCATGCCAGACCTCAAATTCCCCAAAAGGGGGATGTTTCATTGTCCTCCCCTAGCTGCATAGTACCCTAATCCAGAAAAACCTGCCACCACTAAGGCCAAGTCTCTACTTAGGGCTTAGCACCCATCGCTACCCACAGCCCTTGCCAGAGATCTCTCAAGAAAAACATATTAACCTTTTCTGAGAGATGTACCCCATCCCCTCTGTAGAGGTCAGGAAATTCTGTAGAAATATCCAGATGGGGCGGATAGTGGCCCAACCCCCCTTCAAATGCCTTCCTAATTATTTTATTACCTTTGTAGCGTGCCCTCTCAATAGCTGCAGGGTCCCACACATTGTGCCAAACAAGGTCCCCACCATGGCTGACCAAATTATAGTGGTCCCAGGCCATCGCTCCCAAATGTACTGAAAATCCTCATGGGCCTACAAGACAACGCCTTGCCTTGTACTAGCCCGAGATAATTCCCTCCTAGGTGAATAATTAAAACCTGAGGAGCAAGGCCCATGCTCCCTTGGACTAACAAAGGCAGCAGGCCTGGCCACTGAAGGCCCCGGCACCCCTGCCACTCAACACAAACATATTGGCTGAGTCGCAGCTGAGAGCCGAATGAAGTTCTCCGCGCCTGATGAGCGGCCCAAAATAACATGGCTATGGCCTCAGACAAGAACTTGATTCCTCTGGCCAGGAACAACAGCATCTAAAAAGAAAAAACAGTCAAACAAGAACATAAACCAGTAACATTACAGTCAAACAAGCAAAGCTAGAGACTGAGCAACAGCTGAACATAAGATTTGTAATAGAATGAGCGCCACCGTCCCAAACACTGAATGGAGGAGGAAAGATACCCCAGGACAATAGCTGTCGAAGCTGCCCCAATTCTAAAGGAGTGGGTCCCAAACCGCACCCCAGAAAACCCCAACTCACCTAAAGCCCGTGACGTCACAGCCCAAAACTGATGCTTTGTCAGCGGGCTGCCCTTATTATGACAAAACAAAAACCCTCCTTTGGGCCCCCAAACTGCCAAATAAGTAGCCAAAGCAGAACTGGGCACAGCTCAAACTCAGAGCAGGTACCAAGCTCCAGCACAGTACCTCTTTGACA